>NC_133285.1:10425706-11025706 GCF_005239225.2 Populus alba | reverse complement strand
TTCCTTCTTCATTATGAGGTTCCATTGGTGTGCTTTTGTTTAGTTGGTGTCATGTTGTGTGCATTTGTTTTCTCACTTTTGTCCCAGTCTGAATTACTATGACGTGAGTATTGTTACAAAAGGTGATCATCCGTGTTCATAAATTTATGGTTGATTGCCTCATATTTTCAGAACTACTTAATTCTTGTATTATTGAATGCTAGTTCAGTATAAGGATGCATTCTATCATTGCTTTGGATTTGTTGTCTAGTTAAGTTTGGGTTTTGTTCTGTAATTGTCAAATAAATTTGGTAAACTCCATTTTAGTCATAGATGGATGCCATTGCCATGTTATTTTTTTCCATTCTTTTTATTGATCATCTCTCACTGACAGTTTTTCTGCTTGAATTCTGCAGGAGGTGGAAAGGGATGTGAAAGAACGAACAAGAGGTGAAATGGGAGCAGCCAAGAGTCTTTGTTCCCCATTTGACCAGCC
This sequence comes from Populus alba, assembly GCF_005239225.2. Lineage (NCBI taxonomy): Eukaryota > Viridiplantae > Streptophyta > Magnoliopsida > Malpighiales > Salicaceae > Populus > Populus alba. The sequence goes on along the minus strand of NC_133285.1, from coordinate 11,025,231 downwards.
TGAGCTTCCTGAAGGTATTAACCCTCTCGTTTCATGTCATGGTCACTTGAGTCATTATTGGTATTCCTTTTCTCACTGACGTAACTTTAAAATAAACATTTCCAATGAATCAACTAGGTTTTGATTCTATGTTGTTCCCTGAATACTGTTTTTTTTTTTTTTTTTTAAAAAAAAAAAACAATTGCAGGTACCGCATGCTTTGCTTCTGGAAAGCCAGCAAAGAAATGGACCTACTGGGGCAGGAGTTACTAGATCATCAGGTCCCTGTGCAATCTTCAATTTTCATGTAGTTCGAATATCAGGTGCTTATGTTCTTCAGTTTGGGCACACATTTAAGTAATTTGGCAGCAGAACAACAGGAAATGAAGGTAACATACTAGGTTTTGTTGTAATCCATTTCCGACATCGATTGTTCTACTTGAAATGTTGGGTTGCAACGCTTAAATCTGCTACAACAAATAGGTTGCCAGATAATTTACACAATCTTGTTGATGATATCGTTGGGCTCCTTGATGGACCTAGTTTGCCAGTGTTTTGAACTGCCTCTTCTCTTCGTTTTCATTTGACTTCCGAACAGCTGAAGGATACATTTTTGAAGGCTGGACCGTAGCTATACTTGCAGCTCAACTGTGGTTATACAGATGGTGGCCAGACTTAGGTGTGTTTGGGACGTTACCTTAAATTTTATTTTTTTTTGTTTAAAATAATTTTTTTATATATTTTTAAATTGTTTTGATATATTAATATCAAAAATAATTTTTTCAAAATAGAATTTGCATAAATCATGAAGAAAAAGAAACATTAGTTTTGATGTTTATATTTAATATTGTGGTAGTTTTATGGTTTTTTAAAAATTATAAATTGTTGTGTTTTTCTTAAAATAAGGTTTAAAAGGATTTTTAGTAAGATTTATACTAAACCTAAGTTGATTAATACTTTTAAGATTATGGTTGAGATAAATCTATACGGTACGATATCAGAGAGCATACATGGCTGGCTAAGCTTCGCCCTCAATATCAAGCAGGTTTAAGGAAGAAACCGACCCATCCCTCGAAAACAAAATGTGCTATTTTATGGCAGTCGATTTGGAAACAGGGACACTTGAGTCTTCAATACCTCAAAATTCGGTCATAGTGTCTGAATGATTCGTGGAGCTATTTTTAAAACATTTGCTATGATAATTAAAATAAATATTATAAAAATTTTAATGATTTAGATTTTTAAAAGAAAAAAGTTTATATCTTCAATTAAGATTATCTTTCTTATTTAAGCATTTGTTTTTCATTTTTGACAAAAGTACCATGGTTCTTTTATTTACAACATGGTTATTTGAGTAAAAAAATTAAAGCAATTAAAATAAATATTCATAAATTTAAATTGATTTAGATTCATTAAAAAATATATTCTTTAGCTAAAACTCTCTTTTTAGTATTTTTTTTTAATTTTGATGAGTTTTTTTTTATTATTATAAGCATGTTATTTTTTGATATATTTTTTATATGCTTTTATTATTATTATTATAAGCAGGTTTTTTATTTTTGTTTTTAACTAGAACTGTTTTTGATAACCTTTAAAAAAAAAAAAAAAAATCAAAGTCTTAAGTTTTTGAATTCTAAAAACCTGAAAATGTTTTTTTTTTTTTCCAGCTAAAAACATGGAAAAAAATTCCCAATGGAACTTCAAAACCCTATTTCAATCATTAAATACGATCTAAAAATTCAAAATCAAATCAAATTTGTTTAACCCCAATTTATTTTTTTTAGACATCATTACAGGTAAAAACGGCGGATTGAGAGTTATTGGTGGAAAGAATTTAACCATCTTATAGATATCTCTCTCATCTTCTTTTTGATGAATTTTTCTCTCGTCTATAAAACTACAGACTACCAGAGAGTAAAACTAACTTATCTACTGGAAAGTCAACTCGTGCACACAATGGATGATGAATCGATTGGATATCGTCTTTAACACCACAGATGTGTTGCTGTGTCCGACAAAGACCACAGAGGTTTCTTCTGCAAGCACGTCAGCAAGCTTGTACAATGTCTGAAAGCCTTGTTCATCATCTTGGGAGAGTGAGCATGAGCTCCCAAATTGAAAGATGCCCATGATCCAAACTTTGTGATAGCGGTATCTCAATTCCCAATTCAGTTCTGTAGCTCCTACGCTTCTGCCCTGACTTAATGTCTGTTGTTTTCCTTTCCTTTTCTTTTTTTTTTTTTTTTTAAAAAAAATTGATATATGTTTTTATCTATTTATCAATATTTTTTCTATTCACCACCAAAAAATAATTCAAGGGTATAATTGTAAAAATAAAGAATATGATTTTAAAAGAAAAAAAAAATCATTAAAATAGAGATGGAGTCACATTTAAAGAGAAGCTTGTTGTGGGTTAATGGTATTCACGCTTTTCCAAAAATAAAAAACATTGAAGAATCAAGTCCATCTGCATGTATTGTTTAGTGTTTTATTATTTTATTCATTAGTTATCTTTTTTTTTTTTTCTTCTATATTTATGTGGTCTTTCTCTACATCTTATTTCTTCTTTATATGCATTCTTCCCTTTCTCTTTAAATATCCATAGTGACATGCTACTAAATTTTTTACTTGTTTTTTTAAATAAAAGAACATTTCTCAAATCTCAAGTTCATCACTCATTAAACTTCACAATTGATATTTTGTTGTTGTCATGTTTATTGTTTCTGAAACTTTAGTTTCAAACTTCACAATTGATTTTTTTCTTCTCATGTTTACTATTTTTGAAACTTCAATTTATTTTGTTTTTTTAATCATCTTAGTTTTTTCCAAACTTTAGCATTTTAACTTTGTGAAAGTTGATATTGTGAACCTACAATAATTATAAGTTATTTAGTATATATTTTGTAGATTGAGATTATATTTAACAATATTTTTACATTTTACTTTTATAGAAAATGACAAGTGAAGAGTCTTCAAGGGGCAACAAGAATTATCTTGAGTGGAAGTATAATTATTTGAAATGATCCCGAGTTTCCAGACACATCGCATTATTACATGCAAGTTTTGTGAAAAGAAAATAACAAAAGGTGAAATTTCTTGAGCAAAAACATCAAATTTAGGACATTTAAGAATGGTTATTGGAGATGATTTTGATGGAAACTTTCAATCAGTATTAAGCATCCAGTTTGAGAAGATTGTGGCCTTGAAACAACACATGGTTGATCTCATCCAGCAATATAAGCAACTCTCGACGAATTATAAAAAGCTCTACCAGATCATCATGGACATAAGATCACATATGGGTGGTACGTGTGTGTCTCCCTTCTTTGGCTGTATGGTTTCGAGAATGACCAATCTCCTCCTTCCCCTTCCCCTTCCCTCCGTCTCCGTCATTGTTATAGTTCAATTTTTTTAGAAACACTCTAAAATTGTAATTAATATTTGGATGAATATTATTTTATTTTTAATATTTCATACAATTTTATTTACTCAATTGGTATTTTTTTACTATTATTCTATACAATTTTATATTATTTATTCTATACAATTTCATTTTAAAAAAATATTTTTAAAACAGCACCGATGGATTTATAGACGGAATTATGTCGTTCATAATTTACAGAGAGTTGCAAAATATTTACTGCATGTGCCACAATCACCGACGTTGTTATTCCGTCGATGATTTACCGATAGAAATACAGACGGAATAAATTCCATCAATATATTTTCCAGTTGAATTTTTTTTTTTGCGTGTATTTTTTGTCTGTAAAATCATCGGTTTTTATTTTATTTTATACCAATAAAATTAGCGACAAAACATAAAATTATTGACAAACATTATTCTAACAGATATATTTCATCGATAATTTAGTTAATAAACTTTTTACTAAGTAAAAAATAATTTTATATCGAGAAATAATATTCGTTTGTAAAACTTTTAAATGCTGTAATGAAATGATAGAACCTGAAGGTTAACGTAGGACACTTTGTGATTATTGCACACAACGGGAAAATTTTGAGGGAAGCTTCCGTTGTCGGTCGCCGACAACATTATACGTTCAAGAACACGAGTGACTTCATTGACCCCAATAGTAAATTGTTGCCAAAAGGACACCACCATCATCACCCATGTTAATTGCATTACATTACACATCTAAACTAGCAACGAAAAAAACAAAAAACGTCAACTTGAACATAAACTTCTCGGGGAGTGAGTTTCCTTCCAAAGTTTTGGTTGACTCTATCTCCCTTCTACAAAAGTTTAATGGAAGATATCATTACTCCATGATTTGAAAAAGAAAATGGAAAAAGAGAGTGTAATGTTTACTTGTGAATTAATTTGAGCAAACGAGCAAGACGTTCCCCTTCAAAGCAACTACATGCAACCAACCCCACGTAAAAAACACAGAAAACACCACAAAATAAAAGGAACTAAAAACCAAGAAAAAGTAAAAAGACATCAAGAAAAGATATGGAATTAGCTTACACTCTTGTTCCTGAGTAACCGAGTCTTTTGAAGCTCCGTTTCCGTTTCTGTTTCGCATGATTGCTCAATAAGAACTTTGAAGCCCATTTTCGCGTTATACTATAACGCCAACTTGGACCTCAATTGATGCTCATCCTAAAATGAAAAAAAGAAAAAACAAAAAACACCAACACACGCACAGATCAGATGGTCTCTCCCTAGTTCTAGGCTGGTCCTAGCAAGTTTGTTTAGGTTTACTATTGTTTGAACTTTGGAGGAGGCCAAAAGAGTACCATTAATAACTCGATAGAAGCGTTAAAAAGTATTTATATGCTTAGGTTTCGTATATTTACATGGAACTGGGAATGTGGTCCTCCTATCTATTTAAGTTTGTAGCGTTCTTGGATATATACGGCCAACGAGCACATGAAAATTAAATATAGAGTAATAGGTAAGGTGTGATAGATCCAAAAATGATGTTGTGTATAAAGATTATCATGATAATCCCTATCTTTGATGTATCTGCACCAATCAATAATCAACAACATGTGACTACTAATTATCGGACATCAGAAATATAAATTTTTCACTTATTTTTTTTATTATTAATGTGGGTGTTTGGGCGAGTTTATGTGTACCTCAATTAATCTCATGAATTCTGATGTTAACGATCATATAAGCTTTCAATGACCATCATATAAACAATTACAAGGCTCGAACCTAAAAAAAAAAAATTAAATTTTTTACTCTCAAACTCTTATAAGTGGATCATCTTATAAATGATTATTTTTCACCCATTTAATCTTTATATGTGCAAGACAAGAAATTGCGAATATATGTGTTATCACATATATATATATATATATATATATATATATATATATATAGATGCTGTCTTTCTTCGGCAAACAAGCAGCAGCGACAACTGATGTTCTATCAACGCAAGGTAGCTGCTATTGTTGGTGGCAACCTGGAAGAGAAAGATATGTAATAATTATTCTCCTGCTTTCTACCAAACTTCCGTAATAATTTTGTTTCAAAGAATCTTCATAAAGTAAAGCATAACCACTGCATTAGGTGAGATACCATTTTGCTGATTACATGCTTCTTACTTGGTTTACATAATGATGATGTCCGAAACCTAGAATGTTTAAGGAACAAGTTTTTTTTTTTTTTTAATTAAAATGTTCAAGTATATAATTTTCTTTTTCGAGAAGTACTGAATTAATGATAAAAACTGTAATATTTACCAAAAAAAAAATTCCAATCAGTAAGATATAAAAACTCTTCAATAATAAAATTAGTGATTTTTAGGGGTAAGATAACAAATAAAAAGAAAAGAGTCTTAAATTTAAAAAATAATAGTTTTTGTTCTTCTTTTTTAGGATGATTATTACTTTAAAATATATGTAAGTTTTTAGAGTAGAAAATGTTCTGAATATTTTTACTTGAATGATTCGGAAAGTATTTATAACCTTTGAACTTTGTCGTTTTAAAAAAAAAAAGAAAAGACTTGGAAAGTTCTTGGCTTTTAATGTTATTAATGAAAAACAAATATCTCATATACATGTCACTAATAAAAGATAAATAATTTTTACATTACATTAATGAGAAGGTAAGTGCAGTAGGACCCTTAAAAGACCTTTTGTACATTTATAAATGTAGGAAGATCATCTTTACCTCTTACATAAATAATTCATGTAATTAATATAATAGTAGAGCCCATAGTTCTAGATTTCTAAAACCAAATTAGACCTGGCATATAAGCAAACTTAGATAATAAAAAAAAAAAAGCATATTTGTTCATCAAATTCATAATACATTAGGTTTAATTGATAGCTGAACAAAAGTGTATTGGGTTTAGATCGTCGAACATCAAAGTTATTAGAGAGAGATGACTTAGGCAATATAAATTTTGTGTAAAACATGTTCACACTCTGCTTTATCTGGGTTTGAGTTAATTATAAAATTATTGTATTTAATTGTTGGATGGTTTTGGTTTTAATTTTTTTAAACAACGAGAAAACATTATGAATTTTAAAAATTAAAATTAAAACATAAATTAATCTTCTTGGATACATCTCCAAAGTACAAGCTAAAAAGGTTAATGGAGAGAGCAAAATCCCTTAACCATTGTAAGAACCTAGCCAGCCCCTTAAAGTAATGTCATGATTTAATTTGATACAAAATAAATTAGAAGAGATACATCTTCACGTTCGTAAGCAAAATTATTTTATCATAAAATAAGTAAAAATCAGAACAAAGAGATATCAGACATAAGCAATGTTTTTTTCCGGAGACATTATTATTAGCTTTCATCATAATCTTCTGACATGGGATTAGTACAGACAAATCAAGAGGTTGCCGAAACCTAAACATCACTCGTGCCCTGTGAGACAAAATGAGAATATGAAGATCTAAGAGACGTTGTTGCCAAGTAATAGGGCACAAGAAAGAAGAAAAATGCAGTAAACTGATCCTAAAACGGAGAGTCAACTCGTTGAATGAACCAATGCAGGGCGGAGCATCCATGGAAATGCTGGGAAGTAAGCTGTTCTCTCTTCTTCCACACAGTTACTAGCTGTGTTTGGTGTCATTGGATACTCGACCTTGGAAACCTTCACCTCTTCTTTTTACAGTACTGCTCCAGATTCGAGACTTCCCTTTGCGTTGTGTTTTTCCTTGTACTTTGTCCCCATCTGTTTGGACAAATTTTTAATTTTCTTGATTGGTCTGGGTTCCTGTTTGTACTTGATGGATTGGTGCTCCTCTGCTCTTTGAAAATGGTCCTAAACTCGTTGGCATCTTGGGGGTGTTTTGGAAGGTGCATTCTGTCGGTTAAGTTTAGCACTTTGGAGGTTCATGGGACTTTAGTGTAATGTGTTTTTTAAAATATTTGTTTTTTACTGATATTAAAATGATTTTTTTTATGCTTTTTCAATTTAGTACTATAATATGTTTTTTATTTTTTTAATATTATAAAAAGCATCAATTTCATATTTTTTCAAACTAAAATTATTTTTTAAAAACACCTAAAAACATAAACATGAACTTAGTCAAATACTTCACGTAAACCCTAACTAATAACTAATATATTAATTAGTGTTTAGGTCTTTCTTGTCTGGTATGCCCTTAGCTAGTTCTCTTTTTATTTTACTTCTTTGTCTCTATTTTTTTTTATCATTTCATTATGATGTTTGAAAATTTTAGATATATGATATCAAGAGGTTTAATCTTTGGACTAATTCTACATATCTATGCAAAAATTACAAATCTTGAGTCCAATGGATATAACTGATACCCATCATAACATTTATTTTTATGATGCAAGTTGTTTTCTCATTAACTTTGATCATTTTTTCTTTTTAAATTTTAAAAACTCAAAATATGATTCGGTAGATTTCAGCACAACCTAAAAGTAAATCAAATATAGGGTTAATCTATAATAGAAGTAGAAGTATATCTACCATAGCATCATATTATTGCTAATTTGCTCTTAATTTATATTACTATTGTTGAACTTTGGCCAATTTAGTGGGTTGATCTAAAATCTAACTGACTCGTCCCCTAGTTCAGGTTAGGTGTTTTTAAAAAGTCAATTTGAAATTGACCTTATTTGATGCTCATAATCTAATTAATTTGGTCAAATCTGGTTTGACATTTTAATTTTTCAAAACAATATTTTTTTTAATTTTTTTATAATTTCTTTTTATTGATCATGGTTTATACTTAATCTAGGCCTTGCATAGGTAAACTTCAAAACAAGTTTAATAACTCATGAATTACACTATTTCCCAATTATTACATGTCTTCTTTTTTGGGTTCTAAACATGTGACAAGCATGAGGTGCCCCAAGCTTTAATGCCAACGGGGTAGGGGAGTTTTTTCATAGGGTGAACTTCTTGGACTTAGCCCGACAATAGCTTTGATATCTGCTTTTTGTTACAGGCCAGACTATTTTGTGTAAGAAATGATATTTAGTAGCAACAAGTGTTTTTTTGTTTAAAACAAATATGTGACTTGGGTTATAAACTTGTCTGAGTTATGTTGGGTTCATTTCAATTAGAGGGAAAAAAATGAAGCAAACAATAGTAGATGAATCAATTTTAAAAAGAAAAGTGATTAGGATAATCTGGGGATTTTTTTTTCAAAAAGAGACAAACAATGTATCTCAATTCAAAACTCATTAAATATGGGAGTACACAATGGTGTAAAAAAAAGACAAAAAAAACTAGTCTTAGTTAACTCAAGTTAGCATGACAAACCTATAACCTCGGTAATCAAGATTGAGCTAATGTTTGATATCCCGCCAAACTCACGAATCGGATCATAAAATTAAAATAATCCAATAAAAATAAAGAGAATTGTAAAACCCTTTTTCTAAAAAAATAATTGTGTTAACTTTTCAAGCTCATGACTGGAGTTATTAGACCAAATCAATATATATATATATATATATATATATATATATATCATAAAGTTCAATTATTAATCAATCAAATATTGAAGAATTAAATTCAAAAAAGAATTTCAATTATACAAAAGGATTCAAAAAATAGAAATTAAGAGAATGAATATCAAAATTGAAATACAAAATAAATTTTATATTTGATTGAAGGGTGAAATTGAAAAGAAAAATCAATTTAGCAAAAGGATCCAAAAAAAATAAGGGTGAAATTGATAAGAAGAAAAAAGCAATTTAGCAAAAGGACCTAAAAGAATTCCAAAAAATATGGATCAAAATTGATATAAAAAAATAAAAAAGAAATTGATTGAAGGGTGAAATTAAAAAGAATAATAATTTTTTTAAAAAAATTAGAAATCAAAATAATGAGGAACAAATTGAAAAACATAACACCATCGATTTGGATTGAAGAATGAAATTAGAAACCAATAATTTATTTTACAAAAGGGTCAAGAAAAATAATTAGAAATAAAAAAAATAAAGACCAAATTAGAAAATATAATATTTGGTCAATTAGAATTAAAGGATGAAATTGAAAATAAGTAAAACTTCTACAAAAGGATTAATAACAAAAATTAAAAATCATAAGAATAAGAAATGAAGTTGAAATAATAATAACAAAAGGGGATACTGTAATTTTTAGGGGGGAGAAAATAAGAAAAAAAAAAAAAAACTAACTGACGACAAACTAGACCATTAACACAACACATGCCTCTCTACAGATAAGAGAACATGGTTGCGCTTCCAATGACAAGGTGAAAAGATTTTTTTTGACACCTGAAGGCACTGCACGTGCCTACTAATGTCACGCACGCGCCCCACCTTTTTTTAAAAATTTTTATTCAAATATCGAATTGCCCTTGAGCTAATTTAATAATAACAAAAAAACTATTGTGAAATGATAAAAAAAGAAAAAACCTCATTGACTCCAACTTTAAAATTTTTGCCCTTTAAGGGTATTTTAGCCATTTCATTATACTTTTAAATTGTTTATTATTTTTTATATAAGGTCAAATACCAAATTGCCCCTTAGCTAATATTATAAAACAAATTTGTAAAAATACAAAAATACCTCTTGAGGTTAGTTTTATTCAAAAAAAAATTTGTTTCTAAGAGTATTTTAGTCGTTTTCTTTTCTTTTAATATGTTGTTATTTTAATATTAAAAAATAATATCATCTTAAATTTGTTTTGGTCAAACTATATAGTTATTTTATTGTTTTCATGCACATGGTCTTAATTGAAAAAACCTAGCGGTGATTGGGTAGGCCTAGACGCCTAAGCTTACACCTAGTTTTTTTGGATAAAATATGAGTTACAGGTTACCTATTGAGCTGCTACCTAGAATTCAACCACCATTATGGTGGTTGAAAAATTAAGGGGGGGAGTGATGCAAACTTAAAAAGTAAAAACTTTAGAACTCACAATCAAGATTAAATACAACCCAATAAAACTAAAATTAAGTTGAAAATAAATTGACCCAATGATTATAACAAAATAAGAACCAAAGCTATAAAAATGAATGCTACAAAGAAGAGATCTCCGATATGTTTTGAAAGTTTTATAAAGAACTAAGAGTAAGAGAAATCTCTCATATAGAAATTTATATATGAATAATCAATAAGTTGTGGCAGCTTATAAACCAAAAGGAGTATTTATAGTTCAATATAATAAATAAAAAATACTACTAAAAAATTGGGTAGGAATTAAAACGCAGATATAAACTAGTTTTAAAATGTTTTAAAATAAAATAACAAAGCATGATCATTACATAAAGTTGTGAAACTAAGTTTTAATCATGTTAAGCAACTTCATCTCTTGTTTGGATCGCATTGATCAAAGTCAGATTCTGTTTTGAACTTAGTTTCATGTTTAACACTAATTTAGAAAGAATTCTCGAAGCTTGCTCGAACCAAACATCTCAAATCATTCCATTGAATGTCTTTATGATTTTCATGGCTCTTGTCCTTGTAATTAGTCCAAATGGCACATGCATTAATAATTAGAGGGTTTGAGTTTTGACCAAAAAAATTCATTTTCCCATCCATTTTCACAAAGAAACAAAACACCTAAAAAACATAATAGAAATCTCTATAAACCTTACAACATTCCAAAATCACTCAAAAAACAAAAACCAACCCAATCAAATATCTAAATGTACCTTGATCAATTTTTTTTTTCCAGGCATATTCATAGAGGAAAATGTCACTATCAAATTTCACTCATTGAGTAAAACTCTTTAACATCAAAATTGATCATTTTTATTGTTAAAATATGATCAACTAACAACTTGCTCTCTTCTCTGATGTTTTTCAATAATTTTCTCTATCTTTTCTCAAATCTAAAAATTACAAATGATCTGAACCAGATAAAAATTCTAAAAATTGTGAGATTAATCATATATTTTTTTTTTTGTGTTTTACATCGTGGTATCTTTGAGTTTTTTTTTTTTATTATTTTTGTTACAATTTAAAACTTTATCTCAAGAAATTAAGTCATAAAAGGATTAAATAAAAAAATTTGAGCGTGAATTTTAAAAGGATGAAAATAAAAAATGAATAAGGATGAGGAGGGAGGTATTTTACTGTTCATATATGAACAATAATAAAGCATAAGGGGGAAAACACCAAATATTTTAATTGCATGAATAACTCTTTTAGTATTAAAATATAAATATGATATGTTGGAAATTATCCTGATAATGTATTTTCTATATGACCATGTTACCTATACTAAAAGTTTCGTCCATCATACATATTTTTTTAAGAATGTATTTCCTTCAATGCCTTGGTAACTAAAGCTGAAATGAAATTCAATCAAAATAAATGCAATCAAATATTAAAATATAAATAAAATAATAAGTTATTTAATACTTTTTTAAAAATCTTTATTAATTACAAACATTGTATAACTGAAAACTCTAGTGAAAGTTTGAGAGAAAATAAAACTTGATAAATCATAGAATCGTAGATACTAATATTTAATGTTTATTATTACAAAATAGAAATTTATTTTTGTTCTACAATTATTATCATTATTATAATAAAACTCCTGTATTCCGATTTAATTAATAAATCTTAATATATGTTTATTATTTTTGAATCTTAACACTAATAGTTCTATAGGCTTGTTTTTAAGCACTTTAAAAGTTTTAATGGTGAAAATAAAATTTTAATAAGGTGCCTTACAGGAGACGAACGATGTAAGTATATTATTTAGGATTTTAATTGTGATAAAATTTTAAGCACTTGATGAAATTGTCGGAATAAAAAAACAAAATATGAAACTATAACCCATCCCACCTAAGATCTATAACGTTTTATCCTACTTTTTTGAAAAGAAAAAAAGGCAAAATTATTGATTAATTTCCAATTATACCATATCATAATTTTAGTTACATTTAAAAAAAAATCAAGGATAAATTCAAAGAAAAAAGATAAATTCAGGAACTTCCATTACTTACTAAAGTTTCCCTCTCAATCAAGGGCATAGCCATGACTTTTTTCTGTCTTGGACTATCAACTAGATATACATAAATTATTTTTTAAGATCAATCATTAACTTATATATATAAATTTGTCAAGTTAACAATAAAGTTTTAATTCGAGTTTAAAGTAAATAAAACTAAAAAAAAATTATATTATTGAAATTGCACCCTTTCATGTTTTGTGGAATATAATTTCTCTATGATTGAATCCAAATCAATATATTTAGCAAGCTCTCGTTTAATGTAAAACATCATAAAATATACTAAAAACTTATTTTTTATTTTATTACAAAACACAATTTTTACATGTTTTATTGTTGAAAATGCTAATTTTATGGTGGCAAAAAAAATAGACAAAGTCAAAATAAGATGAATCAACTTATCAATTAAATGATGGTGCTGCGATTTATTTATTTCAATTGATCCTCGACATAATTCAAAAATGATAGATATATTCTAAAAGCTCTTATGATGAATTACATCAATCTAATAATGCTCTATATAAGATCTCAAATAATACATTTCTTATTCATTGAAATCTTCATGATAAAATTTCTTAATAAACTTGCAAATAGTATCAACTTTAAATGACCTAAAGTTGTTCTTAGATTCTAAAACAGAGTTAAGTACAAGAAGTTTTATTGTTCCATCACTGAATCTAGAATTTAATTATTAACCTAAAAAATTATTGTTGAGTTAAATATATAATAATAATAATATTGGTAAACTGTTACTAATTCTTATTATTGACATAAATGACTAGTTTTTTTTATACAAAGCATTCATATGTGGTATGTCAATCTCATATTGTGTGTAAATAGAATGCACATATATAAGGAAAAAAATCAAATTCAGCATTTCTCAAAGTTCGAAGCAATGCTTTATTACTTGATAAAAAAATAAAATATAATTAAATCAATTTTCAAATTTGCAAGTAGGAGTTCTTTATTTTTTTTTTTTAAAAAGACAATATTTTCTTTTTATCTAATAAAAGACAGAATATTCATATCTAAATTTAATGAAAAATATTCAATTTTCTTAATTAGGATTTCACTAGTATCTTATTTAGGTTATTTGTTAATAATAATTTTATCTTCCCAATTAATATTTATCTTTCCTATTTTGTAAGAGAATTTATTGTAAAAGTTCATAAATTACCATATAAAATAATTAAATTTAATAAATGTATTAACAAGATTTAGTTAATGGATGTCACGAGAAAACTGGTTAGTTTTTAAATTTTAACCAAATCAAAATTAATATATTTAATAACATCTTGCTTTTAACATCATAATATATATATATCCACTAAAATCTTTTAGTCTATATTTGTGAAATCCAAAATGAATTTATATTTTTTAAAATATTAAAGATAAAGAAAATAATATAATTAACTTTGTTGGGGTTATCCATGAAGATATTCTTATTAATTTGTTGGATTAAAAATAGATAATTTATATAAAAATTTAATAAAAAAAATTCAATATTTGAACTAGATATTTACTTAGTAATACGTTTTGGTTGTTTGCTAAGAATATTTTGTAATTCTAAATAATATTATATGGAATACTAATGTCAAATCGGGGCTTTTTTTTATAGAAATATATTTAAAAAAATTTAATTAAAATCTATTATCACTGGAAAAAACTTTTCTCAGAACTCATTCAAACTATTAATCGCTGTATTTGGAGGTTAGGATTTATTTCTTTTACCTAGGCTACAGCGCCCCTCAGCCTTGTATACCCCTCTGCCCGTGCTCTCAACGAAAAGGCTTCCTAAAAGACGAGGCCAAATGATGATTGCAGAAGTAAAATTACAGGGCAGGTTAGTTTAGGACTAGATTCTCCAAACCTTGAACTGAAAACGTGATATGGTCACATGCGAAGGCAAGCCAACCTATAGAGAGGAGGGAGGGAGGGAGAGAGAGAGATAGCGAGAGATACCCTCCTCGTCCCATGCTCTCTCTCTCTCAAAATCAACTTCCATCAGTGTTGATTAGTTTTGAGACCAATCAAGGGAAACATAGAAAAACTAAAATCCTCAAAAGGGACACACAGACACCACTGTTTTAGCTCAAATATCAGTATTTAAACACTAACCCAACTTCGATTTCATCGAGTGCTTCAGTCCCTATTGCTTTTTCGGGTTTTCTTTAGTTCATAGTGTATTTGTATTCTTGAAGAAGATCATAGGAGTGAGTGAGTGAGTGAGAGAATTACAGTGGAGCAGCAGGTGAGGTGAAGGAACAATTAAGAGGGACCTACTGCTTAATTTTTGGCTGACAGCAACGGTCACTTTTAATGATATTTCTTTCTTTTCTTCTTTGGATGGTATTGTTGGTGGTTGTTTGTCTCAATATCTAATCAGTAATCACACTCACAGACAGCACACACACATGCATTTTCTTGCATAGGGAGAGATCTTTATTTGCAAGATCCCTACCCCAATCTTTATCAACCTCTCTCACTTTGAGGGAATTTGTTTGTTGGGTTTTCTTATTGGCAAACAAGGTGGAAAGGTTAAGCTGCTTGGGCTCAAAACAGAAATAGCAGATCTTAGTCATATGAGGAGATCTTTTACTGTGAGTTGCTTTGATCATTTCGTATTTTAACTCCTTGCTCCCCTTTCCTTGTTTTCGCTCTCTTTTACCCTCTAGGTAAGTAAAATTAGTGTATGGTTTCAAGAAAATGGTAAAGCTTGCCCTGACTCAGCTTATTTCAGTCAGAATTACAGTCGCAAATTCAAGTACATACATAAAATGCGAACAATTTGCTTGGGGATCTGATTGAAAAGAATTACTTCTTCTCTTTCACTGTTACCAAATGTTGATGGAGAAATGTTTATTAGTTTCCTTTTCTTTGTCAAAACCATGGCTGCCTGTTCAGTTTAACATCTTTCTGGCAAAATGTAGCTCAAGCGGCTTGCATTTGTATCTATCAGTAACTGATATGGCATGAAATCCGTGATCTATTGCTTATGAATTGGTATAAAACTACATGTTTGCTAGTTTAAAGTGTTTCACTCTCTATATATTTTAGTATTTCTTCCAGTTTTGATTCACATTTTACTTTACATGGCTTGCCTTTCTTTATATTCTGTTTCCTTGGCTAGCTTTTGAGTTTTTAAGCTGATCAAGGTCATCAACATTACCATACCTGTATATAAGAACTCACCATCGCTCATTATGACTAACTAGAAACACAAGTAAAGAAACAAAAAGACATAACTTAGATCTCTTACTCTACTTAATCATCTTTGAATATATATTTTTTTGTTTTCAGCTGGTGGATGTGCTGCTGTTACTTGCGATATTCGGTGATGCTCCATGGGCTATCAAGTGCAGCTTACTTTGCGAACAGGGCAACCTGGCAGTGATTCGACCTCACAGTGTCACTATTACTGAATTTGGAGCAGTTGGAGATGGGGTCACTCTCAACACAAAGGCATTCCAGAATGCCATCTTCTATCTCAATTCATTTGCTGACAAGGGCGGGGCCAAGCTCTTTGTCCCAACTGGCCGTTGGTTGACAGGAAGCTTTGATCTGATCAGTCATCTGACATTGTGGTTAGATAAGGATGCTGTCATCCTTGGATCAACTGTGAGTCCTCACTTACATGCCAGAGAATATGTGCACAAAATGTGTGTTAAAATCTTTGCCAATTATCTGCAGTTATTCTATCTGGAAAGTTTGGACTCTGTTAATTTAGAAGCTAAAATCTATTGTTTTTGATAAAATAGATCATACATGCATGAAAGTAAGTTATCTTTATCTGAATATGTGAAAATCTATATTCCACGGGATTCACTTACTGATTGATGCAAGTGATTATTAACACATGATTTTTGGTTCCTTATGATAGTTCATCTGTGCAAATTTCCCCCAGTGTAATTGGGCAACCTTTCTTTTTCCCACTGGTATGACATTGTAGCTCATAATACTGAATAACTTTACCTGAAAATTCCAGAACTCTGATGATTGGCCGGTTATTGATCCACTGCCATCATATGGCCGAGGGAGGGAGTTACCTGGGAGGAGGCACAAAAGCCTTATTTATGGTCGTAATTTAACAGATGTTATTATAACAGGTCAGTGACATCTATAAGGTCTTTTATTTATTTTTATTTTTTGTGAGTACTTGTTTGTAGTTAAGTATGTTGTTTTTGTAATGGTACTGGTTTCACCATGCAGGTGACAATGGAACTATTGATGGCCAAGGCAGCATATGGTGGGACTGGTTTCGAAATCAAACCTTGAACTATACCCGGCCTCATCTGGTTGAATTAATGAACAGTACTGGGGTAGTCATCTCAAACCTGACTTTCATAAATTCACCGTTCTGGACCATCCACCCTGTTTATTGCAGGTTTGTCCTCTCCAAATCAATCATATTGCATATCTCTTCCTTATTGTTAGACTTGAAGTGTTTACATTATCATATAAAACTGTGCAAAAGTGAAGCTTTTATGAATTAGGGGGAGAGTTGAGACTGTTTTTCTGGATGAACAGCCAAGTTGTTGTTCAGAATGTCACAATCCTTGCTCCTCTTGATTCACCAAACACTGATGGGATTGATCCAGGTGAGCTCTCTTTAAGGCTGGAAAATGTTCATGCAGTTTATGAATGAGAAATCTATGGTTTGAGATGCAAATATATATTAAAAAAAATTACATTTCTCTTTGGAAAAAATCAAACTCATGCGCACTGTCATGGAATGTGGCTACTACTTGCTTGATTTTTAAAGTGAGAAGCATCTCTGCAAGATGCAAGTTAACTTCTTCTCATCGTCTAACCCATTTTCAATTACTTTCTGTAAATACTTCATATGGTTCTTATTCATGTGTTTAAATGGATTCAGATTCTTCTGATGATGTTTGTGTTGAGGACTGCTACATTAGCACTGGTGATGATATAATTGCCATCAAAAGTGGGTGGGATGAGTATGGCATTTCATATGGTCGTCCTAGCAAAAACATTACCATTCGCAGGCTTGTTGGACAAACTACTAGTGCAGGGATTGCAATTGGAAGTGAGATGTCTGGAGGAGTTTCAGAGGTTCATGCAGAAAATCTCAGGTTCTACAATTCAACTACAGGTATCAGGATAAAAACATCTCCTGGAAGGGGGGGATATGTGAGGAACATTTATATATCAAATATGAGCTTGACTGATGTCAAAACAGCTATAAGTTTCACTGGTCGATATGGAGAGCACCCAGATGAGTATTATGATCCAACGGCTCTCCCTTTAATAGAACGAATAACCATTGAGGATGTTGCGGGGCAGAATGTTAAATATGCTGGCCTTTTGGAGGGCATAGAAGGGGATACTTTTCTTGACATTTGCCTGTTGAACATTAACCTCAGTGTGACCTCGAAGTCTCCATGGAATTGTTCATATATCCAAGGGTATTCTGACACGGTTTCCCCAGAAATTTGTGAGCCTCTCAGGGAGAGAATCTTCCCTGATCATTACTCAGATTGTTACTGTCTATCACATCACTTGCAAAGTTCAAGTAATCAAAACAGAGGTGGTGCTTGGTTGTCTTGGTAAATTTATGGAGGCATAATAGCATTGGTTCGGTGATTAATTCATCCTCTACTGTGAATGTTCAACGTAGTTCAAGATTTGATTCTTGCCATTATCCACACCGCTGCTCATTGCCTTTCAGAAGAAATGGTCGCCTGACATATATAGTTGAGTGAAGTTGCTGATTTGTGGTTGTTGACTTGAGAAAATAGTCTTGAGAGATGATTTTTCCTGTAGCTGTGTGCAGTAACAAATAATTGAGTGCAATTTTTTTTTTTTATATCATAAGTGGTAATAGAATGAGCTTATACCTTCAAAACTATCTCCGTGCAAATGTGTCCGTGTGTGTCTGTGGGAAGCAAAAAGGAAGAAAAAGAAAGAGCATTTTACACCATTTTGGATGCAGCTCGTTTTGTGATGCTGTTGGTGTTGAAGAAAATGATGGGATTAGGATGGTCTCTCTCTCTCTCTCTCTCTCTCGCATAAGGACAGGGGGTTGAGAGAGAACCATCTCAATTACGCTTGATAAAAAGCCTAATGCCGACTGCACGGTTGTTTGGAATTTCCTTTTGAACCATTTATGAATTTACTTTTGGTCGACAGAAGAGCCAAGCGCGTCCAGTTTTCATGTTACGCTTCAACATTTATGATCCGTATGCTGAAGTATCCAGATCCAGACTACGAAACACATTCGATAGAAGCTGACCTGCTTTCCAATGAAAAAAGAATCTGAACTGAGGGCTCCAGGTATTTGTCGTTAAAAAAAAGAACAAAGGAAACACATGTATGTATACACTAAAAATCAATGTACAAAACTTTCTCCAAGGTTGAGAATTCAAAAACTCAAGCGCAATAATTATTTTGGGGAAGCCTCTTGGGCATCTTTTTTCATTACAGAACACAAAACCTGCCTCGAAATATAGGTTTCAAGCTCCCTGGAAACTTCTGTCAACTTCAAATCAAAACTGCTATTGTATTTATTCTTTGGCGACGGTATGTAGCCAGAAAACATGCTTTGGGAGCCAGAAAAACGCCTTCTTGGACTTGAGAGGCTTCCAGGTGACACTGGAACCCTCCCTTTGGAAATAAGTGGTGTTGAACCTGATTCCACATTGATCATATTCTTGTTTTGGTTCATCAATGGTCCACATTTAGTCTCCGACGGTAGGGGCCTTAATGAATTTGGTTGCTCGACTGGTTTCTGTTTCATAATCCTTTCTCTGGCCTTCTCGGCTGCTAGCACAGCTTTCTCTCTGCTCAACTTGATTAGTTTCCATGGATTGATGCTTGCATGAAAGCCTTGTTTCTTGGTTAAGTTGGAAGACTCAGGATCCCCCCTATCAATTTTTATTGACAGACTTGCAGGGTTCTGAAAATAAATTAACCATCTAGTAATGTTAGTATTATCTCTTCTCAAAGTGCAATAATATAAGGTAGGCAGAGTCTAATATACCTCATTTTCTCTATGGCCACAAAACCGCGAAACAATTGTTGATTTTTCAGGAGAGTCAAAATCCGAGTCTGAAGAGAGATCTGAATCTTCGAAAGGATCTAGTTCCATTGATTCGTTTACCTCTTTCATGGCCAGGATATAATCATATGTTCTCATTCCCTGCAACAATAAATAATCGAAATACTAACTTAGACTAGGGAAGCAATTGATAGAAAAACTTTAAGGTGCAGTAGAGGAAGACATACAAAATATTTTGGTTTTATTGTTTCTAAATCTAAACCTGCACGGATTTGCAAGCACCCTTTAGTGTTCAAAAGATGTTGTCACTTGAGATACTGATAATTGAATAAATTAATCCTTAATGTCATCCTAAGAGACATAAACTTTAATCCTATATTTGACATCATTCTCACTCAATGCCACCCCGTAAGAGAAAAATTAAGATTTGATTTCCAGTATCCTTGTATGGTTCAAGGTATCTACATCTATCATGCGAGGGGAGCGGTTCATGAATCTGCCAAAAGAAAGAGAGTTGCGGTTGAAGGAAACTGTCATTTTCCTTGTATTCCTAACACCAAGCAAGGCAAGTGCCTGTTTTTTTAGGCTTCAATGTCCACCTTTTCCCGTTGCCAGAAGGAATCCTTAACATGGACGGAATAGACACTGCTGTTTCTCGTTGAAGTAATTGTTGAAATGAACAAAGATGGCTGGATGCCGAAGTTTCGTAGCCATCCAGTCCTTGCTTTACCTCACTAACCCAACATAATTGATGTTTTTGGTGATATTAGCAAACCATTATAATTACCTTGCGTATGAGAACCACATGAAAAAAGAAAAGTTGCCCCATGGCTGCTGAACTATAAGCTGTCATTAAAACCAACAAAACCTGTAACATTGTGACAAGTAGAAGCCAATGAATACCCAAAATTAAAAAAAATTAAAAAAATGATAACATCCACTGAACGTAACATAAGCTGTATATTACTGATATTGTGGCAAGAACCCCTCTTGGGAACTCCACATGTAGCCTCCTCTCCAGCTCCCTTTCTATTCCTTTCTTATCAGTAAAGCACCTTATAAATATGGCAATGGCAGTTCCTCCTTCTATGATTAACTGTACAACAATTTGATTGAAAAAAACTCCAGTTAAGAACTGAACTTCCATTAGGAAACATAAATAGTTGGTCTCAAAAATCTAAAGAAACAAAGCTACTGACCATTAACAAGACAAATATCATTAGAAGAAAGAAAGTTGTGTAATTCCTCTTGCCAACACAATTGTTTAACCACTGGATCACAAAAATTGAACTTCATGAGAAACTAATGAAGAAGATGATCGATAATTCAACCTACAAAGATACACCCAGACTCTTACCCTGCAATGGTGATCAAACCCTTCAACACACCTGTTACAGGCTCTACAGTGCTTACTTCGCTTCTTTACCTGAGACATATATATTGCAGTCAGCTATGTATCCTTTAAATCTTAGCAAAACTGTTAAAGATACGCGTAATTAAAGCGTAATGCCTAGACCTCAAAATCACATAGCGAACAATAAGAGATGTCATCATCTTTTGGGTCAGGTGAAACTGCACCATCCTTCATGACAAGTGGAAATGGAAGCAATGGCTCCATTTGAGCATTGGCTTTCAATGGGTCCAAATACTTTCTCCTTATAAAGGTTTTAAGGATCTTTCTTTCCATCCTTCTAAAAAACCTCATGATTATTTGATTCAATATAAACCAATAATTTAACTTTGGAAACCCATCTGATTTAGCTCTTTTCTTCTTCCTAAACCTGGTCTTATCAGTCGGATCAATGGCAGTACACCTAACAAACAGGAACATAACTGAAACTGCCTGAAAAAAAAACAGGAATTGAGTCATGGGTTAGTTTTCTTGGCTAATTGGTTAAGAAAGAACAGATTTTAGGCTTGTTTTGACATTAACATTACCACAAAAGTAAAGATTGCAGTGACTGTAATTTCAGCAATTCTGCTTCCAAGGAAAAGTCCAAGGAATGTATAGAAGGTCACAACCAGAAAACTGTAAATTGCCATTCCCATCATCTGCATCGCAACAATGAACAGAACAGATGGATGGTTTAAACTTCAAACAACACTATGACATTAAAAAAAATTAAGAATTCAGCAGATATGATATTCACCTTTTTTTTTTTCGTTTTTCAAGTACAAAAACAAAAAATTTAGCAAGCTATGGGTTACTTAAGATGTGATTGAAATAAAGAAAGACCCTTTCTATATTCATACAAAGACCCAACATGAAAATATTAGAAGGTAACATAGCTTTAACAGTTCATTTTTTCAATATACAGAGAGATTGAAGTTAAAAAAAGAAAAAAAGAAAAAAAGAAGAAGAAAAAAAGAATGCGGGGCGTACCTGTAAAGGGTGGAGAGGGCGTTGCCAACCATGGCGCCTCGTGGCCATGGATATCATTTCTGTTTTTTGAGTGTATTTCTTGTTGCAGTTTCCGATTCCGAAGTAACACAGAGAATTTGGGGGTATGATTTTACTTGCAATCCATAGAATTTTTGATAAATTTTTTTGGCCTTAGTGAGCTAAAGCTAAGTGCTGTTTAGATTTGAGTCTTTCGCTTGAAGTCGCCGCTGAGAGTTAAAAAATTGAACAACTATCCCCTCCCTCGTCCAACGGTCGACTATGGGGGAGGGTTTTTTGAAATTTGAACGGCTACTTTTAGAACTAGGAAGATCAACGGCCCTCAGTAGTTAACTTCAAAAACCAAAACAAAAAAATATGTGGGACCCAATAGAAATCACTTTCACATGTTTGGGCCGCCAGAGCTAATGCCATTGCTACAAAAGCTATAATACCTAAAATTAGGCTAGGATTACAAGCTTGGTGGATGGGTTTTGATTAACTCAAAACAAGGTGGTTTCAAGATTTTTTATTTTTTTTATAAAAAAAATAGATGTGGTTTCACTTGTATTGGTAGATCAAATCTCGTGATAACTTGTTGGATTGATCAGATTTTATTAAATTAATTCCTAAACTAACTTGATATTAACTTGAACACAAATCATCAATTCATAAAATATGAAGAACAAAAAACAAAATTCTCATCTTTCCTTTTTTCCATTTTCTGTTAACCCAAACTACTTCTTTCCAATCTGTTACTATTAAGTACTAACCTTTAGTTCTGTCATAACCTAATTTTTGACCATTTTTATTTTAATTATTATTGTTATGAAAAAAATAATAATGATGAAAAAACAAGTAAAATAAAGAATGAATTAAAATTTGGGTTAAGGGCAATATGATTGGAAGTTTTGAGATTTAATTAAACTTTAGAATTAATCTAATTAAGCTTGGAATTAGTTTAATTAATCCAATTAAGGGTTTAATTGGAGAATTGATAAATTTTGAGACTTAATTAAGCTTGAAATTAATTTAATTTATCCGATTAAGGGTTTAATTGGAGAATTGATAAGTTTTAAGACTTAATTAAGCTTGAAATTAATTTAATTAATCCAATTAGGGCTTTAATTGAAGAATTGATAAGTTTTAGACTTAATTGAACTTTGAATTTAATTGAATTAATGGAATCAGAGACTTAATCGAAAAAGTATCAAAGTTTAGAGTTTAATTGGGGTCTAAATTGTAAAAATTAGAGTCCAAGGACTATTTTGTAAAAATACGCTGAAATGTTGAAGTCCAATTAAAGTTTATCCAGGGGCTTGATTACAAAAATGTCAAAACTTCAAGAACCAAATCATAAATAGCAGTTGAATGGGAAACGTAGTCGTTTCTTCGACACAACTGTTCACTGTCTTCTTTCTCCGTTTCATCAGTTTCCAGCCAACACTTAAGTTTGATCATTGAAGGCGTTTAAAGGGTCGGTTACAGGGCATTTAAGAGGCCAGCCGTTACCACCGATTTTGGCCTTATAAAAGGAGAGGGAGTCGCAGCCAACAAGGGGGGGAAAGTGAACCAGGGGAACGCAAGAAAAACACATAGAAAAAACCAGAAAATAGGGGAACGAGCAGGGAACGAAGAAAAGAGAAGGAGAGAACTGAGACCTCTGTTCTTCATCACGAGGAGCGAGAGAAAGAATAAAAAAAGAAACAGAGGGGCAGAGGAAGAGAAATAGAGAGCAGACTTTCGTTCCCCTGTTTCTTCTCAAAGAAACAGAGGAAGCCACGGAGAAAAGGGAGAGCAGAGAGAACATGAAAACTGGAGAAGAAAATGTGACAAAAGTGGAGAGGAGCATCGGCTAGCCAACGCACGAGCATCGGCATCGTCTCCGGTTGCGCCACCCCCCTCCCCTTCGAACAGACGAATACAAAGAAAAATAGAGAGCACGAACGAGCAGGGAGAAGACGCATAGAAAAGACAGAGCAAAGGGATCCAACACAAAAAGAAAGAAAAAACGTAGAAGAAGGAATAGAGGAGAGGAAGTAGTGTCTGCCGGCCAGAGCTAACCGATCGACACCATCGTCTTCGTCTTCAACTTGCAGCTGCACTAGGTAAGTTTGCATCTTTCCTTCTTTTTCCATCTTTAATTACACAAGCACTGTGCACATGCAATTTTAATTACACATGCACTGTGCACACACAGAAGAGATTTAGTTTCAATCCTTGGCCCAGCCAAAAAAATACATGCTGGGCTAAGCCCAGCCAAAAAAAAAAAACAGAAAAAAAAGGATAGAAAAAAATAAAAAAATATGTATGCATGAATAAAAATAATGTAAATTTATTGGTTTATTCACTGACGCCAGAGTCAGGAATAAAAATACCGGTTTAAATTTATATTATTTTTATTTGTTTTATTTTATTTTATTTAGATGAATAAAAATAATATAAATTTATTGGTTTATTCACTAACACCAGAGTCAGGAATAAAAATACTGGTTTAAATTTATATTATTTTTATTCGTTTATTCAATTTTATTTAGCTAGAAAAAAATAAGAAATATGTGCATTAAAAAAAATAAATATATTATTATTTATTTATTCACTGGCACCAGAGTCGGGAATAAAAACAAATATTAATTTAAATTTATTTTTATAGATACGTAATATTTACCAATGCCAGAGTTGGAAATATTCGTAGTTAAATATTCACTAGCGCCAGAGTCAGGAATATTATAAGAAAATTTTCATAACATAAATTAATAAAAATTTAGCAATTTAAGACGAAACCAACAATGTAGCCTGCCTCAGGCAGGACGTTTAAGGGGTGATAATATCTTCCCTTTTATGTAACCAGTCCCGAACCATAGAATTTCTGTTGACCAGTTAGGGTTCCTAGTGACCATAATACTAGGTGGCGACTCCTTAAACAAGAATATTCCCATCAAAGAACAGGATGCCAGAAATCTGTTCTTTCCAAAGATTAAATTATTTTTTAAGGCCGCCGCGATGTCAGGTGCGACAAGTTCAAACTTGGATTACATTCAATTTTAGATAAGTCAACCTTTTAATCTACTAATTTTAGCTAAATTTTATAACTATGATTATTATTATTTTTTAAAAGGATAACTTATGCTATTACAACTAATTTAGTTTGTTTTTCTATCAAATTGTTTTTCTTTGTTTGAAGAAAGACAAGAGGGTTGGATTCATAAAGTGGGGCAAAAAAGAAGAAAGATTTAGAGAAATTCACCTTTTTATATTACTCAATTAAATACAATGTACAAACTAAATAAATTGAACAAGCTTGTTTGAGTATTATGCTATGGGGGAACCAAAAAAGTTTTAAACACAAGAAAATATATATTTAGGTCTCAGTAAATTCTTTAACACAGTTATTAAATCAAAAAATACATTTGTTTTGAATTTTTTTCTTAATTAAGATATTTGTTTTATTAATGTATCTCTTGTATATCTTAACGAGCATAAGGTTTTTAATTGGAATCATAGTTTCAATATATATATATATATATATATATATATATATTATGATTGTTAAAGCAATTTAAAAAAAATACATCAAAAAAATATGTGATAAAATCATGTTGAGGATTTATTTAAAAATTTTAAGAATATAAAAAAATGAATTGAATTTACATGAACAATTTATTATTAATATTATTATTTTTATATCAAATACATAATAATTGATTTTTTTTTTGTTAAAATTCAAATAAAAATTTATAATATTATTAAAGAACCATGTCAAAATTGTAGAGTAAGTGAATCTAGTAATTTTTTTAGTGAAAAAAAAAAAAGAAAAAATAAAGGATATAAAATGTTCAAGTCCAGCACATAGCCCATAGTAGCATGCTAGGCTCACGCACTTGGCCCTTCTTTATTGTTGTTTGCCTTTTTTTTTTAAAAAAAAAAAAAACAAATAACATATCATCTAGAATAAAATACTAGTTCTAATAGGACTCAAACCCACATCTTGCACCCACCCCATGCATGACTCCATTGACTGAGCTACTTTATAGAATTGTCATAAGAATATATAAAATATACATTAAAGTGATTTATTGTTCATATAAATAATAATTCACTATAAAAAAAAAACCCCATTTTTTTTAGAATGTTTAGGTAATCTACCAACTCTACACAACAAATTTCTTCAAAATAGAAAAAATAAATTAGGATAAAATGTAATAATGTTTCCTGATTTCACTAATCTTCTTCTTTTTCTTTGCATACTTTAATAAATAATTGATTTATCTTATTTCAATCCTCAACTCCTTTCCTAGCAGCACATCCCTTTTTATCCATAACGAATTCACGCCTTTTAGATGTACAAAATGTCCAAACCTACTCCTCTGTTGGACTTCTTCATGTTAGCAATATTATCATGAAGTTTCAATAAATTAAAAAATTAAAGCTCAATAACACATACCTCCATTACAATCAGATTCTAATTATAAGAGGAAAACATGAATACCAAATTGTTGAAAAGAATTGAGAAGCCTATTAACTAGTTTGTTTGATTCCTTAATATGTACATTTGATAAAGATATCTCAACCTTTCTTATTAGACTAGAGACCTTTTTATTTTTGTGAAAATTTCATGCATTCTACTCTTTTCTTCTAAAATCTTTAGTCTTGTCAAAAAAAGATATATTGGAAAACACCAAAAGTCTAAAACAATTAAATATATCAGTCTTTTTATCAAAAATGATTTTACAATTAAAATTGAAGGAGATATACAACTTATAAAACCTTTTGAAATCATATTGGTATTAAAGCCTATTCGAGTTTGGAATAGTAATGTTGTATAAAACTTCAAAGATCCTATGAGAAAGAAAAAACCTTAGAATCTTAAGTCAATTCTACAAAAAGGTGTAAGTCCTGAATAAGAGTTGAGTAGGGCATTAAAGCCATATAATTTGGAACATGTTTGTCTAAGCAATCTTTTTATTTTCATAGATTTTATTTTCTTTAGAACTACTTCTCTTTCAACCTCCTTTACAATTGATTCTTTTGAAAACAAAATAATTATTAATAGTAAATAAATTACTATTAAAGATTTTACAAAAAATATTGATGATTGAAAAATACCAAAAGTCTAAAAGAATTAGATTTATCAAACTTCTTTATTCAATATTCAAAACTAATTTTATAATGAAAACTGAAGAAAGAGATATACAACTCACAAAACCTTTTAAAACCATCCAACTTCTATCCCAAAAATCCTTAAAAAAACACAAAGACATAAACTACAAATATGTCAAAATCAGGCTTGTATAAGTAGGAATAAAGCTCCTCGCCAAAGAAAGCCTAGACACTTATGTCCTTGCAGATTCTTAGAGATGCCAAATTCTATAATTTCCAAGATTCATTATTAAGTTCTATAGAATCCAGTTTATGTAGTGGTCCTGTCTCTTTTAACTATTATCCAAACTTTACCATATCTCTTAAAGACAAAAGCATACTACAAAGTATACTCTTACAAACAAAAACCTATAGTTACAATATACTTGAAGGTCAATTCTAGTAGCTTTGATCTTCAAAATCCACTACAAAACTATGTTCTTTACCTTTGCCAACAAACATAAATTTCAATTTTAAAAAGGTGAAATCTTACTTTTACAAATAAACTTTTCAATTGTACTTAGAGTTATCCAATGAAATGATGTAACCTTACTAGAAGACTAGATCCTTAAAGGAGTAACCCAACTTGAACCTACATAACCCCAACAACCAAATTTCTAACTAAAACAAATAACACATTCAACGATGGCAAGGTCAAACTAACTTTTTATAGACATTCAACTAGTTTTAGATTCTTATATGAATCCTTTTGTCCAGCACTTTTAATTCAGGAAAAATCTCTGAGAGCCCATCTGTCATAAATATACCTTACCATATAAGCCACTCTAGAAAATCAACCTTTGATATTTCTCGTACCAATTTTCAAAATACAGATTATATCACAAATATACCCATGCCTTTATATACAAACCTAGAAAATGACCAACCCTCTCTACCAACCACTTCAACTTTCTTTGATATAACAAAGAATATCCAAAATAAACTAAATGTTTTAGAAAAAGAATTTATCATTAATAAAAGATATTTTATTGATGATTTATATAGTAACCATAGCTTTGAAAAGAGATCTTGGTTTTTCAAAAAAAAATTCTAAAACAAAGATTAGAAATAAAAAAATATTTTAATGATTTTGTTGCATTACATAAAATACAAATTTTGTTTTTCAATTGGTTTGAGTTATATTATGTTTTTTAAAATCATACTGCATACCTTTTTATAAAAGATGCATGTCTCATTACAATTGGGAACCAAAAACACCATTTCAAAACTAGAAAGCAGTTCTCCCATTGAATCTGAACATTCTTATTAGAGAAACCTCAAAATTTCTCATAAAGACCAAACAATTGAAGTTGCTCCTTGTAAATCCCCAAATAAAGATGTTACAATCAATACCAAACACATTACACAACAAACCAACTTTACAAACAAAAACCCCAACACTACAAGAAAACAACTGACTAGAATATAAAAACATATTTAGAAGGCTCTATTTTCTCATGTTGAAACTACAAATCCGTTGAATAAAAGCTAAAAAAACTCAGTTTTCAAACCATACCAAGTCACTAAAGCTACCCAAACTAAACTTTAAAATAATAATAAAAATTTTCTTAAAGCTACCAAGGACATTTTAACCACATTAAAGCTTTATTTTCCACCTTAACTACTCTTGACACACCCCAACTCAGTAACAACCGTCAAACCTCTACAAGCCATATAAACACCATATAACTTGACAAAAACCAAACTTTTGTTGAAGAATAAACCGTCCAAAAAAAAAATTCCTGAAATACACAAACTTTATTGGACGAACACTACACTGAAAACAACTCATGTTGCACTAGACATGGGAATCCAAAATGAGCCAAGCATTACAAACCAATACAAGTTCAATGCCTTTTCCTTATATAAATGAAATTTTGATGGAATGACATAATACAATATCGTCCATACCTTACAACAAATGACTATGGTTGCCAATGCTTACAAAACCCATATTGAAAACTCAGACAAAGCCATAGTTGAACTTTTAATTGCAGAATTTTTTGGCCAATTAAAAGGATAATAGGATTACCATCTCACTAATACCCAAAGATTAGAGATTCTGCAATTCATTTAAACATATGAAGACCAAACACCAATCTTAAACCATCTGACAACTCTATCCAAGATGCAATATCAACCCTAACACTAACTATTTCTCTACATTTCATAGGAGATTCATCTCATCTAAAATATGAAAATACTGAACTTCTTTCAAACATTAAGTGCAAAAAATTTAATGATTTCTATTGATACAAAAACACATTTCTAACTTGTGATATACTTCAAGAAGACTCAAACCAACTTTTCTGCCCTACCCTAGAAAAGACAGTAAAAAACAAAATCAAAGACATCTTTGGCACCAAACCCATCCTTTATAACCAACTAATATTGTCCCAAACTAAATTTTTTTAGATTTGAAAATAAGTGCAACACTAGATAATCAATCTTTTATATGAAATCTCTGAAAAATTTCATTAGCATAGGCTTCTTGAGACAATCCTAATATCCCTTAGGATTTGTTTATCTCAATATTTATTTATATCAAATTACACCAAAAAATTGTTCAATTGCACGAGGTAAACCCAAGTAATTTAAAGCAAGTAGAATATCATTTATATATAAGACTAAGAAAATTATTTTTCTTTCATTGACCTTACGGTATATACATTATAGAATTTTAAATACCAATAACAAAAGACTTGTTTAGATAATATATTGATTTATTAAGTCTACAGATCAAGTGATTGTTCATATCTAAAATGAAACCTTCTAGTTTAATTTAAACCTCTTCTTTTAGGTATTTGTTGAGGAATGTCATTTCTATATCCATTTGATACAATCATATCAAAATGAGCTACCAATATTGTGATTATTCAAAAATGATTCTTTTTTTGAAACATGAGAGAAGGTATCATGATAATCAATCCCTTGGCTAAGAGTCTTGTATTATATCTTTTTATATTTCCTAACATCTTTTTTGGTTTTAAAAGTTCTACTTACATTCAATGATTTTTCCATCTTTAGGCAACTCAACAAGATCCCAAACTTGGTCATTAACCATTAAATCTAACTTATCCCTAATAGAATTATACCATAATATAGGTTTATATCCACTCATAGCCTGTTAAAACATAATAAGGTCATCACCAACACCAATGTTCATGTTATATTCTTATAGGTACAATATAATTTGAGAAAATTATAGGTTTCCTAACTATTAAATATATTCTCAATATTACATCAATATATTCAACTTAAGAATGTTAAGTAACTAGATTTATAGAAATATCCTTAAAATGATGTGGTTCTTTAATGATTAATTTTTTTTTGTTATCAAATCTTGATAATTATTATGAAACAAAACCAATTTATATGAAGATGTAGGAGTAGGTTTAAAATTACTATCCTTTTTAAGAACCGAGTTTTGAGGTTGACTATCTCACTAATCTCATCATTCTCAAGGAACTTGAATTTTTAGATTCCATAACTCTTGTTACACAAAATGGACAATAAAATTTGTTTCCATTAGAATTTTCTTATAGGCAATGAAATATTCACTGACTATTCTTAAATCTAATTTTATCTTATGTGAATTGTATACTCTAACTTCAACCAGGTAAATTTATACGTGAATATACCTTAAAATCAATTTCCAACCTTTCTATAACTCAAATGGTATTTTGTGACTGTCTTGGTTGGAACCCTATTTAGTACATATGTTATTTTTAGAGCTTCATTCCATTAAGATAATGGGAGCTCGAAGTTAATAACCATATTCCTTATCATATCCATCAATATTTAGTTTCTCCTTGACCTCTCGTTTTAATTTTTTTAAATAATTGTTTCTCTATTTTTGCTTTATAAACATTAAAGGAATATGATGCTTCACTTTTTTTTTTTTATAAAAAAATAGAGATGTATATAACATGTATAATCATTAATAAAGATAATGAGAAATTTCTGACTATTAAAGCATGCATCTTGAAATAGCAATGTGCATAATCTATAAAAAAAATCAAAACTCCTTATTCCTTTTGTGAACTTGTTAGTTTGCTTTTCTTTAATACAATTTATATAAGTACTAAAATCAATAAAATCAATAGCCTCAAGGACTCCATTATTTACCAATCTTTTAGTTCTATCAATGAAGATATGACCTCATATTATATGCCAAAATATAAAAGATCTCTCATTTATAACCCCATGTTTAATGCCAATATTATTACCATGCAAAATCATAAAGCTATAATCAAGGGTAGGATTTAAATGAAATTTGAAGAATTCATAATCCATAATACCATTACCAACCAAAACATTGTATTTATATAAATGAAGAGAGTTATAATGAATTTAAAATTAAAGGCACAACATAAAAGTTTTAAAACTGAAATAAAATTTATTAAAAAAGATAAAACATAAAAGGTTTTTTGAAGGTCTAAAACAAAACAAGAAATTAGGACAAGCCTATAGGTCCTAACCGCATCTTCATATGAAGGTAGTGTTTCCTGAACAAGTAACACATTCATTTTTCATCCATTTTTTTAAGAAGCCAAACATGGTATTGTCATTGATTGTAAAATCAAAATCAATCCACCAAATATGTTATGAGAAACATGAACTATGTTAGATTCCAAACACACTAAAAAAATCATATTACCTTTCTTTTCAAGTCTATGCTGGAATTTGGGATATGTCTTCTTTACATGTCCTTTCTTCTTGCAAAAAATAAATAAATCTGACATTGCCCTTATTAACTTGATGAAGAGGCATTTTCCCTTGCTTGATTCCATGAGCTTTAATTAGAGGTTCATCCACCCAAAGTGCTAAATGAAGGTCCATGCAACCTAATGTAAAAAAAAATTTCTCCTTCCAGTCAACATAATTATGAACACTTGTAAGAGCGACATTAAATGAATTAAAATTCATAACAAATAAAGTTTGAATAATTATAAATAAACAACAAAGCTTACTAAATAAAACAGGTGATGAAGCCAAACACAAAATATTTACTCATGTAAGTTAATCTAAAAAAATAAATTAGCTTAGATTATAACATCCAAGCAATTTACATTACTTTATGATTATGATGGGACTAACATTTATTTCTAAAAGAATTTTCTAAGCCTCTAGGCAACTAGATTAATATATTTTATTATTATTTCTATCTCATCCTAATTTATCACTTAAATATAAAAATTACCATATGGGGGGGGGTGATTTCTATGATTAATTATAATTATTGATGGTATTAACTTTATGTAACTAAACTTAATGTTACTATATATTTTTATAATTAAAAATGTTGTAGCTATTACTTAACTTCTCTAATATAAACTTAATATGGCATCATAATTATTGACTAAATTTTATGTCAATTGCAAATTCTTTATATTTAGAAAAAAAAAAACTATGCACTGAAAAATTAAGTATGCATAAAAATCCTAATACACACACGTAATTAATGAATTAACAACAATAACAACCTAATGGTGGCTTTTTTTTTTTTTTTTCTCATATTTTTCCAAGAGTTCGATTCTCCATAAAAGCAATAGTTAAATGTTAGGTTTTATTCAACAAAATATTAACAAGTGAATCCAACCCAGCTTGCCTTAAAAGGATGTTGGGTATTGCGGTGTTTTTTACCTTACTAAAGAGAAAAAAATTATATGGTTAGTCGAATAGCTTCTGTTTTTTATATCGAACCCCGTATATAATTGTGTTTTAAACATTGGATTTATAAAAATTAAAATAACTTGTTTTTTTATTCATAAACACCTGCTTTTCATGTATTTTTCATGCAAAAATTTACCCATTACAGTTTTAATCAAATTTATTTTTTAAAAAACCACAACTAAAAATGAGTTTTTTTATAAATGTATTATCACAAAGACTATCATAATATCGAACACACACTAACTAACATGTGCCACTAGACTAGCCTACTATTTGTTACACATTCTTGCAATATAAATTTATCTATTTTATACAAATGACAATTATGCAGAAGAAGTGTAGCAAAAGGATTCTTTATCTAGTTACAGACCCATAATGTTATTCATGATCCATACAAGATAAGAACATGCAGCATCATCGGGCTTTTTTCTCTCTCTCATAATTTCACATGGAATTTGATTATCCAATTAGTTTTTTTCAAAAATAAAATTTATAAAAAAAAAAAACATCACAAATGTAAGAATTCCAGTATAATTCCAGATGCAAGAATTACAGTAGAATTCCGGTTTGAATAGAGTTTTGAAATACAAAGTAAAACACCACACATGCATGAATTTCAGTAGAATCCCACATTGTACAGAGTCTCAAATACAAAGCAAACTTGAAAACATACGTAGTTTACATAATTTAATAGATAAACCAGATAAATTATGCAATAAAAGAGATCTTTAAATGGAATAAAAAAACTAGGCTGGAGATATTGCTTTGATACCAAAATGTTAGCAATATCATCATGAAATTTCAACAAACCAAAAGCTGTAGCCCAACAACACATACCTCTACTCATAGTAATAATTAGATTCCAATTGTGAGAGAAAAGCACAAATACCAAATTGAGAAGTATTTTGTCTAGCCTCTCCAAGTCCTTATAATTTGTGCACCTGATGAAGAAATGACAAGCTTTCTTGTTAGACCAGAGGGACCTTTCTGCATTCTGAGCAGCAAAATAAAATTTTAATTATATAACTACTCTTCGCCAAGGATCGGACAAAAAACAAAGAAAATAAGTGCCGCTCTCACATCTGCAACCAGTGGCAGCCCCCTCGCCTAGTTTGCTTTTCTATTTTACCTCTAATTCTTTTTTTGATCCACTCTTGAAGTCAATTATGCTATCTGTATGTTTGGATAATTTTGCTTTCCTCTTTGCGGTGGAATCTTTAACTTGGCAGCAACAAAGAATTAAGGAGATTTGAAGCGATTACTGGTACAATTTGTGGCTGCCATGTAAGAGGAGGTCGAGGTGTGCACTTCCACAACCTCCATTTTACTAACAAATGTGGAGTTTTGATCCTGTAGCCTTCAAAGGCCTTGCAGTGCTACACTCTCATCATTAGTGCAGCTGTTTTGACATTTTCATGCATAACATCTGTTGATCATGTTTCAATTTATCTTCATTATTCTGGGAGAGAAGTTGATCCTCCCTTTAGCAGAAGTTGAAGAGTGGTTAAAATAAGTCCAAATAGAAAGAAAGAAAGATTAAGATTAACCCTAGGAACGTTGAACCAGTCCAGAACTAATTAATTGCAAGTTACAAAGTAATAAAGAATCTTAATAACCCACCAAATTATCCGATTCAGATCTGCATCAACCACACAGCATGACAGGTAACAAGTTTGGCAGCACCTAGAGTTCCTCCAAACCCTTCAGCAAATCAGGAGTAATACCACATATACTTGATTAAATCCTCTAACACTAGAACAAATACTTGAGTGGCACCGTAAATAATCAATAATATTACCTTTAACACATCCAAATCTGATACCTGCCGGTCTTACCAGCTCAAGATAATTGTAGCATTAGCTTTCCACGGGCACTGAAGAAGCTAGGAGGAACTCAGGGTGACCCCAAACAAACCCATTGCCCATTTCTAATCGACTTCCGATGAATAATATTTCAGTTTGTCGACATAGCTAACATATATATGCCTCCTGCTGTGCCCTCCTCCTCCTCCTATATATATATATATATATATATATATATATATATAATGCCTCTGGATCTGTCTAGGACTGTATGGTTTATTTTCAACCGTGATAAAACTACGTTTTAGGCGAACCTAGCCCATGTTGCGATCTGGTTCTGGATACCCCTCGTACTAGATTCATTGAACTTGGACATTTTCTCTGGCTCTACTGGTTCTCGTACCAATTGACCCGAGTGTAATCTTAAACATCAGTCTTAATAAGATATTTATTTATTATTTGACCCGTGATTTCCACGGGTTGAATAATTTTCTTTTGAAAAAAAAAATATATGTAACCTTATTAAATGTGTTTTTTTGGTAAAAAAAAATTATAGTTATAAATTAAAAAGTCTATACATGCATTTAATTAAATACATCAAGAATTATTTATGTCAATAAATACAAAAAATAAAGTATTAACGCGTTTATTCAACTCGCTTTATTGCAGGTCAAATAATTTTTTTAACACAATAGAAATAAGGTATAAGTGTTAATAACATATGTTTTGACATTAGGTAAATAATATAACCATGAATCAAAAGATTGATGTTTATATATAATAAAATATAATAAAAATCATATACCTTAATAAAAATATGTAAATTCTCATATTAATTTTAACATAGCAGAAAAATGAAATAATGTTGTGATTGATACATAGAAACACAATTTTCTTAGTTATTGTATAATAATTTTTAAAAAAAGTGTAAAGAAAAAAATTGAAAAACAAATTACAAAAGAATAAAGATAAAAACAAAGGAACGATATAAATAGGCTAAGAGTAGAGTGATAAATATTGAAAGTGTAAAAAATACAAAAAAAAATAGTTTTTTTTTAAAAAAAAGTGTAAGAAAAAAAAAATTAAAAACTAAAGATAAGAAAAAATAGTGATAAATAGGCCAGGTGCAAAATAATATAAATGCCAATATAAAGAGAAAAAAAAAACATAAGAAAAACTTGTTTTCAAAAAAAAACAAATAATTACAATTTTACCACCATTATAATAAAGAAATTGAAAAAAAATACAATAATGTCATTTCTACATGAAAACACCATTTATTTTTAGCATATGTATACTAATATATAACACTTGACGCGGTAGCCATTGAATAATGTTTTTGAAAAAAATAAATAAACATGCAACCTTATCAAATGTGTTTTTTTAAAAACAATTCTAATTATAAATTAAAAAATTTATGCATGCATTTAATTAAATACATCGAGAATCATTTGTGCCAATAAATACAAAATAAAGTGTTAATGCGTCTATTCAACTCGTCTTGCTGCATGTCAAAAATTGTTTTTTAACACAAAAGAATTGAGGTGTAGATGTTATTAATGTATTTTTTTATATCAAATAAAAAATATAACCGCAAGTCAAAAAATTGATGATTATATATAATGAAATATAGTAAAATTCATATGCCTTAATAAAAACAACGTAAGTTCTCAAGTTAATTTTTCACGTAGTAGAACAATAAACAATGTTGCAATTGAAACACTATTTTCTTAGTCTTTGTATAATATAATTTTTTTAAAAGTGTAAAGAAAAAAATAAAAACAATTACAAAAGAATAAAGATAAGAAAAAAAAGAATGATATAAATAGGCCAAGTGTAGAGTGATAAATATTAAAAGTGTAAAAAATAATAGTTTTGTTTCAAAAAAAAAAAAGTGTAAAGAAAAAAAGAAAACTAAAAATAAATATTACAAAAAATGAAGATAAGAAAAAAATAGTGATAAATAGGCCAAATATAAAATGATATAAATTCCATATATAAAGAGAAAAAGAAAATATAAGAAAAACTTTTTTTTTCTTAAAAAACTGATAATTACAATTTTACCACCGTGACAATAAAGAAATTGACACTATTTCATTTTAGTATATGCATACTAATATATAGCACTTGACGTTATAGCCGTTGATAAAGGCTTCGCCTAATCTTCATTTCTCCAGTGGATATAATTTAAAGTTGTTAATAAAAAGACTTGAAGTCTTTCATAATATGAGTTGGCCTTTTAACACTAGAGAGGCCTAATCCAACCCATAAATAAAAGTTGAATTAACAAAAGTCTAAAAAGAAATCATGATTTGTGTATCTTCTCTTTTTTTCTAGTCCTCCAATTTTTTTTTTATTAACTTAGTCCTTTAACATTATGTTTATTGATAATTAGTTTTTGTTATTTGTTCCTTTTCTCCTTTTTATTTGCTACTGTAATCTAAAAAAATCTCGTTGTTGGGTCTCGATTTTGCAGAAATCTATTTCATTTTATTGTTTGCACAAGATTAAAAGTCGAGGAACCAAAATTCAAAAAACAAGTAAATTAGCAGGCCTATTAAAAAAAATTAGTCTCTTCGATTTTTTGCTAAATTGTATTTTGTCATATTTCTTAGTAGTCCTGGTGCGACCTAATTTTTACCCTATTTTTGAAAACATTTAAAAAAAAACCAAAAATTGCAAAAAAAAACAAACAAAAAAAACCCCAAAAAATATGTTCTTGATGTATTTGAGTTGTTTATGGCTTCTTTTTCAAAGAATTTAAAATAAAATAAGAAAAAAAAGAAAAAAAAAATACATTTAATTTTTAGTGATCTAATTATAATTATGAAAGGGAGATGACCAATTTGAAAATTGCAAACCCTCTCACCAAGTAATCTATTTTCTTAATCAAATGGTCTACAACCATTCTCTTAATCTAAAGGTCCATTTTTCTTTGTTTTGTCTCCAAGTTATCAAATAAATGGTTAAGATTTATTCTTGAAATTCAATAGTTAATCTTGGTTTGCTTCGTCTTCAAGCCAAAGAAAATTTTCACTTATAAATAGGTGGTTATACACACATAAAAAGAGGAGCATAAATTAAGGAGAATATTTTTAGGTGGAATTTTAGGAGAGAATTAATTAGAAAAAAAAAAAAAAACCACCCACACACCAAAACACTCTCCCATCTACCAACTAAAAAACACCCATATAAAAAAAAAAAAAAAACATAGACCTATTGTTTTGAAACTAGTCTCTAGCTACAAAAAGAAAAAATGGATCACTCACACTAACAATTACTATAGTCCAGCCTCCCTCCCTGCACACCAACTTCCCTCTTTTCCTCCAGCCACCGTTATCAAAGGAATCCACCAAATCACAACACTTTCATCAACCCATGACAACCATTTTCCTCACTATCAATTATCAAAGTTTACCTCCTCTCCACAATCGGTTTATCCCTTCTCACCATAATAATTAAATAGTTTTTCTTATCCACCTATTAACAACCACCCGAAGCTCAGTCACCATTTTTTTATAAATCAAGTCATGCTTCTCTTATACCCACCTCAACCTTTTACACCACTAAAACACATACCAAATCACAGTCCTATGTCTATAGCCATTAGCCACTGAATCACCAGGAACCACTAAAATTATAGTTCCCATCAGCCTTCACACCATCTGCCACCACTCCCAATAGAGCTTTGACTAACAACTCTTCCTTATCACCATCAACAACATCATCGACCACAACCTCTCCCTTTCTAAAACAAAAGAAAACCACCAATCTCTCTTTTACTTGAAACACATATAAACAAAACCAAAGCCTTCACCCATTTCTCATTCATTGTCCAAGGTCAACACTGTTATAGACCCCCTCAAAACTCTAGACCCTTTTGCTTCAGCCGCTATCAACACGAGACAACCCCATCTCTTTCTCCCTCATCACTACTAACGATGGTGAGTTCCCCCAAGCTTACCTACCCTACCAACACCTCTTAGTCCAATAACCCCAACAGCCACGAACGACAACAGTAGCTCCCCATTTCCTTCAACAAAGTTAGCTGCCTGAACCCTCACAAACTAACCTCTCTCATTATCAAATTCACTACTTATCATCTCTTCTTCATAACGATAAGAACCAATAACCTCCACCATCAATAATAAAGCCCAATTCTAGCTTGAGAAATTTGTATGAAGAGTAATAGAAAAGCAGATCTATGAAAAAAAGAAAGATAAAATCAATTGTTTGTTACGATTTATTTCTTCTTCAGTTCCCAGTGAAAGTCATCACTGACATAGGGAGTAAGAAGAAGGGAAACCACTTTAGATTCACCTATTTTTTAGGTTTTGTCTATGGTGGCAACATGTCAAGCAAACGTGCCATCATTGTTCCTCATCCCCCGTGTGCTTCTTGAGTTCCCAGCAATCTCCCCAACCTATTTTTGACCTTTAAAAGTTTCATTTTGCAATTCTTAGATGTTTAATGTGTGGTTTAAATTATTGTTAAGTTTTGAATTTTGATGATTTGTAAAAAGTGTAATTGTGGGTGTGTGTGAGTAAAATATAGCAAAAAAAAAGGAGAATGTGTGTGTGTGTTGCATTTTTTTATTACTTATTTTTTTGTGATAGAAAATATAAAAAAATAAAAGGATTTTAATTTATCCAACTGTTTTAATTATATACAGCTGAGTCTCTCAAAAACACAAAAATAATATCTTGTTTAAAAAATAAAATGCATGGTATGTTTTTTTTAGCATTTATTTTGGATTTAATAATCAGTTTATTGAATCCATAAGAATTTGATCAATATTCCAATAATCACTTCACTAAGATTTTAATTCATAAGAATTAATGATTAATATTTTGGTATAAATATTGGACCTACAAGTAGGTTGATATTTAAATATCAGGAACTGCCCTGAAAATTCTCAGAATTATTTTGAGTGTTCACCAATTTTAATTGGGAGTACTTCTCACCATAACACATTAGTTGTGGAAAACACTCTCGTCTTCCAGGATAGGTCAACTATGTCAAGGCACGCCAGCCTATAATGAATTTTTAAAGCCAGATTTATTGACATGAATGAATGTTTACCCTAAGCCATAGATTAACTACCGGTTATAAATCTATCAAAACCTTTAAACCACATTCAAACCACGCAGTGCAGCTTATTTTAGGTAGGGTGTGCTAAGAGTGCTAATACCTTCCCTAGCTGCAACCATTCCCGTAACCTTGAAATCTCTAATAAAACCGGTATACCTGAGTTTTCTAATGACCTTAAACCAAATAACTAGGTGGTGACTCCCATAACCCCCTGACGTTACGCGTCCATATACTATAAGTCCCTAAGTTCAAAGACCAAACATTTTATTTAATGATTTTTTTTCATATCCTAATTCTTGGTTTGAGAGGGGAGAGGGAGAGGGAGGGAGAGAGAGAGAGTAATTTGAAAATAGTACAAGAGAGAGATAGTTGTTAGTTGGCTCCATTTTAGCCATAAAAAAGTCATTCTTGAAGTCAACAGGTTCTTTTTGAAGAGAGGAGTTCCATTGAGATGTTCATTGGCCTTCATCTTGCTTGAAAAAGAAATTGATTTTTCAAGTTAATTTTTAGATTCAGGTTGATTTTTTATTTTGAAATTATTTGTTTATATATTTAAGACCATAAATGAGTTTTTATGGTCTTTGAAGTGTTTCTTAAATGTTTTCAGGTGGAAAAAAAAACTTGAAAATGAGTTTTTTGTCTAAGAAGTTGGAAGCCCAA
The DNA here is from genome assembly GCF_005239225.2 of Populus alba. NCBI lineage: Eukaryota > Viridiplantae > Streptophyta > Magnoliopsida > Malpighiales > Salicaceae > Populus > Populus alba. Next base: position 10,985,089 of record NC_133285.1, on the reverse strand, counting down.
TTTTTGACCACTTGAAGGCTTGAATGAACTAAATATAACGTGTCTGTTGTAACAAAAATAGCAGATAGCACATCATCTTATTCTTAAAACAAAACTAGGCAGATGGCACATTGTTTGGTAAAAAAAAAAAACATTAGGCCACCCTGGCCAACAAACCTGACATGGTTTTTTTTTTCTCTCTCATTTTCTTAAAAAAAAAAGTTATTTTATTTAAAGAAAGATTAATATAAAAAATATATTTCGTATGTTATTTTATTAAATTTTTACACTAATTATCAAACCCATGAATTAACGCAAACATTCGTAAACTCGATAGGTTAGGATTAAGGTCAACTAGTAAAATGCATGATAACCCAAACCCAAATACAATCTAAATTCTTAACAACCTAATTTGAGACAACATAATAAGAAACCACCTAATCCAATCCATTTGCCAAATCTGACTTTTGCAAATAACTAAATTTTCTAAAGTTATTGGAGCCATACATTATTCCAAGCTCTAAATACAAGCTATAAATTACAAGCTGTGGTGATTAAGTCATGGAAGAAGTTTATATACAATTGGACTTTCCCTAATTGATGAGTTTTAGGCTTATGTTGATCCTTCAAAGCAAGTCCCTCATGGAATGAATGCGACGCGCTTTGATTCTTAAGTCAACATTTGAGATTGTTTGATCAAGTGGCAAGCATGTAAGAAATTCAAAAATAAACTTTCCTTATATGTTCTTTAGCTCGTTGAGTGTTATCTTTATGTAGTGTTGTTAAGATTAATCCCTCTTATCTTTCTCAAAACCTGAGAATATATAATCTTGAAAAATATCTATAAAATATATATAAAAATATATATGGAGAAATGCTGGTGAAAAAAATACTATTCATGTATAGTAAACTAAGATAAGCTAGTTCGATCAGACCAAAACTCGAGCTTGGTTAGGCCCTGACTTGACAAGCTTTGTGGAGCTTGGTTGGGTCATGGCATAATTGAGACAAAATAGCTTGGTTGGAGTATAAACAAATTGAGGTCGAGGTGAGTCTTGGGTGGGATGCCAAACCAAGCGTTAACATGTCTTTTATTAGTATTATTATTATAATTTTCCCTTGATGTCTTGTAAGTATACATATTTGGAAGACTTTATCCAGTTAGAAAGGGAAAACAAATGCTTATAGTATATGATTGCATAAAAATGTTACTTGTGTGAGCATGCATTTGAATGTTTGCCTATTTTTTGAATTTATGAGATATATTGTCAATGTTTTATAGAGAGAGATTCATGATCCTTTTGGAGACAATAGTCATAAGGACTTGAAGATAGTTGGTCACAAGGACCTAGAGAAAATTAGTCATCAGGACATGAAGAAAATTGGTCGCAGGGACTTGGAGGCATAATAAAGGTTAATGGAGACTTCTCCATGAAAAATTCAAGGTAATAAAATTGAAGATTGGGCATTAAAATAAAAAATTAATCAAGGATTGATTACCGATTTTTTTTTCTCTAACAAGTACTTAAGTTGCTTAATAGGTTGTTGAAGTTGAAATCGATTTATAAACTATTGGGACCATATTATGTTTGTTGTGCTTTCTTGTTCTTGTTATATTGTATTGTTGTTTGTTGTGTTGTGTTGTAAGATTAAACATATTAAATTTTTGGTAATGAATTATTTTATTATGTTGATAGCAAAATTACCTAAATTAAAACTATCATTAAGAAAATAGCTTTACATAATTTTTTTCTTAAAAATAATTAAATATTTTCTTTACAAAACTAAATAATTACATATAAAATAAATTATATCTTTGAAAGACACATGTATATTAAAATAGCATAAGAAAAAAAAAACAATAATGAAAATATTAGAAGGTATTTTTTAGTAATTAGAAATAGTAAATAATTTAATTAGGATCCATAAAGCTAAGAGATAATGTACTTAAAATAAAGTAATTGAGCTTAGTTAGTTTTCAAATACTTAAGGTTACTAACTATGTAATTAAATATTAGTTAATTGGTATGTATAAAAAAATATTAAGTTTATTTTATTTTTAAAATATTTAAGGTTATTTTTTATAATAAAATAAATAGTCTTTCATCTAAAAAAAACATAACTTCCTATATGTTTTGAGTAGAAAACCTAATACACATTTAATCTATTTTAAAAAAAACAATATATTTCAATCTCAAAAGTTCCATGGTTGGTTTTTAAAATCTTTATCAAATACTTTTTTTATGAGTTGCATTAAAGCAAATTAAATCATTAAAATTTTAAAAAAGTTAGGGAGCCAAACATTGTCGTAAGTTTGCTCAAGTTCATTTGTAGATGTTAATGAGTAGAAAGTCCATTCCTAATATAAATGAAACCTAATTTTAAATTTTGTATTCTAGAAAATTAACAATATATTTTTATGAGAAAAAAAAAATATTCATTTAAATACTCCAAATACATCTGATTTACTATATACATTCAAACAATTTAATCATTAATTAAATAATTAAAGTTTCATTACCTTATCACAAACACCACTAAGTTTGAGCTTTTTAAAATTATATTTATATGACCCTAAGAGAAAAAAAAGAAAAGAAATATCATTTACAATACAATTATATTTGCTAAAACATTATACTAATAATATATCTCGTATTTTAGTTATTTGATTATGTATATATAATCAATTATTTAGTAATTTGGCTTTATTATTATAATCTTGTTTGTATGTTATTGTAGTCATTATAATCATTTGTATTTGAATAAAAATATTAATAGATCTCATACTCATATAAATATTTAACCCAAAATTCATATAATTTTATTTTTAAATCTTGTGATCTAGGAGATTTTTTTTCTAATGTGTAGTTTTAAGTTATTGAACATAATTCTTTATTTGACAGTTGGATTAGATTGTAATTTTTCCAAGAGATCCTAGAGACCCTGTTTCCTATAGGGTTAAGCTTTCACAACAATTAGTTATTGGAAAGGTCTTTCGATATTGCCTAAAAATTACTATTTACGATTTGTTATATTTTTCTAGTTGGTTTAAGATTTTTTATACTATTTTTTTTAGAACTCTTTAATTATTTTTTTAGCTTTATTGAGTATTTTTTTTCCTAGTTTGTTTAGGTATTTATTACTTTTCATTTATTTTTAGGTTACACAATATGTTTAGGTTAGTTTTTGGATTTATTTAAGGAGTTATAAACATCTTAGAAAGATAGACTACTTGAAGAGAAAATATGTAGTAGTAAAATTTTGAATTAGAGTTTTTTTGTGATCCCTATTCAGTATAATTTTAGGTTATTGTGCTTATTGGCTTTCTTGTATTGCTTCCATCTATATTAGTTGATATTAGAGCTCAATGATTCCCAGTTCTTTTCTTGTTGTGTGTTGCAAATCACATGTTATTTGCTTATTATGTGTTGGGATAACCATGATTAGAAGAGGTAGTAGAGTAGAATGTGTTTAAGTAAGAGGGAATGAGAAGGTTCTCTCTTTAAAGAGAAACCTTTAGGAGTAGTTTATAGAAGACATGTAAAGACAAGTTATAAAATTAACTATGTTGTTACCCATTTTGGAGCCCCACATTAAAAAATGAGAAAAAAAGAAGATAAAAAAAATATTTGTGAGAAGAATATACCAGAACACCTAGGAAATTGTAGAAGATTGGTTGAGAAATATCAAAATATACAAGATTGAAAAATTTAGCAGTGTATCTTTAATTGATGACAACCTTATTGACAAATAAATTTCAATCTAAGGATGAAAATTCAAAATTAAATGTTTAAGGACTCGATTGGATTTTTTTTCAAGGTTTAATTGAATTTATTAAGAGCTTAATTCCAATTCAAAACAGATTTTTTATGTCAATTTAGGCTTTAATTTGAAGAAATTAAAGTCTAGAGGTCGAATTGCAATTTTTAAGAGTTAATTTGATCAAATCAAGGGCTTAATTGCATAAATATCGAAGTTTGGCGGGCAATTAAGGACTTGATTTAAGAAATTCAAAACTAAGGACCAAATTCGAAAAGCCAAATGAATGTAAGGGTTGAAATTGACCAAATTAGGGGCCAAATTAAATAAATTGAAAGTTTGTTGGTAAATTAAGGGTCAAAATGCATAAATTCAGAACCAAAGACTATAATGAAAATAACGGTCAACTTTAGGACAAACAATTGAGTTGGACAAGGGTGAAATTGCATGAAATTAAAAGTTTAGAGGCAATTATAAGTATAATTAAAAGTAATTGAAAGAATAGGGACTTAATTGAAGTTTTACAAATTCCAAATTAAAAACCCTAAATGATGTGTTTTTTACACTTAAAGCAGAGAAGGTGAATGACTCGTCATTTGTCAGCTTACATCTTTGTTTTAACAATTTTGGTTAAATGAATTGGCAACTTCACAACGAATGAATGTAGTGTTACTGACTTTCAAATTGAGAAAAGTTGGATCTAAATGAAAGGTGTGTACCTCTTCTACCAACTTCAAGTGGTTTCAGGCGACGATGATGTCAAAATTGCTCTGACAAGACCTCAAAAGTGGACAACTCAGTCAACCTTGATAGTGCAACCATTATGCAATAACCAATTTGGTTTTCGCGTGTTCATACATAAAGGCTCCTCAATAGGTTCTTATTGAGGGTTTATAACACTTATCTCAATATCAAAAGTTTGTGAGAGACAAAAAATTTCAAATGAAAGCCAAGAGAGAGTGGCTATCCTAGGTATACATTGTTGATCCAAAAGTAGGTCTTTTTTTTTGCCTGCTTTTGTTGTTGTTTATATATAGATGTTTACATGCATAGAAAAGAGGTTTGAAATGTTTAACAAATGATGTTGCATTCACCAATTTGTTGGTGTGATTTTTATTTAATGAAGTTAATTTGATATTTTTGATACATTAAAGTTGTTGTTTCAGTTTGTTTTTAATATTTAATGTTGTTTTAGTTTTTGTTTAACTAAAGCTATGCATGTTAAAGTGAAAATGTTTACCTCGGGTTTGTTAAGCATGTTCATGCACAAAATAGGTTCAGAAAATCAGTTTTGAATTCATGTTGCATGAACATATATGTTGTTTTAAGTTGATAACTTTTTGATATCTCATGCTTGATTTTGATGCTTTAAATTTTTGTTGGGTTTTTTGTTCAAACATGTTTGTGTATGATATGATGACTTGTTGGGATAAAAACAAATATATGGTTTAGAATCCAAAAATACCTATTTCTGGGTTTGGTTGAGGTTGTATTAGCTGAGAATTTTTTTGGGTTTTTAGGCAATGTTCTTTATATTATTGGGAAGAACATTCCTATAACCCCTAGATTTGAATCAATTTTGATTTATTTCTTGGCATAAAACCCTTCATTATGCATGATTAACAAATAATATAGTGCTTATTTGCATGAATAACATGATTTTAATGATTTTTAATCATAGGATTTTAGTTTAGAACCAAAACTCATTTTAACAAAAATGTGATGTATAAGTGATAATTGAAGTGAATGAATTCTAGATTATTGATCCTTGCATGATTTCCAACATGTAAGTGCCTTTATTTTGATCAAATATTGTCTATTTTGGGTTTGATGTTGCTAGGTTCATTTTAGTGTTCTTGATTGTTCTTAGTGTTCTTCATTTATTTTGACATTTGAACCATTTTCTTTAAGGTTTTTTGAGTTTTTGGTATTCTTAGGTGTTTAATCTATTTTTTATTTATGAATTTTTTTCAGGTCAAACCATGATTTTTTACTGGTTTATGGTCAAACAAAAGATTTCAGGTCAACTCAGATTGGTCAACTTGATCGGGTTTGATCAAAGGATTTAAAACCCTGTTTGGTTTGCTATATTTTTTTTGTTAAAAGGTTGTTTTGGTTTAAGGTTGTGCTTTGCAAACACCCTTAATCCTATTTTTCTAATAGTTTTATTACAAAGAAAAATGAATTTTTTACCAAGCAAAGCCTATATATATATATATATATATATATATATATTTGCATATGGCTAAAAATCCTAAAGTTATTTAAGCATTTTTTATAAATAAAATACTTTGACATGTTTTTAAAAAAAATATTGCTTCGATTTTATAACAAGTTCATAAAATTCCAAAGGATTTTGGCCTATATTTCCAAAATAACAAAAAAAAGGTTCCTTTAATATGGGGAATATGAACTTATACGTAAGATATATTCCTGATATAAAATAAAAAAAGTCATTGTTTTTTATTTTTTTAATATACAGGATTATAAACTTATACTTAAGACATATTCTTGATATTAAATAAATAGACAATTTTATTTTTTTATGCTAACATTAGAATGGTTAGGATGTTAACCTGATAAAATAAAGACCTCATTACCTAAAACGATTTTTCTTAAACCCTAGATAGACCAATGACTAGAAAACACAATATTAGTTTAGTTACATCAGACAAATAAATAATACAATTTAACTTAGGTAAGACGTATTAAGGATGTTACTATCTTTTCTTTATGCAATCAGTTCATTTATCCAGATTCTGAGATCAATTAGGGTTTCTAATGACCAAAATACTATCTTCTTTTTTACTAATGAAGAACAAGAATTCATTGTCCTTTCCACCTACATCATTCCTAACGATTATGATCTAAAGGGATGATCATCGCAACACCGCATATGTACAACAAACTCATTGAATAAAAACAATAAACATGCGAAGACAAATTGAAGAATTATCCTATTAATTGATGGAGATGAAAAGGATAATTTTGAAGTATTATAAGAAGAGTGATCACGGATCCATGGCTAGTTATGAAAAACCCTTTTCAGAAGTATGAACAAATGATATAGCTTTTTGATTGGGGTGAGTATTATAGAGATTTTAGTGATTCTGTTTATGGTGAGATATATGTTGATTTGTATTCTCCACTAATCTATGGTGATTATTCTAATAATGATATCATAAATTATAATAATAATGATGATGATATCATTGATGGTGTTCTTGTTGATAAGATAAAGATTGAGTGCAAAGAAAACACGAAAGGTGCTCAACAAAAAAAAAAATATTGATTTAAACTATGTTATCCTTTTGATTTCAAGGTTAATGTTATTATGAAGGTACATGTACTCAAGGGTTATATGAACATGACATATATTGAAGAAATGATAAGACTAAAGTTAATGTTTAAAATTGTTATATACTTGGAGAGAATAAAGAAAAAAAGGTTGAATAGTCTTTAATGGCATGGGAATGAGAAAAGAACACTGAGAACGAGTTCTTTCCAACCTAGAAATACCAATGCACAAGATTTTTTCTTAAAACGTAGTTTTATGTTATTAAGCATAATTTTGTATCCGACAATTGGATCAAATTGAAATTCTTCTAAGAGATTCTATTGACCTTGTTTCCTATAGAGTTCAAATTCTACAACAATCGAATATCGGAAAAGTCTATCGATAATGCCCAAAAATTATTGTTTGAGATTTATTATATTTTTCTAATTGATTTAGGATTCTTTTTACTATTTAGTTTAGAATTTTTTTTTTATTTTTCTAGCTTTATTTAAGATGTTTTTCCTAGATTGTTTAAGACTTTTATTACTTTTCTTTTATTTTCAAGCTGCCTAATTTATTTAGATTGGTTTTTGGGTTTATTTGAGTTGCAAACCTTTTAAAGAGATAGACTACTTGAAAATAAAAGAAAATTTTGAATTAAGGTTTTTATGTGATCCACATTTGGTATAATTGTATGTTTATGTGCATGTTGTTTTTCTCGTGTTACTTTTGTCTATGTCATCTTGGTATTCATTTCTAAACTTTTTTTTTATTGAAGATAAATTTTGAAAATCTATATCCTAAATTTTTTTTAAAAAACCTATATAACATATTTTATTTTCTCAATCCATAAAAAAATTAGATTTTCAATTATTCTCAATTAAAAAAAAAAAACCAGTATTGTAACATTTAATTATGTAGTTTTTTAATTAAAAAAATAGTCAATTGAAATATAATAAAAATAAAATGATATAGGTGAAATTATATACTATCATATACTTTTAAACAATTTGAAAGGACTTGATATACATTGATTTAGCATACAAGATGAGTTTCTTGATTTTTCTTTTATATCTTACTAAAAATACTTAATATGCGTCTTAAACTAAAACTTATTGTAAGATATTTATATTGGTTAAAAAAAAGAACCTACATTAAAAATATGTTAAGAAATTATAATTCAAAATATTTATTTAAAAGATTTCCTCATATTTGCTCTCTTTTCAAATTTTTATCAATATTTTTTTATTTGTATACCTTGCAAAATGTATCAAGTGTGTATTTAGTATTTTTGTAGATGTCAAAATTTTATTGATTAAAATTTAAAAATATTAACACATTAACAATTCACATGTTATAATCATAGCAATACTTTGAATTGCATTCATTTTGATAAGCTTATATGGGGTAATGAAGGATGATAGAAAATTGTATAATTGACATTAAAAATATTTTTTTTAATAAAATATCAATTTTTGATGCATTAAGAAAATGCTATAATTTTAATATATAAAATAGATAGATAGATTGTTAAATACAGGAATATATTTATAAAGTGTGCACAATAGAGTTGTTACATTAAAATTCACATGAAGTTATTTACAAATCACTTCGATATATAATGATACTTTTTTAATAAAATTATTCATAAATTACAAATTAGGTGCATTTCATGTTTGGATAATAATGAAAAACCATCGATTAGATTTCAACATATTCATAAGAAATTTAGATATATGCATTTATTGAGTTTCAAGTATCCATATAATATCTATTACTTGAATACTATATATTATTTAATATAAAAATAAAATAGTATAATATATGCATGTGTGTGTGTGTGTTAAAGAAAACATTAATGTTCTACATACTTTATTTATATACAAGATGGCATGTCCGCGCACTGCTATAGGACTTATAAAATAAATATACTTGATAGTGTTATAATTGTGAACCAGTGCTATATAAGTAATAGGAATTAAATGTATGATGAATCAAATATTTCATGATAGAAAAAAAAAAGTTGTGTTGGTGATCAAAAACTTAGAGACTAAACAAAATGATTTGTAGTAATTCATAGTGTTTTGTGAGAAAAGATACAATGCTTTTGCGACATGATTTAGCTTGTCCATTAATAAAAAGAAAAAAAAAATACAAAGCTAAATTCTCTACCAACTTAATATTAAAAAAAAATGATAAAGATAATTTTGGAAGCCAAAAAACCCATGAGAAAAAACATTGTAGCAATTGACAATGTTTTGTGAGGAAAACTATAGTGTTTTTCCCAATACAATTGACAAAGATAATTTTAGAAAGAATATATATATATATATTTAGAGAAATACTATGGTAATTTATAGTGTTTTGTGAGGAAAAGAACAACACTTTTCACATATGATTTAGTTTTATTGTAATTATAATTTTTAACCAACTCAATATTAAAAAAAAATCGACAAAGATAATTTTGGAAAAAATCATAAAATAAATCATGTGGGAAACACTACAGCAATTCACAGTGTTTTAAAGAAACAAAATTACAAAGCTAAATTCTCAATCAGCTCAATATTAAAAAAATAAAATTAACAAAGATAATTTTTGAAAAAAAAAAACACAAAAAAAATAGGGACAAAAAAACCATGCTGGAAACACTGTAGTAATTCATAGTGTTTTGTGATGAAAGCTACAGTACTTCTCCCCATGATTTAGCCTTATTTGTAATGACTTATAATTGTAATTCTCAACCAGCTCAATATTAAAAAAGAATAAAATTGACAAAGATAATTTTAAAAAAATTATAAGAAAAAAAAACTATATGAAGAGACACTATAGCAATCCACAGTGCTTTGTGAGGAAAGTTACAGTGTTTTCCCCACATGATTAAGCTTTATTACAAAGTTAAATTCTAACCAGCTCAATATTATGAAAATATCATTGACAAAGATAATTTAAAAAAAATTACAAAAAGGAAAACACAAGGAAACTGTAAAAAAAAACGTGAGGAAAAATTGTATCAATCTATAGTATTTTGCGAGGAAAGTTATAATGTTTTTCCCACATGATTTAACCTTACTCGACAAAGATAATTTTGAAAAAAAATATTACAAAAAAAGAAAACATAAAAGAAAATGTAAAAAAACCATATGAGGAAAAATTATATCAATCCATAGTATTTTGTATGGAAAGTTATAGTGTTTTCCTCACATGATTTAACTTTATATTTACTTGTAATTGTAATTCTTAACTAGCTTAATATTTAAAAATAAAATTGACAAAGATAATTTTAGAAAAAAAAAACATAAAAAAAAACTATGTGGGAAAAAACATCATAGCAATCCACAGTAATTTGCAAGGAAAGCTACAGTGTTTCCCTCACATATTATAACAGTTATTCTTAACCAACTCAATATTAAAATATAAAATATAAAAAGATAATTTTGGATAAAATTATTAAAAAAAAAAACTATATAGAGAAACATTGTAGCAATTAACAATGTTTTAAAGAAAAAATTACAAAACTAAATTCTCAATCAGCTTAATATTAAAAAAAAAAATCAACAAATATAATTTAAAAAAAAAAAAAAAACCATGTGGGAAAACACCGTAGCAATCCACAGTATTTTATAGGAAAAAAATTACAAAGAAAAATTTTTAACTTGCTCAATATTAAAAAAATAAAATTAATAAAGATAATTTTAGAAAAAAAAAACAAAAGAAAAAAGAAGAAAGGGGAAATGAAAAGAAAAGGTGCAAAATAAAGGTAAAAAAAAAAATAAAAAAGTGACAAAAAAACCAAAAAACAAAGAAAAAAAAGGAAAAGAGTAAAAGAAAAGGTGCAAAAATCAAAAGTGAAAAAAAAAAGAAAAAGAAAAAGAAAAGGAATACATTGTGGATTACTAGTGTAATTCACAGTATATTTGATGTGGATGAGCAGTGAATTTTTCACACCCTTTAACTTTTTATTTTATATATATATATATATATATATATATATATATATATATATATATATATTTCTTGAGTACTCGTACTTTAACCATTAAAAATCAAATTCCAATTAAAAAATCTTTCATGTTGAATATTATAGAAAAGACAAGGTTCAACGAAGTGCATGATTTATTTATTTTTTGTGTTTTGGAAGCACGCCACTAACACCATAACAGGATATTCTTCTCCCATATCATTTTTTTTTATTAGTTAACCCTCTCTCATTTCTTTTATACTCGTCTCACCTAATGTATTAGGAGACTACGTACATAATTAAATCAAGAAGAAATTTGGGAAGCTGGTCCACACCTATACCCTTAGAGATGGCTTTCGATTTGGCTCTCAGCATTGACTGTCTCTTAATTAAGTTCTGGTCCCTTAAACTCCCAAGAGATGAAGTACTCGATATTAATTCAATAAGTTTTGCTATCAACCCCAAACTTCCAACAAATTGATCAAAGGAAAGTGAGTAGAACCATAAATTCCTGACCTAATATTTTTCTTCAACGGGCTCAATAAATACTATTGCCTTGTAAAATAGTTAACTAACCTAAAACATCAAATTATCAATTATAAACTAATTTATAATAACAATTTAATATATGTGTATAAAATAGAATCAAACTTATGTAATTAGTATTAACATGGCTTAAAAATAGAAAATAAATTAAAATAAAACATGCCCACGCACTATCTGGAATTATATTAATTAAATTTGTAGCTGAGGTTTTTGTTATAACGGAAATTTGGATATGATCAAAGCTTCTAAAATTTAATCCAAAAGGAAATAGTTAAAATAAAAAAACCGGTAAGATTATAATTACTTAAGCTAAGTTATTATTTTTTTTAGAAACTATATGTGGAGAGAAAATCATTTTTCTCAATAAAACACCTAAATATATTTATTAGATAAGATATAGATTTAAAAGTTATTTTTTACACTAATTTTCAGAGTAATGTAGCGATTTTGTGTTTCTGTATAAATTAAAGTGCTTGAAAGGGAAGGATGGCAAGTCATTGTTCAATTAATGCTATTTAATTAGCACATTGTAGAAAAACTATCAAAATAACTCATAAAACTTGACTTTGTGATTTTTCGGCACTCGGCAGGTAGGTTTATTTTGATACAATATCTTAAAAAAATATTAAAGATCATCATTCACGGTAATATATCTTTTACAATTTTTTATTACCTTAATATTATATACTGAGCTGGTTAGTGCTTATGACATAATTAAACGCAAGAGCATTTTTTGAAAAGCTGTAATGACTTAGCCTGCAGTTCAAATTCAATTATGGAATCTCTTTTCATATTAAATAATTACCTCAATTTAAAAATTTAAATTATTAAATAAAATTTTAAAATATAATTTATATTATTTTTTAATATATCTCTTAAATAAATATCCTTTAAACCTGACAATTACATGAATTCACATTATATTATGCTGAATTTTTATCAAATAAATAAGGATAGTAAGATTTGAATTCATGACTACTTGATCAGAACCATCTTAACCTAAAACTTTAAGCTATTAAATAAAATCTTAAAATATAATTTATATTATTCTTTAATACTTCATCACAAACTTTATCTATTTTTAGAGTTTTATTTTTGTTTATGTGTGTATATATATTTAACTCCTTTATCAGCTTAACTGTAAATGTCAAAATTTATCTCTGAGCCCAAATTGTAGTTACATAGGAGTAATAATAACACTCCAAACAAGCTGAATCAGCGATACCTTAACCATAGCTAGAAGCTACTCAAAATGCACATATCCAAGATTGCTGGAAAACATCATCCTTGGACAGCCCATGATTTCAAGCTTCCTTTTTAACATCTTCAGCGCTGTTTCTTCAAACTCTCTCAAAAGCCAACAATAAATCATAATTAGCTTTCGCGAAAAAAGTGAAATAACAGACTAGGCACCTTATTGATGAAGACCAGAGCCCCAGACGGTCGCAGCCCTAGTTGGTGGAAAAAGTGGTGCAAGATTGAGGAATCTGTGGAGATCCGGGCAATCCAGGTATTACACTAGGTGTACTAAGGTCGTTAGACCCATCTCTGCTCCTTGGTGTACCCATAAATGTGGAGATAGCTGCTGCTAAGGCTGCAGTGAGATTTGGGTCAGAAGCAATGGCCGCAGTAACTGTCTCAACCATTGAACCGTGGCGCTGCCCTAATTGCACTGATGGAATTGCAGGTAACTTAGAAGCGACATACATCGGATTCCCTGGGAATTGTGGGCAGCCATGCATAGGAAGAGGGAATGTGACTGGAGAAGGAGAAGTGCAGGGGAATGGCATTGTAGTGTTTGGGCCGTGTGTCAAGTCCAGGGTTACAGTGGGAAATGGTGCAGAAGCAGATATGGTAGCCATTGTTGATGCATAGGGCAAAGAAGGGTAGAAGCAACTACTTGAGGATAGGCCTTCTCTGCTAGAGGTTGAACCTGATAAGAGCATTGTTGCTGCAGATGAGGTAGTATTAGCCATAACCGTAGCAGCTGGGGGAAGAGGGTGGTTGTGATTTCCTTCATATGTGGTAACGAGAATGGTCTTGTCTTCTGCACATCTTTGCACCTGTTAAAACAAAAACATGAAAAATGTCAGTAAACCAGCAATCAAACCTAAGTATACGGTTGGTCAATATTAATTTGAAGTCAGAATACATATAGACCTCAAAAAAAAAAAAAAAAATCATTGTACTCTTCACCTCTTGATCTGTTTAATTTCAAAGGAAATGTAAAAAATAAGATCCCATGCTTGATTAATTAAACTTCTACAAGTTTGTAATTTATCTTATAATAAAAAAAAGAAGAAGTTGAACGATACCGACCATTAATATTTATTGACTAACAAGTGAACATGAAGTAACCAGCACCATCATCACATTAGATTACATATTGAGAGTTGAAAGGCGTAGTATTTGTTATTGACACTTGACTCTTTACCTGCTTGCGAACTGGGCATCCAACAGTCATGGAGCACCGATAGTAGGCACGAGGACAAGGGTTACCTTTGGCCATCTTTTGACCATACTTCCTCCACTGGCATCCATCGCTTATCTAATAAATTAAACACAAGAAATTCACTGATCCGGCCATTAATTCATTTAAATTATTATTATTCTCTTGCAGCACAGAAGTGCAGTGGTTTTTCTTTTTAATCCATGTAAATTAATGCTCACCAAAGGAGCCTCCGATCTTGCTCGAACGGACACTCTAGCCTTCCTGAAAGGGACCTCAGGGACTTGCTCGTTAGGCTTTTCTTCTTCTAATCTTGGACTTTTTGGAAAGCCCAAACTCTGGGATGTTAGATCAATATTACTATCCTCAATTGAAGCTCGTTTCCCTAATATCTGAGACTTTGTTTCCATTGTATTTGTTGGAGAGACCAGCATTTCTTGCGCCTTGTCGTCGGATACCGAAGGTTCAATATTGGCATCTAATCTTGCAGATGGCTGTGGGTCCATTAAGAGTGGAGCTGACATTACTGGAGTTGGTGTGTCATTTAGCTCCCCTCTCTGCATCAAACATTAAAATGAGATTCCATACAGTGAAAAAGACACCAAAGAGTTCCGCCAACCGTTTATTAAAAAAAAAAAAAAAATTGATCCTCATATCCCTTCGTATCCTATTGAAGATAAATTCAATATCTAAATGAAATATTCAAGTTTTGGACCATCTGATTACATTCAATGAATGCCGTGCTTCGTAACTAGAGAGAGAAAAAAAGGAATAGTAGCATATGCTCTCTTTATAGGTATTGATAATGGAACACCTTGTACGATCTATTGCAATAGCTAGGAGATATTGCAGGCTTAGCTAGGCTGGTGATCCCTGCATCAAAAAACTTGGGACAAATCTTTGTTAAGCAGTAGCACTCCTGCAAACACGAGATCCTATGGAAGCAAGCTCTATGGTGGTCAAATAGAAATTACTTATTCAAATTATACAAACTCGGGACTTTCCCGTCATCTGTCTTGGTGGATTTGGAACTGAAAAGGCCTCAAAAATGTGTATTAAGGTATTGAAAAAGTAAAAATGAGCCGAGTAATCGCACTTTCCAATTTCAGGGAAGCACGTTACTCATTTCTTAATTACTAAAATATTTCAAATTACCGTAGCTATATTACACCATGACCATTTATTCAAGAAATTCGTATGATTGGTAAGGGTGAATGAAAATCCATCTATCTCCGACCAACACTAGACACACATATATACTATAGTGGAGAGGTAACTGATCAGTTAAGCAACTCAAACGATGAATCACCTGCTGAACCCGACATCCCTGTGTCTGTTTTTGCATTGCCACGAGTAGTTGAGCTTGCAGGTCCTTGTAATTCTTGGTAATCTGATCCAACGAGCTTCTCAGCTTCTTATTCTCATCATGCTGTCTCCCCAACTCTCCTCGTAGTACTCTCAGCTGCAAAATCAAATCCTCTTACTTTAAAAAATAAAATAAAAAAGCATGTGAATTAATAGCATCGGAAACTCCAAAGACTCTAATTAAGTACCAACGTGAAAACTCACTTCATTATCATTTGGTTCTTTGGCATTTGCTATTATTGAAATCCCAGAACTTGAAGTTGACAGATTCAATCCAGTCTGTAACACATGAAATTAAGTCAGTAACAAGCAAACACAAATACGTACCTACTATGCTCATATATTGTTAGATACAGTATCGTCATGGCCATGCCCTTAAAACCTAACCTTTCACAAATGCGTGATCACCTATAAAGAGTAATAAGTGGACAAAAATAAGGTGAAAAAATTCAAGAGGTAGGTAAATACATTAAAGAAACCTTACGTTTAGGCTAGAATGAACCAGACTTGATGATCCAATATTAATCTTCATCTCTTGATGCTCACTTGGTGATTTACCATTCCTATCAGAAGAAAAGAAATCAACTTCTTTCATCGTGGGCTTGGTATGATCACCCGAACTATAATCATTTAAGTGATCGGATACACCTGGGTTTTGCCGTAGAAAGTCGCCGGAGTGCATGAACACCAATTCACGGCCTTGTTGATCCATGACTAAAACGAGGGGAGGGAGGGGAAGAGAGAGAGAGGGGGAGAGAGAAGAGATAATGTGAGCGTAGTGGTTGGGTAGGCCTTTCAACGAGAGGTATTCGTATTGTTTAGTTAACAAAAGACTAAAGAGAAGGGAGGGATCCAAAAAATAATTACAAGTCCCTAGAGAAGACCCAGCCGTTATTTTCTCGAAATTGTTGACATCATTGTTGTGTTAGGTTACACGTGGCACTATTAGAGAGGGGACCATGCGGCAGCCGTGCAGCTTGTAACATATCATATTTAACTACTTTATGGCATGTAGGAGAATTGGGGATAAATTGTGCCATTATCATACAATTTTATTTATATAAAAAAAAACCCAATTAAAATAGCAGAAAAAGTTTTGGAAAAATAGTATATTTTTAGATGCTATATTTTTGAACCGCAAACCCGATAAAATTTCAATTAATATCACGATTCACAATCACGATATTAATTAAATTTAGAATTAACCAGTCGATTGATTTGAAAATAATAAGAAAAATAACAAAATTATCAAAACCAGGGCTCCAAGATGATATATTTGAAATCTAAATATTTGACGGTCGAAGTAGCGATTTCATAACTATTCTAAGAAAAACGAACCCTGAAAACTCCTAAAAAACTTTGAGTGCAATTCAACAATCAGATCAAAAGTTATGGCTTTTTTAAACCATCATTATGTTCTAGCGAAACCAAACCTTTTTTTTATTTGCTAAGCCATCCATGTAATTTGTTCGAGGCATATCCTCATTTAGTTGTGGTAACCTCATACATGATTGCTCAGAATACCTGTTATCGTAAGTCTGATTACATCATTGACATTAATAAAACATATTTGAAAGAAAAAAGTTCATAAAATTATGATTTTTGTATGAAATGATCAACCAGTTCGTGCAATCAGAACAACGGGTTGAGCCAAGAAATTGGTTGTGAGGCTACATGTTAGTTGTTGCGCTTCAAAAGCGCAACAAAGGTGAAAGTGTGTTATTTTATCAAATCTTTTATAAATGGTGTTATTTTACCAAAATTTTTAACTAACTGTGCTAATTTTAAAAAATATATATATGAGAATTAGGGTAGCTAGATTTTCAACAAAACCATAAAGGCATTGTGATATCGATTATTTTTCAAAGTACTTGAGCTTGAAAATGCATCAAAATAATTTTTTTTAAAATTTATTTTTTACATCAACAAACTAAAATGATCTAAAATACATAAAAAATCAATTTAAAGCAAGAAAATATCCAAATTTTCTAAAAGCATAATGTGGCCGCAATAACAAATAAGCTCAAAATCTATACTTATATTTTATTTTTTCTCAATGCTTGTTAAAAACATTTTTCAAATGGAGTTTCTAAATCCAAAAACAATGTATTTCTATTAAGATAGTTTATAGCTAAATTTTCAGAGAATTATTTAAAGTAAATATTTATGGGATAATATTAGTCATTGAATCTCAAATATAACCATAAAAAATAGTTATTTTGATTGATTAAGTTTGGAAAACTGAGACAATTTGATAAAAAAATAATTCAAGTATAAAAATCTAAAATATAAAAAATTACCAACTTCAAATAATAATTTTGTAGTTAACTCCTAGAGTCGCTGTTAATGATAACAGAGTAGGATTTTATTTAACAGTGATTGAGGTTGAGAATGAGTATGGGAAGGCCTTCCACGTAGGGGTGGTGATGGTATCTCTAGAGGTCAACGTAGTTGACGACACGACTTTATCTTATGGTTGTTAGAATAAAATGATGACGAGTCATACATATATAGAGAGTAACAAAAAAGAAAACCTAATCCCACCGACTTAAAGTATATATATAAACCTACTTTAATTTTAAAAATATCCTTGTGATAAAGGACATTTAAGGTAAATTATACCTTGCTTGTCTATAAACAGATAACTAATCCATAAAATCAAACACAAGGATAATAGGAAGAGACTAAAGATGAAGCATGATACATAAAAGTTCTATCAAAGAAGTTCAAGTTCATCATGGAAGCAAAGGATCAAAATCATTTTCTTCATCAATCAAACTAAAATAATAAAGGATTAAAGTCTTTTTCTTAATAAAGAATTTCAAATGGAGTTTCTCAATTAAAAAAATAGAGTATTTCTATTAAGATAGTTGAGTACCAAATTTTTAGAGAATTATATAAAGTAAATATTTATGGGATAATATTAGTCATTGAATCTCAAATATAACAAAAAAAATAGTTATTTTGATTAAATAAGTTTTGAAAACTAGGATAATTTAATTAAAAAAAATGAGTATAAAAATCTAAATATAAAAAATGACCAACTTCAAACATTTGGTTTTATAACTAACTCCTAGAGTTGTTATTAATAATAATGTAGTGGGATTTCATTTAACAGAAATCAAGATTGAGTATAGAAAGGTCTTCCACGCGAGGGTGGGGATAATATTTCTAGAGGTCAATGCAGTTGACAACATGACTTTATCTGACGGTGGTTAGAATAAAAGGATGACGAGTCCTACATATATAAGAAGAGAGTAAGAAGAAACTAATCCCACTGACTTAAAAAAAAAAAAAAAAAAAAAACCTTCTATGCATTAAGATTAAAGAAGAAGTGCCTTGTTTTTTTCCTTTTGGAAAACTTCAATTTTAAAGAGAACCTAAACATTTCACGTACAACACCCATTTAAAATTAAGGTACATTAAGTAATTGATATGATTTTTATATGAAAGTATAAAAACATTTCTTTCTATATTATCTTGTTCTTGTTCTTAACCTTCCATAAAGAAAATTAATTTTCAATTTTAGTTTTACTTTGTTCCTAGTCTCTAATATACATACCTTTTACATCAATTAATTCCATTAAATTTAACTACTATTTTCATTGCACATGATAGTTTTTATATAAACCATGAATGGCATAAAAACAAATAAAAAAAATCCATATTGACTTATGTAATGATTTGATCGTTTATTTATGGAGGTATATAGCTAGTTTATGATTCATCATGAATTCAATCATAAAAAAATTCAAATCAAATTTAGAATAAATCATATTCCATTATTCCACTCTTGACCCGTAAGAGTATAAACTATGAATAGCACAAAAACAAAAGCAAGAAAAAAATCCACTTTGAACAACTTTATGACTTAATCCTTTATTTATTAAGGTTCGTAAATAGCTTAAGATTCATTCGAAGTTAATTAACAAAAAAAAAAATTCAATTCAAATCAAATCAAGAACTAGTCATGTTATATTATAACACTCCTTGTCCATAAGAGTATAAAGTATAAACTACGAAAAAGAAAGAAAGAATGAGTCCAAGATAATATTTACCAACAATCTATCTATCAAAGTATTCTACAAAAGGATTCAATAGTGTTCCAAGTTATCAATGATCATATAAAAGGATTTGCCAAAGATCTAAGTTTTCAAGGATCTTCCAGAAGGATTCACTAAAGTTTCATGTTTCCAAGGATCCCACAAAAAGGTTCATCGAAGTTTCAAGTTTTTAAAGGTCCTCCAAAAAAATTCACAAAAGTTTCAAGTTCTTAAGAATCATTCTAAAGGATTCACCAAAGTTTCAAGTTTTCATGGATCCTCCAAAAAGATTCACTAAAGTTTCAAGTTTCAAAGTAATTCCCTTTTAAAAGGTTCACCAAACTTTCATGTCACTAGGGATTATCTAAAAGGATAAGCACATGATCTTTAAGCTTACAAGGATCCTCCTTAAGAATGTTTGTCGAAGCTTCAAGCCTCTGTGAGTCCTCTTGAAAAGGTTTGCCTAAATCTTTAAGTTCGCTGGCTACTATATAAGTGTCCCAAGATACTGTTAAATTCTTGAATCATATAAAATACATAAATCTAAAGGTCATGATTCAAGAAAATTGAGAGAGTTTAGAAAGAAAGATAAGAAAAATATATATATAAAAAAAGTAAGACAAGAACAAAAGGTGAAATAAAAAAATCTGCTCTCCAAAAATAAACCTCCAAAAACTTTTAAGAAAAAAAAAACTCCTTTTCCTAAAAGATTCATCAAGTAAAGTAAAGAAAAAACAATCAGCCTAAAAATTCATTTATATATAAAAAAAAAAACATTAATGTAACATTTATACCTTATTATTTTAAAGCTTTGATATAATTTCTCTGAATTTTTGACACTATATATTTGAGGACATTGGTGTGGTATATATATAAAGAAAGTGTCATTGTTATACAGAAGATAAATTTCTCTTTGGAATTAAGTAAATGTTTGAACTAGATATACTCTTGATCCCACAACAACTCTAAGTCAAAAGAGATAAATTCAAGATAAATTTACTTATTATACTAAAATTGGAAAAGTAAATTAATCTTAAGGGGGCATTTGTAAACACTAAAATTTCAATAAGTGCCCATGACTGAAGCTCTCTATGAAAAAAAAAAATATTAGGGTTTGGATCCAAATTAAATTAAAAAATATAGTCCAAATACATTGCATGATTCTTACTTTAATTTTATAAAATATCCTTGTGATAAAGGAAATTAATTTAAAGTAAATTGTATCTAGCTTGTATATAAATAGATAACTAAGCCACAAAATCAAACACAAGGACAATAGAAAGAGACTGAAAATGAAGCACGATACTTAAAAGTTCTATCACAGAAATTCATGTTCATCAAGGAAGCAAAGGATCAAAATCCTTTCCTTCATCAAATCAAACCAATAAAACAAAGAATCAAATTCCTTTTCTTCATCAAAACAAATCAAGAAAATAAATGATCAAAATCTTTTTCTTTGTCAATTCAAATCAAGTTGAGATCTCACATATTTAAAGCTTTTGGGTTTCTCTTAATATTATTTGTTTTAATCAAATCAAAGCAAGTTAAGATCTTACATGGTTAAAACTTTTGAGTTTGTGTGAATATTCTTCTTCTTCATCAAATCAAATCAAATAAAGTTAAAAGCTCACACAGTTAAAACTTTCGGGCTTATATGAATATCTTTTCATCCGAAGTAAAATCTAGATCTAATAGTTAATCAAAGATTTTGTGCACATGAAGAGCAATTCAAGAGAGTTTCAACTTCTTCTTGTAATCAAATCTATTATTGTAATTTTGACATTATTTTTAGTGTATTTTTAATACGCAAAACTTTGTATGTACAATGGACTGCTATCTTTTAATCTGGTAGCGATTTATGACTACTTGTTGCGTGGTCTTCCTTCTACAAATTCTTAAAGTCTAGGCGTTTACACGGCTGTTAATTAACTTCTCTCGTCAACTTCCCACTAATCAAAAGACGCAAAGAAATGTAAACTAC
This sequence comes from Populus alba, assembly GCF_005239225.2. NCBI lineage: Eukaryota > Viridiplantae > Streptophyta > Magnoliopsida > Malpighiales > Salicaceae > Populus > Populus alba. Next base: position 10,963,732 of record NC_133285.1, on the reverse strand, counting down.
TCCTTCATATATATTCCCACTGTGCCAACTGATCTACACCTTTGCTGATTCTTTTGAAACAAATTAGTGGATCATATATAGTAGCTATTTCAAATTGTAACTCCAGGATCAAATTATTCGAAGATTAATTAGCTTTCTTCTTCTTCTTCTTCTTTTCACACGCTAACTGATCGCCTGATTAATATTTTGGTACAAAAATTGTGTGTTGACTTCGATCTTTTCATTTTACAATGCAAAGATCTCAGTATTACTATATTATATCTATGCCTATTTATATATTTTTGCAATTTACTGTGTGTGTGTAGTAATTGAGATCTCTGTCTCCCTCTCTCTCTATATTCACTAGTTTACTCTGTGTGTCTCGAGAGAGAGAGAGAGAGAGACACACAGAGTACACTAGTGAGTTGTACATTTGAAAAGTGTTATACTTTACTATCCCCAAAAGCTTACAATATGGTCCCTAGTATTGAAAATTTATACAATATCTATATACCTATATCTTTCTATATTTCATATTACAATGTAAGGATCTTAGTATTACATTACATGTATACATGTATCACTGAAAGAGATTTTTTTAGTTAGTTTGTTATTTTTTTTAATAGTATTGGCTAAATCTTAATAATATTCTCCCTCGATTACTATAAAATATAGCGTTGTTTGAAAAATATTTTTTTAGTCAGTACTTTACTATTTCTTTTAATGACACTGATTAAATTTTAATAATATTCTCTTTTAATTACTATTAAAAATAACAGTGACAGAAAGAGATCTCAACAATTACAATAGCTGTGTTCACAATGACAGGTTGAGATGTTTAATTTATCAATAAATCGATATCTTATGAACTTGGTTTGTCAATGGCATTTTTCACAAGTTGCTTGAAATGTTAAAACATCTCGGGGGCACGTGAAAATCACATTTAACTAAAACAGCAGGGAAATGTCATTTCAATATTCCTTGACAGATGTTTTTGATTGGCCCAAGGAAGGTGAAAATATGAATAAAATTGTGAAAAATAACAAATAATTGAGTAGGTGTTTTAATTTCTAACATATTTGCTTAAGAAAGACCCGAATAAGATTTATTTTTTATTTTATTTTTAAAATAGTCCACTTATATTATTATATATTTTCCCATTCTCAAAAGTTTCTGGGACTCACTACTGCAAAAAAGATATTTCACTTTGTGAAAGTCCTTTTTAAATGATTAAGAACTACATAAACAAAACAAAAGGAAATTATAACCTCCACTGGCAAATAATTATATATCCAAATTATCTAGTCAATTGTAAAAGTTTAGAATAAAGTATTTTTAAAACAAAAGGAAATTATAACCTCCACTGGCAAATAATTATATATCCAAATTATCTAGTAAATTGTAAAAGTTTAGGATAAAGTATTTTTATTATCTCTATCTCATGTTCGAGTCATGTAGTTACTAATATAATAATTACTAAAAATTTATATGATTGTTAACTTCAGGCCCATAAAATTAATTAAGATGCATGCAAGTTGACCTAAACAACAATATTAATAATAATACAAAGGTATTCATATATCCAACTTTCATATTTTATTTTAGATAAATTCAACATCTAAACTTGAAACCACCTTAATTATAGCAAGGATCCTCTCTTTTCTGAAGATAATATAATTTAGGTATGCTATAAAAATCTCTCTCTCTCTCTCTCTCTCTCTCTCTCTCTATATATATATATATATATATATATATATATATATATATATATATATATATATATATATATATTGTATGCATGCATGGCCAGCATGTAATAGTAAGATTTTAAAAGTTTTCATGCTTTGTCATCACATATTATTATAATCAAATGTAATTTATTGTCAACAATTTCAGTTTAATTGGTCAGGATGTGGAAAATTTTGGTCAATCGTGGAAGATGCTGTATTTGACACTGAAACTAAGAGGTGGAAGGTCCTTCTCGTGAGTTGATATAATACAAAGCATTGAGAATGATCAGTTGTCTCTAGCTCTGCACAGCACAACAAGGCCGAATCTTTATTTTCCATGTGAAAACATCCACAAGTCAATGAATTTTTAGTTAAATAAAGATTATCATATCTCCGTCCAAATCTTCCTTCTCTATCCATTGTTTAGAAAAAGAGGCCTGCTAATCCAAATTGCCATCACATTAAGCCATTGAATTATTCCTTTTGTGATTGTCCACTTGGATTCAAGTGTTTTGTTTTTCCTGTTTTAGAATTTTTTTTTGGCAATAGTAAAAAAGAAGCCTGTTTCTGTCAGCATAGCCTAATTAGGACTGGGAAGTTACATTACTACGAAAATCTAATAATATAAACAACTTGAAATACTTGTAGGTCTCCTCGATAATCTATATCTTTGCCTTGCAACAAAAAAAAAAAAAAAAGCAAGAGGGATTAGAAGTTCTTAACCATTTTCTTGGATACACACACACTATTCCCAACTTACAGGAGATATTAGAATCGTCTGTTCCGTGAGAAACATGGGTGTAAATTAATCACCATTCATTCTCTGTCAAAAGGAAAAAACTTGAAAAATGTAAGCATGCTCATCATAACTAGCAGCCTCAGAGACTGGACGAGCCTTGACGATCAATCTCCAGGCCTAGTGATGAAAATCTTACCTTGAACAGAGAAAGAGATGCGAGGTTTTTGAGTTGTATGGGGTAGTGTCCAGATAAGGAAAAGAAAAATATGGATTTTGTATAGTTGGAGAATAGAGAGGGTTCGTGGTCATGTCACATGCAACGTGATTGCTTTTGAGTCAACTCATAACGACATACCAGGAGATGGGAGCCAAGTAAAAGAAAGCGGCGCCCCATTGAGCTGGAGCTCAAGAACAACAGCTATATACCCCAGTAAAAGAGACTATCTTTACATGTCTAATTAGCATTAAACAATGACCCAGCCATCAGGGTATCCATCTTTGCCTGCACGTTCAGTCTCCAATATTCAAAGAAGTCGAGACTCAAGCTTCCAGTGCATCATCATCTGCTTAATTAATTGAGTGGTAATAGAAAGAAGATATTAAAATCATTAGGTAATGTTAAGGTCAAGATTGAATGCTCAAAGTGATAAAAATATTAACGTTGTGAATACGCGACTAAGCCTCGTGATCTCAAGACATTTCGCTACGCAGTGGTTAACCTTTAATTAACATACATGATACAAGCACTCAGCTACAAACTCCAGTGCTGCTTACATAACGTAATCGTAGCAAAACCAAACCCAGACTTGTGTTTGGTATTTGATAGCTGTTGTAACTGTGGTTTGAAAAAATTTATTTATAAAAATTACTTTTAGTTGAGGTTAGTTTAAAAAAAATATATGTTTGGTTAAAATTGTGGTTGGAGTTGAGGTTGAGCAAAAAGTAATTTAATATGTTTCGTTAAGAATACTTTTCAAATTAAGGTTATAAAATAACTAAAAATGACATATATTAATATTGATGGTTTTTAATTGAAATATTGTAGATTTAACCACTATTATTACATCATGAAATAAACAATATTTTATATAAAGTATTTTTTATTGTTCCATTAAATTATTTGCAATTCCATCACATATGAAATTCATCCGACAAGGACTACAGTTTTCATGACTTCCTGAGCATGCAACAACATTAGGTAAAATATCATCAGGAACAAAACTGGGATTGCGATCAAATTCTGTAAATGTTACGTCATCATGCGATCTCCTTCTAATATAATTATGTAGTGTCATTGAATAATGTTAAACACTAGTTTTTCAAATAAAACACAATATCTGAGAAATATTTTTGGACTTTTTTATTTTACTGGGCCGGACCTAGACACCGGGCATTTAGGTTTGTCTGGACCTGGTCAAGCCATGAATAATGAAGAATGCAAAAGATGAAGGAGAAAGAGAAGGAGAAGGGGAAGAGAAAGAGCAGTGGCTAATGATGGAAACAGTGGAGGCCGGTGGTGAGCTACTCTCTACTCTTCACATTGCAAGTGAACAGTGGAGAATGTAGAAGACGAAGGAGAAGGAGAAGGAGAAAGGGAAGAGTAGTGGCTGGCAGTGGAAATGGTGGAGGGCGGTGGTGAGCTGCTCTCTATTGTTCACATACAATGTGAACATTGGAGAATGCAGAAGGCGAATGAGAAGAAAAAGGAGAAGGAGAAGGGGGAGAGCAAGAACAGTGGCAATTAAGTGGTGGAAACAGCGGAGGCCGGGTGTGAGCTGCTTTTCACTATTCACATGCAATATGAATAATGGAGAGTGAATTAATTCACTCCCCACTATTCATGTGAACAATGGAGAATGTAGAAGATGAAGGGGAAGAGGAAGAGGTAGAGTAGTGGCTGGCGGTGTTGTTCACTACTTTGTTTTTGTTCTTCTTCTTCCGCCTCTCTGTTTACTTGCTCTGTTTCTGATGTGCATCATAGGAATTACAATCCATCTCGTAAAGCTAAATCTAACATGCAAAAGGATTTATATGGTCCAATGACAAGAGCAAGAGCGAAACAACTACAACAGGCCTTGATGAATCAAATTGGAATGATTGAAGTTGCGTCGAAGTTAGAAATTAGCAATTAGTTTGAAATTGGTTTAAAAGTGCTTATTTGCCTACAATTGAAACTTGGAGATGGGAAAAACCCTTGATGGTTCTTTTGATGCTGGGCTACTTGAATTTGGATTGATAATGCAAATAAGTGAAGGAATTGATGTTGTTTACAGTCAAAATAGTAAATGAATTTGAACCCGAATTTGAAGTCATCTATTGCATATGATAACAAGACTTATTTAGGTGAAATTCAAGTTCAAAACGTGATCTTTCTAGATTGTCCAACCATGATTGTATTGGACTTTTGTATAAAAAGTTATACCTGTTTTAAATTTGGTCTGTTTATGTTTCAAAAAGGTAAAAAAAAAAACATGTGTTAGTTAAATTTGTATCAAAATATGTAATAAACACTTTTGGCCAAGATTTGAAACTTAATTCAGAGAATTAAGAGTTGTTCTTCCAAATTGATTTTGTGAAGAACCCTACCTAACTTATCACTCTTCAATCATAAAGAGTGTGGCGTCGAAATCCTAGATTGATCTTTGTGGCGTCCAGATCGACTTATCAAAGTATCATTCTAGTCGATCCTCCATCTTATTTATTTTAAAATCACTATAATCCAACCTAAATACCAAAAGAAAGACAACACAACCAGACCCATCCTTCTTCTATTTTCGTTAAAATCATTGTTGCCGATTTTTGAATCATTCATGGCACATCAGTTTCTGTTCTTCATCTTCCCCGCCTCTGTTTATTGTATTTATAAACATAGTTTTCAACTCAACACAAAAGGCAGCTTGAAGTTGCTTTTGGTTGTCTTGCGATTTAACCGTAGATGTTCATGGGTCCCACAAATAGTAATGTGTGTTCAGATCATAACCAAACACATGACAACGGTGTTTTTCTATAAATGCAACTGTAGTCGCAGTGCCAAACACGCACTTAACAAAACAACAAATACTCTATGACTTTGAATAAACCTAAGACATATAAGAAACCCTAAATCCAATGCTTTCTTTATCTTTCTCATAACAAAAAAAATACCTTTTATTCCTTTTGTTTCATAACATTTTCAGAAAATTCTTAGTTTGTCAACATACTAATAATTAAAAATGGCAATTGTAAGATTACAAAGATCTTTTACAACTAAAATCCTTTCCCACCAAAATAAATTTGTTTAGTAATTGATATTTGACTATAAATTTGTTCATGGTTTAGGTTTCATTCGACCACCAACGATTATGGGCTCTGCGTTGGGGTTTGTAAGGACTAGTGTCATGGAGTTCAAAGGTGGTGAAGGGTTCGAATAGCGGTGATTTACTAAATTTTATGATTTGATTTGGTTATTTATTTTAAAATCTGCAATAGAAGGAAGTTGTGGGTGTTGTTTTCACTCTTTATTGATTGCTAATGTTTGAGTTTAATTTTTTTTATTGATTGTTTAAATTAGGGAAGATGAAGATATGAAGTTCTTGTTGGCTATGAGACCCAATACATATTTGGGTTAAATTGGGTTCTTTTAAATCAAAGGTATTAATTGATTTAAGTAGCAACCTAAAGGTTAAATTCCAAATTTCAAACTTTTCAAATTAAGTCAGTTAAGTTAAGAAGGTGTTTGAGAGTGTGGTAACAATTACTTTTCAAAATGACTTTTGCTCGAAAATGCATCAAAATCATTATTTTTTATTTTTTTAAAATTATTTTTTATACTAGCATATCAAAATGACTCGAAAACATAAAAAGATAATTTTAAAAAAAATGAGTTTTAGAGTTTTTAGATTTGCAACGAGATCTATATTCAAGTGATATCAGCTAGCAAATGGGTCATTCCTTCCCGTGGGTGTATGGCGCTATGATTAGATAACGTTTTTTTAAAACATTTTATTCTTTTATTTTAAATTATTTTTTTTATGTATTGTAATCATTTTGATATATTGATAGCAATAATAAATTTTAATAATAATAATAATAATAATAATAATAATATTTTAATTTATTTTTAGATAAAAAAATCACTATCAGAAATTTGCTTAATAGCAACAGATTTACCGACAAAATACTTCTGTCAATAATTTGAGGTTGAAATTACCGACAGAACTTTTTCCATTCGTAATTCAATTGGTAACTACCGACGGACACTTTCTGTCGGTAGTTACCGACTGAATTACAGACGGAAAGTTCATAATTAAAAAAAAAAAAAAAGGCAGGTCGCTAACATGGAGGTTTTGGCGGGGTGATTGTTACTGACGGAATCACCGACCGATTCAAAACAGCAGCCCCGTACAGTGACGTGACCGGTTCACCGTTAAAAATACCGATGGAATCACCGAGGGATTTGAAATGGCAAATCCGTACGATGACGTGACCGGTTCACCGTTTAAAATGCCGACGGAATCACCGAGGGATTAGAAATGACAGATCTGTACGGTGACGTATCAATTTTTTCATTTGAATAGCCAACGGAATCACTTACAGAATAATCCATTGGTGGAACCGTTGGAAAATGTTAATATATGCCCTCTTTGCCGATCCTCTCCTCCTTTATTTCTCCTTCTTCTTCCTAATCCCAACTCTTCCCATTTGCAAACAACCAGCCCCCCTCCCCCCCAAACAAAAATCTCTCTCATTTCAGCATAACAAGTTATATTTCTTTAAGTTTCGTGGGCACAACATCTGTGTTCTGATTTACCGACAGATTTTATCAATTTTTGTAAGTAATTCTATCGTTTTAAATTTTAACATTTAAATATCAATTTTATTGTTTTTTTAGTATATGTATTTTGTTAGTAGATATACATGTTTTATTGTTATTTCTCAAACAAACTTGTAGTATATGAATGAATAATTTTATACCTATTATGGTTTGTTTTAGATTTTGTAAGATTGTATTTGTTTGTAAATTGTTAAGACTTTATGGAATTACCGAATTACATGTGTTGTTTTGAAATAATTAATAGCTTGCTTAATGGGTCCATTTTAAGTTTTATCAATGGTATTGTGGAGTGGTCATTTTCGTAAATTTATATATATTAATTTGTATGGACATTGATGAATGATAATGAATATTTAATATTTTATGAGAAGTTGTGATTGATTTGTTGGATAATCTCGAGGTAAAGTAATATTTTTGTAAGTTTATTTACCTAACTTAGTTAATTAATACATGATGTCATCATAATTTTATAAAGGTTCGATATAAGTCATGGATGATCGTTCATGGATGTATCGAGATTTACCTTAAGGATTGCGGAGGATGGATTATTGTAACGGGGTTCAAGGTTTTATTAATTTCGCAACATCTATTCTTAGAAATTTTATTGGAGGCGATATTAGATGTCCATGCAGGAAGTATCAAAATAAAAAGTATCTGCATCCAGATGTTGGCTGACATTTGACAGTAGCTGCCACAATTAATGATGAATTTACAGACGGATATATTCGGTTGGTATTTCAAACACTCACCGACAAAGTTACCGATGGTATGTGGCCGTCGGTAAATCACGATATTACCGACGAAATAAAATCCGTTGGTATATTTCAAGCTGGAAACTTTTTTTTTCACGTAAATTTCGTATGTAAAACCATCAGCAAATGGTTTTTTTGTGTTTCCGACCGATATAGCGACGGAATGTGGAATTACCAACGAAAGAAAAGCCGACGAACGTATTCTATCGGTGAATATGTCGGTAAATAATTTACCAACGAACTCGTAATACACACCGATGGAATATTTTCTATCGATAAAACTGTATGAATTCTTGTAGTGAATTTTTAAAAAATAATATTTATTACCATCCCAACACCTCTATAATTTGAAAAGGAAAACGATAGAATGGGAGAGCCAGGGAGGATGTCAAGTGGTATTCTCATTTTCAAGGTTGTAGACTTTATATTAAAGCCTCTCTTAAATTTCTTGGTTGTTTAATTGAATTTCAACGGGGCTATTTTGTCCTTTTCCTGGTTAATTTATGCGTGTGGAATGGGACACTTGGATGAGGTTGACTCAACCTACCGCCCTGCCCATAACTTTAAATTTCATGTGCTATGAAATTTCAAAAGAATCATTTCGACTTATTGAAAAAATAGCCATCACCAATTTATAATTAATTAGTACCAATTTAAAAGAAAAAACATTTAACTTATTGAAAAAGCAAAAAATACTTTCTTAATACTTTTAATTTACAAGACACCCGTAATTTAATTACTTTAATTATTGACACCGGCACTACAACAACAATCATTATCACCTATCATCACCCTACCATTACTATACTGACAATATTATTACAACCACAACCACAATTCTTAATATTAATATAATCATCATTTTATTATAAAATTTTTCAATAATCAAAACAATATTCATTTTATTGTCATTATCATCACCACAACAACTATAACTATTGTTATTTTACGTAGAATTTTATAACTACTAATATTATATATTATTATCATAATTACTACAATCATCCTAATTTTATATAAAAAAAATTTGTATAAATATTATAACTCTCATCGTACTACCATCACTAAAAAACAACTTATTTTGTATAATTTTTTTTTTTTGGTTACATTTGAATAATAAAGAGTAATCACTCTCTGAAAAGATTTCCATGAAAAGATATATCCCTGGAAAGAATATTTTGAAGTCAGCGTTACTTTTGTTCTATACTTGTGGGATTAGCAACTTCTTTTCAAAGTGATTAATTTGAGCATTTAAACAAAAGAAAGGTGGGTTGTTTTAGCTTAGAAAAGACGTTGAAGAATAATGGTTTTGGACAGGGACGGAAGGACCTCATGCATACAAGGGATTGTAAGCGAATTTGTCAACAGAGAGGCCGCCGCCCCCTCGCTGTCATTTAGCAGGCAGCTTATGCCACTTCTTTCCAGGGTGGACCACCCGGAGAAGACCTCTCTCTCCTCCTTCCATCTCTCCGTCTGAAGGTTCTATGAACGATCGATGACTTGATCTACGCATAAACCTGCTCTTTACGGTCTTTTCTTTTCACAGCCACCCTTCCAGCCTGTGAATTGATGGGATCCTCTATACCTCACTTGGCGGTCTTGACACGGAAACTTTGTGAAAATTCTATGGAATGGTTGGCCCTAGCTAAACAAATGTATAGGTACGAAGGAGACCTTCAAACGACTTAATTTCTCATAGATAAATCATATTTATCAAGATATAATACACTTTCATGTAGTAAGAAATAATTTTTATTTATTTATTTATTTGATAAGTGAATTTATCTTATAGATATAAAAGAGTTTTTGGATAGTTCACAAGAAGAAATTAATTAGCGATATTGTTTTCTATTATCCTCTCTTCTTTTCTTTGTCTTTTCATGTTTCAGATCGCCTCCTTATATTCTTTTGCGCTCAATATGCAATGAATCAAAGCAATTTATTCTACACTAAACAATCAAATACCTTTCGTTAAAATGAAATTTATGCATAAATCCCTTTCACCTATGTTTGACCGAGATATTTCTTTTGTACACATCCAACTCTATTATGCATGGTCACAAATGTCAAAGAATGTGTCTAATGGTTAGTTATAATTTGAATTAATTCTTAATTGTAATTGAATTTAATTAATAAATAAGTTGAATTTACATATATATACCCTTTGATTCTTTAAAATAACTCAAAATTTTATTCTTCAACTCAAAATAACTCGATGCCTTGCCTCCGCCTCGCGTCGCGGATGGTGAACTATGTTATGAATTTTTCTTTATTCTTCAATTTAAATAAAAATAATCTTTTTTCAAAAAAACAAATATATAGATGAAAAGATAAATCATGGATATCTCCCTCTAGCCCATGGATTTTCGAGGTAAGTCGGAGCCCATTATGATATCTCGGCTAGCTGCCCATAATTGTCGAGCATTGATCACACTGGGTCAAAGCCTTTTATCGAGCCCTATTCCTTATTCGCACGGTGACTTCTTTTTACAATTTTTTATTTTTTTTATTTTTTTGAGAACTGGAATATTAATGACATATGTTGATTCACTTCTTAAGAGCCGGGAGTATTTTTAGGATGGGCTTATTGTATGAATTATTAACAGCTAACAGCCCAATACCCATTAGAGAGATGAGAGTTGCCTTAGGAACAAAAAACAATTATTATTCCAAGACAGCATCCACGCTAACTCCCAAAGTCTTGAGAGTTTTTAATTTAATCCTTGCTTTTTTTTTAGTTTTTCGAAATAATTAAGTATTTGGCATCCTCCCATTTCATGAATTTAAACTGATGCACCCTAAAAGAGGGTCCGTTAACGTAGGCATATGCAATAAGATCGCACATCACATGCTCTTTGTTTAAAGCGGTGCTCTGTGGCCTGCGGGAAGAAACTGCTCAGGCAGAAATCAACGTGTATAATTAATGCAAACCGCGTTTTATTAAATTTAAAATTTATTTTTTTTACTAAAATTTAATGAGATTTTATATTTTTAGATCATTTTTGATGGGCTGATATTAAAAATAATTTTTAAAAAATAAAAAAAATATTATTAATATATATTTTAACATGAAAAATTATTTAAAAAGTAACCAGTACAACACTACCAAACATGCAGCATTAAACGACTCGCTGCAATTGAACGGCATTAAGAAATGACAAGCTGGGTTTCAGTAGCGACTAAACATAAACTATTGTGCGTAGAGGAGATCATCAATGGGAGAACGTGAAATCTAGTTAGTCAACTGCGAACTCCATTTAAACCATTCGACAAAGGGATCTCTTGAATCTTTTTTATATGTATAATATATACATGCATAGCACCGTTGGAGAAATCAAGAATCGATCGCACGTATCTGACTTTCTTTATGGAGTTTTTGGAACTAAAATACATAAACAGAACTATGTATAAGAAGCCTTGCTCGCCTCTTTACATCCCATTTTAGGAAAGACAAGATGGCATCTTCTGCTTATACTTTGTTGTTATTCACTTTTTACACCTTCTTCCTCTCGTCTGGATCATATAAAGCTGAAGCTAGGAGATTCAAGGACGTCTCTTCTCTTGTTAGTAAAGGCCTCTTTGATTCCATATTCCTACACAAGGACAGCAACGCATGCCCTGCTAAAGATTTTTACACGTACAACTCCTTCGTTCAAGCATCTAGATCTTTTCCTCGGTTCGGCAGGACAGGTAGTTCTGTGAAGATGAAGCGAGAAATTGCAGCTTTTCTTGCTCAGATATCCCATGAGACCACAGGTGGGTGGCCTACCGCACCCGATGGACCATTTGCATGGGGTCTGTGCTTCAAGGAAGAAGTGAGTCCACAAGGTAATTACTGTAACTCGAGCAACACTCGATGGCCATGCTCCCCTGGGAAATCCTACAAAGGAAGAGGGCCTATTCAACTATCATGGTAATATCCATTCGTTAAACAAGCATTGCATTCAAGATCCATGTTGATTTCAATTTGGTGTCAATGTTAACAAGGCTAATTAACTAAACTTATTTTGATGATGTTGGGGCAGGAACTACAATTATGGACCAGCAGGGAAGGCATTAGGATTCGATGGGCTTAACAACCCAGATATAGTGTCTAACAACTCCTTAATCGCCTTCAAGACAGCTCTTTGGTTTTGGATGACTACGCAGAGCCCAAAACCATCTTGCCACAACGTCATGATTGGAAAATATAAGCCAACAGCAGCTGGTGTGGCCGCTAATCGGACGGCCGGCTACGGGTTGGTGACGAACATCATCAACGGTGGTCTTGAATGTGGAATACCTAACGATGCGCGAGTTAATGATCGGATTGGGTTTTTTCAGAGATACGCAGCATTGTTTAATGTAAGTACTGGGCCTAACTTGGATTGTGAAAATCAGAAGCCCTTTACTTAGATTTTTTTTTTTTTTTTTTTTCCCGTTCAGGGCAGTGGAATGCTGTTGTGGTTGCTATGATTAGTTCATGAAATAAATGATGATTATGCATATGATTCCATATTAAGAGATCATTTTTTGACGACTATGTAAAAAATATCGTTAATTAACTGAACTGTGCTTTGAAGATGCATCTAAAAATTATCGAGATGCAGAGGGGGGCATAAGGAAGCCACAAAAAGCACTTTCTCAGCACCCATTATCTCTGGGAATTCATCTCCGACAATAATTTCTTCATGGCCTCGTAGGATCATAACATAATCTTTTTAGTTAAGAAAAATTAATTTCATTAACACTAAAATATTACCCATTATTATAATTTTCATAAAACTCAAATAAAGACTATGAATATAAAACCAAAAGAAAAAAAAAATAATAGACCTTCTAGACAGGGAATCTCAACTTCTCCATAAAATTTGTAAAGTATAGTCAATGCATCGATGATGGTATGACATAACATTCAAATCTAGGAGTTGTGAAGGCATCTCCGATGATAAATAAAACTCATTTAGAAAAATAAAATTATTGATATAGTTTTTTAAATACTCATCCAAGTTCCTTTTTGATATATGAAATTCTTTATTTACAATTTGATCATTGAATTTTAAATTCCTTATAATTTCATCCTCGCAAATTACATTAACAAGATTTTATATATTGAATTATTTTTCTCTTTTCATGTTCTTGCATATACAAAGTGTCAAAAAATATTATAATATTAAACTAAAAGTCGATATTATTAAATATAATTTTAGGTTATAATTAAAAAATTAAAAAAACATGGATCAAAATTAATATAAAAAAGATTCATTTTCATTTTCACTATTCAAAAAGCACATAAACTTTAATTTGGCCCTTGAAGTTTCAATTTATACATATTTGGTCTTTACTATTTTAGGTGTTTATGTATCGATCCTGAATTTTTTTTTTTTGTCACATTTCAATCTTTGCTTATTGAGAGAGGAAAGAGGAAGTTATCAAAGAGAGAGAGGGGGGGTTTGGTCAACGACATTCTAACCACTAAAAATATCAAACTTTGTGTTAATGGATTTGGCTTTCAAATGAAAGTTTAATGGAGGTGATTTTGTCTTTCAAACATGATAGAAAAAAGTAAAACATGACTTATGAAGTTTTGTATTCAAATTGTTTTTTTTAAAAAAAAAAAAAAACTTATTAGAGGGTTTTAATGTTGGAATTTTGTTTATTGATATTTTTAAGATGTTTTCAGATGAAAATTTTTTGAAATTTTGAGTTTTGGGATTAAAGAGTTTAGAGATTAAAATGAGGGGGGAAATGCTTATAGATTGGAATTAATTATGATAACTAAAAATCAACTTTATCAAATTAGATTATCTGAATCTATAGTTTGGTGTATTAGGTTATATTTTAAATTACATTAATTTAAAATTCAATAAGGTTGGGTTTGGAATGATATACAAAACAAGAGGGATAAACACAAGATAAAGATATCATATTTGATTCATAAAGATAGGATCAAATTTTATTTTTATCTCTATCATAGGGACAAAAATGAGTGAATTTTTGTATATGGCACATGTTGAATGAAGACAAAGACATGGAGCATAATAAAATATTATTCCAAAACTATCTTTATAAACTTTACAAAACTTCAAGTCATGCCCCTCACTTATCAATCTTAACCATTCATTTCACATAAATTATTTTTCACTTTTATATTTGTCTAAGCAAAAATATCAAAAACATTCAAGAACAAATCATGAAAAATAAGAGATATGAAGAAAAAAGAGAAAATAGAAGAGAGAGAAATTATTAACAATATAATCTAATCCTTGTTATGGCCAATGCCACAATCAAATGAAAGTTGTCATATTTATGAATTCAGAGACACCAAAATTTTACTATTTCACATTTGAAATTGAAAAATATTTGGATTTGAAGTTTTAAAATTTAAAACTTTCAAATCAAATTTTATGTTGTTTTGTTGTTTAAAAATGGTTTTCAAATTTAGATTTGGATTTCAAAGAACAAGGGGAATCCTTAGAAGTGTTTTTTTAGTAAAAAAAATATATTTTCAAACAAATAATATGTAATGAACTAGGTTATCACCCACAAGTCAACATGGATGAAGATCTTGCAATCTCTCTTTCTCTCTCTCTTTTCTTTATTTTATTTTCAAATACATAAAGAGTTTAGGTGAAGATAGAGTTAGAAGACTCAGGATAACATTAATCCAAGATGGGAAATGCAAGCAAGAGATTAAATGTTGACATCTAAGCCTTGGAACTTAAAATGATAGGCTTGAAAAGCCACCTCCCTTCTTGATTATATGTTATTCTTTGGATTAGTCAGGCTTGTTACAATTGGTATAAGAGTTTGGCGAACATGGATGATGGAACCCAAATGTCACAATGACACAACCAAAAGATTGATGTCTTCTCCCAAGTGTAGGAGCGTCGAAATAATAAATAACCTAGCAAGACTGAAGTCTAACCACAAGGAGGTTAACTATAGAAATTATAAATAATAATAATAATAATAATAATAATAATAATAATAAGAAGTTAAAGAGGACTTTAAAATATAAGATTAATGTGAGGATTCAACAATGATAAAAATAATTGTCAAGTTTAGAGGATCCACTAATAGTATTAGAAATAAATATAATATAAACTCTTTTTATTAATCAACTGGAAAACTACACACAAAAGAGGTTTCAATCGGATGATTTATCCTTAATAATTCATTATAATTTTTTAACATGATCATATTAATTATCTTATTTTAATAACACCATACTTTTAAATATTTTCATAAATTCATGATGTTAACTTATGTTAACAACAAATCAAGTTCCTTACATAACATAGGTGTAGGTTATACCATACGGTTGGCTATGAAAGTGCCAAGCATTTGTTGTACCAAGTGTTATATAACACAAATCTAGATTAACCATTTAACAAGCAAGGTACTAAGAATTAATAAGATAAAAAGATAAGATATGTTAACAACAAACTTTCTTTGATATAAACATTGAAGTCCATGTTGAGTTTATA
Source organism: Populus alba (assembly GCF_005239225.2). Taxonomy (NCBI): domain Eukaryota; kingdom Viridiplantae; phylum Streptophyta; class Magnoliopsida; order Malpighiales; family Salicaceae; genus Populus; species Populus alba. The sequence goes on along the minus strand of NC_133285.1, from coordinate 10,948,250 downwards.
TTATACTTATTCTAACATTATTAGTGAAACCTTTTCACCTTGATATAATAAACTTAGCTAAACATAATGAAGAAGAGAAACATAAATAAACAACATAAGAACATAAGTATAGTAAAGGAAATGAAAAGTATAAACAAGAGATTAAGAAAAATATAATATGAAATAAAACTTAAACATTACAAAAATATAAAGAAAAAAATAAATAGCATGATCTTAATCTAAACAACCAAGATGCTTAAATGCATGGCAAATTCCTCCTTTTATAGGTCAAAATTTAAAATTATTGATTTGATGACTAATTGTTGACTAGGTGGCCAACTCTTGACTTGGTAAAAATTCTTATTTTCTTATCTAAACAAAATGTCATTGCTAACATCAAAATTGGAACCAATTATACCATGAAAGTTCTAGGAAATTATTTTATCTTTCCAAAAAAAAAATTAAGGTCATTTGAATTTATAGAACTCAAGATATGGGCTGAACACTGAACAGTGTCTGGGCTATAGGACAGATTCAGACTTCTCCGTTGTTCCTATAATTTGGACATGAAAATGGCCTTTTTAAATTTTGAACTCCTCATGAAAGTTGTAGGCTTATGTCTTACCTTTGCATCCATATAACGCAAACCTAAATTCGAGATCTACAGCTCCAGATATGACTTAATTACCGAACAGTGTTCCAGTTTGGACTACACCAACATCTCTTTTCTAAGTTTGGCCCTCTCTTTGTCCTTTCAATTTCAGTATTTAAACTCATCAATCAATCCTTTCATTTATGTGATAGGCCTGCATTTAAGATGAACATTTGCCATAAATTAAAGATATCTTATATTATTAGATATGTCATTATAAAAAATGCTTTAGTTAAATAGTTATTGAAACTTCAAGTACAAAATGATGATATAAAACCTTGATAAAAATGCACTTTTAAGTACTAACCTTAATAAAAATGATGATATTATTAGAATTGGTATAACAATTGTTGTAGAGTACTGAATTCTAAAGAAAAAAGACATGTCAACCACCCCCATAATATGCCTATCACCTTTGTTAATAGTCATCACAAGTCAAGGATTAAAGTATAGGAGGACTAGCAAATCCATCTTAAACTAATGAAATTTGAACTTCCCTTTTTATGACAAAGGGGGTCTAATAAAGTGGGCATAAAGGGCCAACCTTTTTTTTTTAATTTTCCTAAAACAAATCCTCATAAAAAAAATTATTTAAGACTTATATGTCTTAATTGAGATAGTTTCCCACATAGCCCGTGTATTATCAAACTCCTATTGTTAAAGTTTGTTTTTAAGAGGTATTAAAGAAAACAATTAGGTTAAGCTAGGATGTTAAACCCTCAAAACCTTATTTCAACCTATGTTCTTGCAAGAATACATGAAGAGAACATTTTCATCATGCAAAGAAGTTGGAGGCGTAATATAAACGGGTCACTTGAGAAGATCAATCAATTAGGTCAACCTAGAATAGAACATATGCCTAATCTTCTCATTTAGAAGTTATCTGAGGCCTAACTTAAGAAAAAAAAAATGAAAAAAAATGTATTTGCTTTAAATATAATAGCAAATGGAACTTGTGACATAAATGTGGAGGTCTAAAATTGTTTCCAATTAAAGAATGTGAGGAGGAACAAAGCAAATAGGATTTAACCAATATTAGGGATTTAATTGATTTAGAAATCTTATTGTTATTAGTGAGAAAACTGAGATATCCCTACATGTTATCTAAGAACCATGAAGGTTAATGCCTATACCAATAACCAATCCATTACAATCTTTGTGGATAATAGAAGTACCCACAACTTTATCTACTTAAAGATTACTAAGAAAGTGTGGATTGAAGTGGAAAATCACAAACCAATTGAGGTAAAAATAACCCACAACACTAGAATCCAAAGTGAAAGGAGTTATTCCAAGTTTAAATTTGAAACCTAAGCAACTCAATTTCAAGCATAGGCCTTGGTTATCCAATTAAAGAGATGTGATGTGGTGTTGGGATCTGGTGGTTAAAAGGCCTAGGGCTTTTTTTTTAGGACTTTTAATATCTGACCATGGAATTTCAGTTCAATGGGCTCCAAGTCCACATTAAAGAGTCTAGTGTCCAAAAATCTAAAATTAATTGTAAGTTTAGTTTTATTCGAGAACTGAAAATTAAAGCCAGGGGGTTAGTTCTATAAATATAGAGGATGAAGACCGAGCTCCAGTTTAAGGTAGAGCTACCAAACCAGATAAACTTACTATAAACCACAAACCAGATAAACTATTAGATTTGAAAACAATAAGACCCAACTAAAGCCTATTTTCTTCACCAATTCTCCTGGTGAGAAATTTAGATGGGTCATGGAGGATGTGGATAGACTATCAAAATCTCAATAACGAGACTATCAAAAAGAAGTTTCATATAACTATAGTATAAGAGTTATTGAATAAGTCGTGGGGATTACACTATTTTTCTAAACTAGATTTAAGATTAGGATACCACCAAATTAAAATGAGGCCATAAGACATCCTCATAAATGCTTTTAGAATGCATAAAGGGTGTTACAAGTTTCTAGTTATGCTATTTAAGCTAACTAATGGAGCATTTGGACCTTTCCTTATAAAAATTGTGTTGTTTTTTTTTTTTATATAACATTTAGTATATAGCAAAATTAAGGAAAAACATGTGAAACACTTAAGGGTTGTTTTAAAGAGATAAAATGGAAAATACAAAACCCTTAAAGTTGCTACATTCTCTTCTTATTCTACAAAAATATAGGATTTTTCATTATTTTTAAAAATGAATTGAGTCATCACGGGTCTATTTATTTTAGTTCTTTGTTAAATTTAGTTTTTTTTTAAAAAAAAAATTTTATTTTTGAATTATATTAAATTAATTGATTAAATATAAGCATAAGATATTCACTTCAGGATATTTTGTTTGGTTTGCTTTCTAGATTATTGCTCTAACGGCTCATGTGGCTACTTTTAGTGTTGTCAAGCAACATTTTACAGTGGCATTAGAATAGTTTTGGTGAACTCTTTTCGATGGTGGGGCAGTGTCTATGGTGAGAGATGATCAGTCTCCAACGAGTTTTTCTTTCTTCTTCTTTCGAGTATGATTTTGCCAACTCATTTTTTATAGTTAATTATTGCCAAAAAAAAAAATTCTTCACTCTATTTGTTGTCAATGTCTTTTTTTAAAGAATCATATTATTAAATTAACTAATTTTATTAAATCTAGTCAAATCAATAACTCTTATATCATATATATTTTATTTTTTTTGCTCCTTTGAAAATAATACCATGCCTAAATATATTTTTTATGCTAGGAGAATTTAGGTCAGCCCAAGGTAAAGGTATAGTGCGGGCAATCAATCTTGTTATCTACTAAACCAAACATAAATTAGTCTCATTTCTCCTGTATCCTACCATGTTTTCCAAGATGTGTAATCTCTACTTTATTGTACATCATTTTAAACCCAACTTAACATAACTAAATTACTTAAGTATTGTATTTAGAACTAAACACACTAAATATTTATTATAAGCACAACTAAAATGATAAGAGTCGATTTTATTGTTCATATGAACAAAAATTGGTTAATATATATTTTCATATCGATTAGTTACAAGATTCGTTTTTCTTTAATTGATTGATTACAAGAACACGTCATAGCTCAATGGTTAAAGCGTGAAAATAACATGAGGTTGCGAGTTCGAGACTTGAAGGTGCCAAATTTGTTTCTCAACTAACAAAAAAAAACAAGTTTAATATATTATTTCAAGTGTTTTAGAACAAAATAGTGTCTTGGCTCAATAAAATGCAAAAAAATATTAAAAAAAAAAATAGGTTAGGTGTGTGGGTCTCTGTTAGGCCCATGCATCTAGCTTTTTAGGTTCAGCCCACCCTATCATGACTGGATTTTTTTACATCTCAAAAAATTTATATGTAACCTGCAGTAAAAATATGGGTAGATAAACTAGATATTCACTATACCAGTAGCTTCTCGACACCAAATTACTCATCAAAATTGGGTTTGATTTATGAAATGATCGCTTTTTTTTTCATAATATTTACCAGCGTTTGAAAATATATAAATTTGATAGCTAATGATTTTTAAGGCCACACTAGCCTAAGCACTACACAAGATATGGTTACTTGTATAAAAAAGATAGGTTTAGGGCGTGCCAAACTATGGAAGAAATTTCATCATTCTCCCCCAGTTTCGCGCGAAATTAAATAGATTAAACAGTTTTGCTAGGAGTAGTAAGATTTAATTTTTTTTCCACACTCTTAATTTAACTCGGTAAAGTAGCAATTGATGTAAGGCTATTTATAACATAATAATAGGAAAAGTATATCCTATGAGGAATACTAATAATATACTTTCTCAAAAAAGAATTTTATAATAGCAAGTAGCAAGTGGTATCATATCAATTGACAAAGAATACGATGAACTCTGAAAATCCTTAATTTACAACAAAAGACCAACTTTTGTTCTATCATCCTCAACATATTCATATGGAGTTACCTAGCTGTCCACTACCTATTTATTTTCGATTCACCATATACAAGTGCATGTCTAGGGAGAAGAGGAGACTGTATATGAATCATGAACCAAAATCATAGGCTGTCTGCCCTGGTGATCTTCAATCTCCGCACAGAAGGTAAGAACACCCTACAAATTAAAGAAAATAAATTAATATTAAGGCATTTATTATGTTTGTAGCTGCTCTCTTGCTTCCTTGTGTCAACAGAGAATGGTTCATGATTAAAACAAAGAAGAAGATTGAAACGAAGGAACTTACTCCCATGGAACATCCCCAACAATCAACCAATCGCCCTCTTGGTCTTCGTATGTCAGCACATGGCATTTCCCGGAATGTTCAACATCCATTTCAGGCCCTGCTTGATCATCTCCAGCTTGATTATTACATACTCTCGATTAATAAAAATAAAATAAAATTGTATTGCTATGGAAATGGATCAACGGAAAAAGAAGACACTTAACAGAGAATGCTAGTGTTGAACATTTGGTCAAGAGTCTGTATCAAGTCATGGTAACCATCGTGGGCTAATAGGTTCAGTTTCCTTCCAATTTGAATGCCTTCCATGTACACCTTGACGAATAGGGTGGAACTACTGTACTCGTTTTCTTCTGATGTTACTGCCTTCCCCGGAGACGGCTTGATCGGCGGCCAATCCGATAGCTGCTCACTGGATTGAATCGTATGAGATCACCAAAAATTAATAATTTAAGAAGATTACCGATAAGTTTCTTCAAATGGGAACTATTGGTTTATTGAATAATTAATTAGAGACACGTGTACCTTGGTGTAGAAGGGTTGTCCTGTCGAGAGGTTGATATGCCAAGTCCAAGCCTTAGATCTGTGCTAAGGTCCCTCTTTCCCTGAGGGAAAGAAGACTCGCCGGAGACAGATGGGTAGCTGCTGCTTTCGAAAGATGATGAAGAGCTAGAGGCAGCTCCTCTGACCATTTTTGGAGATGTAAAGCTAATGAAGCCGCCACCTTAGGTTCAAATATATAGATAGCAAAGAGAGCATAACACGTTTATGAATATGAATATAGTGGGGAAAAGCATCTCCTCATGCAGCTCACGGCCCTGATATGTTGTCCATGTAGCCGGCATCTATACGTGTCAAGTTGAATCCTGCTTCTAAGGTGTCGTGATTTCTGTTCGAGCTTGAATTCAATGAGATTCATGTGCATAAAGTCTACATATATCGGTCGTTTATTCGCAAATTATTTTACTTTATAGGCCTATTCTAGTATTCTCTTTGCTAGGATTTTCCGAAAACTCATCATTGGGTTATAGCTCAATGATTCTCTAGAAGAAAAGGAAAAAAGAAGGGCGAAGAGACCTCGATCATTCAATTCTCCTATACAATTTTCATTCAAGAAATAATTATTCCGACTCTAAATTGAGATAATTGATAAAGTATTGGAGGGTTTTTTTTTTTTTTTTTGAATGTAGTGATCATATCAAGTATTGTAAGCATAGTTTTAAGACCTGGTCCAGTGGCCGACCCGGTCCAAGATCTGGGTTCCAGGTTTTGACCAAGTTATCAGGTCTTGACTGGGTCGCCGGGTTCGACCGGGTAAATTTTTTAAAAAAAAAATCAAAATGACTTTTAGTAAAAAAAAATAATAATAATAAAATAAGTCAATTGTTTGAGGCTGGGTCTTGATCGGGTAGTGTCAGGTCACACCAAGTTTTTTTTTTTTTTTTTTTCTTCAACTCGGCCTCAATTATAACCTTAAATTAATTGGATTTTGAATTGACCCGCCAGGAGCCTGGATTTCAAAACTATAATTGTAGAGTTGATGAAGACTGGCTCTCGAGAATAGTTGAAGAGATGAATGTAGACAAACTAGGGATATTCAGATAGGATACAAAGGCATTGGTATTCGAGGCCCTTCTCCTCAAAAACAAAAAATATACACATTGAAGGTAACACACAATCTCTTGCCAATGTTCAATGGATTAGATTATCGAGCTGCGCATGAAGGCCTTGGGTACAGTTACATAATTAAGGGTATTGGTGGTGGTGAGACTATATACGGCTTGTTTAGTAGTAATTGATTTTTAGTTTTGAAATATACTAAAACAATTTTTTATTTTTAAATATTTATTTTTAATATAAAATAAATTAATTTAAAAAAAAATCAAAACTTTATGAAGAACTATACAACCGTCCCAAACGGCCATATGCTTATTATGTATGGTGACAAGATAGCACACTTCAACATGATGCATTCATTACATTTTAATACCATACTGGTAATAAACTCTCAGGTTGCTTTGGTAATTAAAATCTTTATATTCTTTTTTTCATTTAGTAAATTTGTACATTTTAAATCATAAATATACCCTGTTTTTTTCACATATATCATGCAAACGTTTTTATAAAAAGAATTAAGCTTAATTGATAAAAGAGATTGTTTACTAAATTAATAATTATTCGTGTAGTAGAAAAAAAATGTACATTATTAATGTTAAATATTTTACATTGCTAATTTACATGTCAAAAATTACAATCCTAAAACTATCAATTGCATACGAAATATATATTATTGATGGTGATTAAATTTGTTTTATTGTGTAAATACGAAATCATTTAATATCAAAGTTTATTGTTGTCTAAAAATGTATCATTCATAAGAGAATATAAAGTCCAAAAATTTATAAGATATTTTTTTAAAAAATAGAAATTAATGAAATATCATTACAGTAACAAATTTAATTTAAAAAGTTTGTGTCCTTAGATTTAAAACCTTAAGATTTTGTGGGTTATCTAAGTTATTGGCTTTATATGATTTCTGATATTTGTTTCATTCACTTCTCAAAAAAAATATATGTTTCATTATCATACGTTAATATGTTTAATATTCATATGTGTGTTTGTCTATATATAAAAAAAAAAAAAGTGACATTTTAGTGGCATTCAGATATTCACTGAAAATATTTATATTTAAAAAAAAAATTGTTAGCTTAGTCCTCGATGTATTTTAAACTTTAATCAGAAAATAAATATTTTATGAAATTTTCATAATGCCTTTTTTAAATATATTTAACATTATTAAAAAAAAACAATGTTTAGATTTCCAGTAAGTATCTTATTATATTTTCAAAAAATACATTTTAAATAAATTTAGTTAAGATTATAGGTAATTGTATTTTTTTTATTACATTTGAATGCATTTTAAAAATATTTTTTCACAATATAATTTGTAATAATTTACTATTGCATAATAAGTCAGTATTTTTTCTAGGTTAGAGATGACACCTCAAATATTTCGTTGCAATATCAAAGTATATCACAGGAAAATGAAGCTGCTCTAAACTATTGTCATGTGAGCCCTAAGTGTTGAGTTACTGATCACTATTAAGTACTCAAATACATTAACAGATTCTAAGCCCTGTGGCCAAACTACTGTATAATAGGCGTCAATGACTGTGAATTATAATAGTGGTGTTTTTACCCTTAAAAAAAAAAGCTCATTGTTTGCCTGGAAGGATATATTTATATTTTTATATGGTTTATTTGTCGTTTTAGAATTGTTAAGAAGCATCTATGTCCTTTTTGTACAATGAATTTACATTAATACTTTTAAAAGCAAAATATTACTTAATTATGACGAGGAGCATTCATTGTTTTTTACTTTTTTAAGCATAGTCTAATAACTCTTATCACTTTTAAAAAATTAAGATTCTCAAAATATCTTTGCAAGGGTTAATTTGTCATTTCATAATAGTTTTTTAGCAATAATTATTTAGTCATGAGAATAATATTATCTTATATATAAACAAGTTGTTGATTGACATGTGTGGCTAACTCGGCGGTGGAAACAAATGTTATGCCGTGTCATTTGATGCGTCTCAGCGTTCTCTTTCTACTTAGACAACACGTGTATAGTGACTCTATTTGATTTGGTGCTGATTTGATTTTCTTTTTTCCTCTTCGTTTCTCTCTCCTCTACCTTGCTTTGTGCGCTACCTATATAAAAAATCATAGCAGCCGTTCAATCTTCTTTTCCTTCAAATTTAGTTCATTTTCTTTGAATTGCAACTGTTTTATTTGAAAAATCACTTTAAATTGGAAAACAAAATTTCAATTTTATCCTCTTTTAGTTTTTTATCTCTCAAATATAGTCCCCATTCTTTTGATTTTATTATTTTTGTTTAGGATGGTTTATAAATGTTATTCATTTCTTGCAATTTCATCCTCGTTCTTTTTTTTCATATTTAGTTCTTATTCTTTTTATTGCTATTTTTTTTTCTATTTCTATCTTTCAAAATTAAATTTGAATGGGAATTGGGTTTCTTGCTTAAGACCAAGTCTAAGATTTTATGGGTTGTGATTTTAAAAGTTAAACCTAGTTTAGAATATTCACCCTGGTATGCTTGTTTTTTCATGTTATTAAATTGGGGTTGTTTAGATACACACACACACCAAACTTATTAAACATAATTGACTCAACAACTCAAGTCTCAAATTTCTTTTAATTATTTGAAAATCCTAGCATCGCTTTAAATTTTTTTTCTTTTTTAGGTTGACAAATGTGTCTCTTCCCAAGGCATTGCATAGACCATTGATATATTTTTGCTCAAGTTAGTTTTTTTGTTCTTTTTTTAAAATTAATTTTTTCCATTTTTAACCTTTAATATTTGGTTTGTTATAATTAAGCTTCCTATTTTGTTTCGTTATCGGTTTCATGGTTTTATCACTATCTCATACCCATATTACGGGTTTTGCATAGTAATCATAGTTATTCTGAGTCAATCTAGTTTATTGTTGTCTTAATATCTTTTTTTTTAAAAAAAATATCATGCAATGTGTCACCAATCAAGTATTTAAAAAGTGTTTCGGCCCATATAAATCAATTTTTTTACTTTCTAACATCTTTATATCTTTTTAGGCTGAAAAAAAAATAATTTGACCCATGACATTCTACAAGCAAAAAAAAAAACTAGTCCACTTTAAAATTGAACTAAATTTAGTTATTAAAGTTTGCAATTGTTGACCTATAGAGAGAACTTAAAACATCATAGAGAAAGAACTTAAGTCATACCTAATTGTTAAGCTACAAGCTCTTTAGTTCATGATAGGAACACATTAACCTAAATAAGATAGCTAATGTTCTCAACAAGAACATATTGAACTCACATTCAGGTATCTAAAATCATATATAATTGTAGGTAAGTTTGGATGATATAAGAAAAAACAAATTATGTAGTATATAAAAATAGTTGAAGGTTATGATGAATTCAATGCCACCACAATTAAAGTTAAAAAAAAAAATCACCTATTATATTATATTTTTTGCATAAGTTAATTCGTCATCTAAGTAAAGATGTCCTTAAAAAGAAAAGGGATATTAATTTCCATGGAGTGCTAAAAAGGAAGGGAAATATTTCAAGAAAGAGGCATCTTTTGACATCACATCTAATTTGGCTATGCTTTTTTTTTTTTTCATTTATTTTTTTTCTTTTTCTTCTTGTTGACTCTCCCTATTAGGCTTTTGTGTTGTCTCTTTACTATTTCTTTTACCATGAGTTAATTTTCTTTCATTCAGTCTCCTGCAACATCACACTCTTTTATTGCATTACATTTTGATTGCAATCAGATTTGCCTTACACTTTAGTTATGTGTAATAGTTTGGTTAGTTATGGGTATTGGGAAACAAAAATAAACAAAGAAACAAAACTTGTACAATCTTATTATATCTTTGTTATATGTTGTAGTATATACAAAAAAAAAAAATCTTTATATTCTTGATCTAAAATCACGCCAGAATATATGTAATTACATATTCAAATCTCTTAATTGTAGGAAAAGCCTATTAAATCCATTTATTCTGAATTTGCTAAAAATGTTAAGCAATCTACTAATATATGCAATTATCCTAATTAAGTGATTTGCAACTATCAATTTGCTTCTGCTAAGAATTTTGCTCTCGCCAATACTCCTTCTCTAGCTGGATGAAGAAGATTGAGTTATCCAAACTTGGAAAGTAATTGATGAAATTTAGTTGAAGATAAAAAAATGCTTAGTTAAGATGTCTATAAGTTGATCCTGACTCTGAATGTAGTGAGTTGCCATTATTTGAGATTGAAATTTTTCTCAAACATAATTGCAGTCAACATCGATATGTTTAGTTTTCTCATAAAAAACTAGATGAGATGCAATTTGCATGGCAGCTTGATTATTACAACAAAAAGACATAGGCTAAAAAGGCAAAATACCCAAATCCTTAAGCAATTTCTTCACCCATATAAATTTAGAAGCAGTGGATGCCATAACATAATATTCTACTTTTGTGCTAGAACGAGCAACAACCAATTGTTTTTTACTTTTCCATGAAACCAAATTTTCCCCAACAAATATACAATATCCGATGGTTGATTTGTGATCAAAAGTGTTTCCTGCCCAATCTACATTGGTATATCCAAGTACCTAAGTGTGACCATTATTTTTCATGAGTAAACCATGTCTTATAGACCCTTTAATGGATCGAAGAATCCTTTTAACAATCAATATATGATTTGTAGTAGGTGCGGTGCATACATGAATTGGCTTACAAGGCTAACTGTATGACTTATATTGGGTTCCATATTTATTGGATAAATAAGCTTTCCTACCATCCTTTAATAAATTTACAGTTGGTGAAGAAGTTCACCTTCCATGGTCATTTGCAATTTGCTATCCAAAGGACTATTGAAAGGCTTACGCTTAAGCATATCAACTTCTTATAACAAATCAATAATGTATTTGTTTGGTTCAAAAACATCCCTTTTTGTGAAGTAATCATTTATATACCAAGAAAGTAACACTAGGATCTTTTATAGCAATTTTTTTATGAAAAACTTGTTTGAGATTAGCAACAGCAACAGGAACAGGATTGGTACCAATGACAATGAGATCATCAACATAAATTAATACCACCAACCTTTTACCTAATTTTGTTTGAACAAATAAAGAATGATCAACATTGCATCTTTTAAACCCATTTTCTTCAAATATTATACTTAGTTTGGCACACCAAGCACATAGAGATTGTTTTAATCCATAAATGGATTATGTAATCTGTAAACCAATTTAGGATCACAACTATTTGGATGTCTAAGTGGGAGCTTCATTTATATTTTCTCTTGAAGATCACCATGCTAGAAGGCATTCTTGACATCCAATTGAGACAGTGTCCAACCATGATTTACAGCATCTGAAAGTAGAATTTTAACGGTGTTTATTTTCACAATAGGTTCAAAAGTTTCTTTACGGTCTATACCATATGTTTGGGTGGACCCCTATATAACCAGTCATGCTTTATCTCTCAATGGTGCCATTTGCTTTAAATTTAGTCTTGTATATCCATCGATAGCTTATAACCCCTTTTTTTTTTTTTTTGTAAGTGATACAAAACTCCAAGTGTTATTTTCATTTAAAGCTTGAAGTTCCTGCTACATTATCTTCTACCATTCCTCTTATTGATTAACTTCATGAAAACTCTGAGGATCTGACCTCTTGGATATAGCATTGAGATAAACAGCATGTGATGAAGAAAGCTTGTGATAAGTTAAAGCATTTTTTATTGGAGGTATACAGTATAGGTGACAAAGTTATTAAGTCTGGATGGTAGCTATTGATTGTGAATTAAATGGTGTCTATAAAAAGCTTCAAATTCACTAACAGAGGTAACTGTTATAGTTTTATCAACAGTTTCATATGGTAAAGGATTAGAATCAATTGAGTGTTCTATATTTGTGGCGTCGGATGACAGGTATGAATGATTTGTATCATCATCTAAAAGTGGTAAAGGAAAAAAGCTGAATATGAACTCCATTTATTTGTTAATTATGCTGGAATAAGGGTAATATGCAATGTTCCCATCAAAACGTACGTCGCTAGTCACCAACAGCTTCTATGAGTTGGGATAATAGCATTTATATCCTTTTTGGGTAGCTGGATAACCTAATAAAATATATTGGATAGCTCGGTAGTCTAGCTTGTCCCGTTACAACAGTTGAATATGTAGATAGCATAACATCTAAAAACTCTAAGATGCATCAAATTTAGAGTTTTTCTTGTCAACAACTCAGCACCAGAGATAAAATTTAAAGTTTTACTAGGTAACTGATTTATAAAGTAAGTGGTTGTGAGTACCTCTTGCGACCAAAATGTTTTAGGAACATCATTTAGATCATTAATGATCTTGTTTTTCTAGAATGTCTTGATTTTTTCTTTCTGCTACTTCATTCTATCATGGAGTTTCCACATAGCTAGTTTGATGAATAATATCATGCATGCTCAAGTATTGTATCATGATGTGTGAAATATCCGGTGTCATTATTTGATTGTACAGTTTTTATTGTGGATATGAATTGAGTTTTGACTAAATTACAAAAGTCTTGAAAAATAATTGTGACTTTATTTTTTTATTTTAGAAGATAAAGACAAGTACATCATGAGTAATCATCAATAAATGTAACAAATACTTGTTACCATTTAAGGAAATTAAAATTAGACCTAGACATCATAATGTATCAAATTAAAAGGTTTATTAGAATGAGAAGTAGAAAAAAAAAAAAAAAAAGGTAAACATATAGATTTTATAAATGATGGACATCATAATTTATTGAATTATTGTTCAAATAAGGAAATAATTTATACAAAATAGGCTCTGGAGGATGAGCCAAATGTTGATGCCATGGTTTTTTTTTTTTTTTTTTTAAGAACCTAGACTAGTATTAATTATTCAAATGTTTTAATTATAGGAAGAGCCTATTAAACCCATGTATTCTGCATCAGCCAAGTATGCTAAGCAATGTGCTAGCATATGCAAGTATCCCATTCACGTGCAATCTAGTCGTCCTAAATTGGAGACATAATCAACTAATTTTGGGAACACAAGGAAAAGGCGTAAAAGGAAGGAAAGACACAAAGCAGTGATTACGTGTTTCCTTTCTCCTTCAATTCAATCTCTTAATCACGTGTAAATCCATGGGTCAAATGCTAATCTCTGATTCAAATTTATACTCCATCTGCTTTAACGCAGGGGGGGACATGAAATCTCCGCTTGGGATTTCAAACAAAACAAACGGGGAGAAAAAGAATAGGTAAATGTCCCCCACCACCCCTGCCAATGTTGCTTAGATTTGACATTATAGGACCTTTCCCTCGCTCCAACGACTTTTTGGTCTCTAAAATGCCACTAGTATTTTGCGTTTTAACCCAAAGGCATTAGCCACGGACCTTACTATCACTAACGGAGTCAGAAATTTTTCCTTCCCTAAAGTATTAAATAAATATATAAATATTTTAAAAAAATAAACTATTAAGCCATGTATTTAAATTTTTAAAATTAACAATAAATTTTTAATTCAAATACACTATTCAAAATATTAAAAAAATAAATTTAAAAGTATATAAAATTAAAATAAAAGTAAAAATAAACTCATTATTAAAATTACATCATTCGATGTTTTGTGAAATATAATTAATTTATAATCGAATCTGAATTGATATTATAACAACCCCTCAACCAGGATAAAATAACAATCTCATGTCTACTGAAAAATAAAATAATTAAATTTTTTTCTCTCTCTCAATTCATCCTTCCTTCACTTGATTATTTATTATATTAGTATTTTATAAGTTGGACTTTGTAAGTTTACAAAGTTATTCTCTCATTTTATTTTATTTTTTTCTTGGATTTTTTTATGTTTTTCCCTTATTTTTCTCTCTTTCTCTCTCTCCTTTTTCTTTTCTTTCTTTCTATATTCTACTTTTGTCCAGTCAGCAACATATAAAAAGAAAAAAAGAACTTATTTGTTTTATGTTTTAATTGCAAATAATTATTTTACCCTTAATAAGTCGTTTTGCTTTTATTTGATTTTTTTTTTGTTAGCACTACCAAACTCTGTTCATCCTAAAATTTTAACCAGATTTTATTCAATATATTTTAAGATCCCTCGTAAAATTTCAGCTTAATCTGATAATTAGATTGAAAATTACATCCAATAACATAAAATTGGTTAAATTATGATTTTTTATCAAATTTCTAAATTTATCTAAAAATTCTGAAATTTTAACTCAAACTAAAACATCATATTAAAAGACTTCAAATAAATTTTTATAATTTTTTAATACCTCAATTAAGAATTATAAATTTTCTTTATATAAAATTAATTAAAAAATATTAATAAAATCTTTAGTTAGGCTATAGCCCAGCCTAGCCTATGCATGCCTCAGCCCTTGCTTACCACTCTTTCCAGAAGCCTCGGTGTCCTTGGTTTTCTTATAGCAAACCCTGTCATTTTTCTCTCCTCGTCTAGCTGTGTGCTTCAATGCATTCCATCATGATGTCTGTGCCTTTTGAATGTTAATTCTATTCAGTCAAACTTCAGATTGCCTTTAATTCTCCATTCAAGCATGTCTCCAGGATTAGGCCCTGAGTGGGGCAGGATCCCCTGTTCCAGCTCTGCTTTACAGATCCTTTTATCCTGTCAGCTGCAATACATGACTTTTTCACCAAATTTGTTTCGAAATACGATACTGTTGGGAAAACATAGCCGCCAGGGTAGTTACCAGGCTAGACTACGGCACCCTATGAACATCGGGCTCCTATAGGGTTCAACCACGTGTATAATTTTCTTTTTGGCATATTTATTTTTACATTTCAAAAAAAAAAAATTAAAATTTATTTTTTTTCTTTATTTCATATTAATATTTTTTAATATTTTAATATATTAGTATTAAAAATATTTTTTAAAAAATAAAAAATATTTTTTTAATATAATTTTAAATAAAAAATATTTAAAAAAACTACTATCATCGTACTATCAAATACCCCTTCGTCATCATCCAGTGCCCTGCTTTTTGGAAATAAAGTCAGCTGTTTGCGCTTAACAATTTGGAAAACAGTACGGAGAATTAATTGTGGTTCCTATGCCTGTAGGTTTCGACTAACCCTGAGTTTAGTTGATTTCAATTATATTATTCTTCATACAGTTTTTTTTTAAAAAAAAAATTAATTAAAATCATAATTTCTCATAATTTTATCTTAATTTTTACCTAACACATTAAAATTATAAAAATATCTAAAAACATTAATTTAATATTTTTCAAATAAAAATAATTTTAAAAAATAAAATAAAAACAGAAGCTATTGAGAAGCTATATAATCACTTAGAGGTGTATGGTTTTTTAGAGCATGTTTAGGAATATAGTTGCAATTATTTTTTAAAGTACTTTACATTTAGAAATATATTAAAAATAATATTTTTTTATTTTTTAAAAATTAATTTTAATATCGATCTAAAAATATTTAAAAAATATTAATTTAAAATAAAAATAAAAAAAATATATTTTTTAAATATATTTTTAAAACACAAAAATAAATAAATAAAACAGCAGAAGCTGCCGCATTTGTGGTCCTCCACGCGTTAGGGGGAGAAATGCCTGTTTAAACCTGGTGAGAAGCTGTTGTTATCGTTAAGAGCCTGACGCTACAGGAAGATGGGTTCGCTTACTGCATTTCTGAACATGGTGTAGCGATAAGAACAGAGTTATTGCTACTGTCACTAATGATAAAACCTAATGTGGATTTTGAGTAGTTACAGGGTCATACAGAAGACCTAAACAAAGAATAACTAAGCCAATCAAAACTTCATGCAACAGCCGTAGAGAAATCGCTTATCTGATCATTCCTACAGGATACCAGAACACTTGACTAACATCTGTAGTAATCGTCCAGCATCTGACACTATTTGTTGGCATACTGGGAGAGGAAATCAGTTACCTCAGCAGCAACGTCATAAGCTCCTTCTACACATCGGCCCAACGCAACACCAGATACATAGTTCCCCCCAAGAAACAGCCCCTGCAACCCTTTAGCCTTGAGAGCATCTCTTGCAGCATCTAGGATGTCAAAATGACCAATCAAGAACTGGGGAATGGCTTGTGGCCATACTCTCACCCCTAATACAAGAGGATCTGTGGCGTTAGGATTTATAAGCATCTTTCTCAAATCACGATCAACTGCTTCTACAAGTTCACTCTCTGTCTGCGAAGACAAATAAAGTGATGATAAGAAATTTACCCGTAAGACAAAAGGAGAGACTTTATGCAGTATCCCTTAAGATATAATTGGCTTACACATAAACCACAAATCAGATAATTTAAGTAAACAAGACCTTTGGTACACAAGCCATAGCATAGCAGCACATATGATAGCTACAATTAACCAGGGGGGACAAGATCAACCACAAAAATTCAAACTGAAGTTGCTTCGTTGGAAATGAAACCCATCTGAGAGAGATGGATGAGCGATTAATACCCTTTGGTCATTGGGTTGGTTTTGGGAAATTAATGGATTACAAGCTATTATGGTACGGCACAATTTTCTCAGCCATTGGTTCTTGTGGAACCCAGGAATTCCATAATTTTGAAATTCAATCCAGTGTAATCAACTGCAATGGGATAGAAACATTCTTTTAGAATTTATAAGGTGTTCCTGGATCCATTTCCAGGGATTCATTTGGATATCTCTCTTTTCTGATATTCAAAAGTATTGGAAAGCCCTCCTTTCACCATGTTGTTTAGTCTTTTTCCTTTTAGTTCTCATTTTGGAGGAAGACTTGTCCTCTAACTAAGACTTCTGATCTACTTTATCCGAGTACAATTTTCTTTATTAAAAAAAAAAAGCTGATAAATGTATATGAGAATTCAATGTTGAGTAGGCAATTGTTAGGACCCAACTAAGCACCTTTCTGGAGAACTAAGCTAAAAAAACTGTCTGTGCATGAGCCTATGAGGTCGATAATTTATAACCAACCCCACCATCATATTTCTCCTTGGATCTGTGTCTAGGATCATTCACAACAGAAATCTAAATGTTTCTATAACTGTCTTACCTTAGACACTATTCCAGGGTTAGTAGCTCCTCCAATGTAGTTCAAGAGCAAAATCCTTCCAGTAGGAGCACGATTAGGAAAAAGAGATGAGCTATATATAGTTCCTGTGGAACACACAAAAATTCACAAACAAAATTAGACATTGTTTTTTTGGTAAACTGTGGAGTATTTGGTCATTATTTTCAAACTTGAATGGTGACTTCTAGGTGTAAGACAGGGTTTAAGATTGTGATACAGTAATGGCAAATAATTTTCGCACTAAAACGTATGTACCTAATGTTTCCACCCCTTGGCTTCGTGGATGCAGCTGACCAAACCCCTTGAGCTCACCATCGACTAAGCATTCTGGTCTAATTGCTTCCTTTGGATATGAAACAGACACTGCTGCTACTGGTGGGTAATAAAATTTTGATAGTGCATCTGCAGCCATAGCCTGTAAACAAGAGTAAACATGGAAAGGATTAACTGCATATTTTGGAAATCTCTTTTAAAGAAAAAAATAAAGGAACTGCAAATAAAGCCTCCATTGGTCAGTTAAAACAGCCAGACACCAATTATTTTATTAAGCCTCATTATTGGATATTTTGGTTAGATACCACTAATGCTTTTACAACAGATTACTAATAATTTACTCATATTTGAATTAGGCATCATGGAGCAGATTACATACTTCACAAAAATAAATTTCTGACACCGTAAGACATTTGGGCTAAAATAGGATGTCTCATGGGGAGATATCCTGATATTATGATAGTAAAAACCAATACTAGGAATAACATTGTCACAAGAGCACAACAGGCCATTAGCATCTATCAATAAATTTAGAAAACAAATTTAAAAGAAAGTCAGATCCATGAATGATACAAACAACATTTGAAACAGATTTTCTTAGAAACCTGTATGCACTAATTCAACCCTATTAGTTTCCTAACTTCAATAACAAGTTGTAACTTTCACTAATTATAAAGGCACACAAAATCAAACACTGCTAGCATGAAAAGAACTTGGCCACAATCCACTAATGAACAGCTGCAAAAAGGATTGATTTGAAATAGGGTAAAGTCTTCAAGAATGAAACATACAGAAAGCGGATGCAGTAGAGTGCTTGCAATGTGGGATGGAATAGTGAAGACCACGCTTTTGCTCAGTAGAGAAACTAATCCTTCAGGTGTTTCATATGTCAACCTATATCCACCACTATCCAATTTAATGACGCTTGCCAGCTTCCAAGATAATTTTACATTGCTACCCAACCTGCCAAAATCAACATGGCTAATTAGTACCTGAAAATCATCAAACCAAAAAAAAAAAAAAAGCCACGAAAAAGACAATTTCAAACAATAGCACAAGGGCATTGACTGAATCAAATAACAATGGAGGAACTTCGCTCATTGTGAAGAACAATAAGTATCCTTCAAACAGAAAGTCTGCTTTTCAAAAAAAGAGATTCAGTAGCAAGGCACACCTTGTTGCTATTGCATCAGGCAACATAGCAAGTCCTTTTCTAAAAGATCCAACAGTTTGGCCCTTTGGTGTTGGTAGGCGCCTGAAAGATAATTATGAGTTAAGAAACTGAGGATAAACTAACAAATATAACATAATAAAAAATGATTCAGTCCAAGCATATATTATTACGGGTCTCGAGGTGGCTTGGGGTTTTTTCTTCTCTCCTGGATTGTTTTGAAAGTTCCACCAATGATACTACCACCAGTTTGCTCCAGGTTCCAAACTTTTCCAAAAGCCGCTTTCATGCTTAGTTTGGTAGGATCACCAGCATAAACACCTGTGTACTGCAACAGTTTTAGGTAAACCCAGAAACTACTCTCCGTATAAGATAAAACAAATTGTAGTATAGATGTTCTTGGCAAAAAAAAACAGATTAGAGGAATTCAGTGTGTGACAGATCTAGTTCATCTATTATGCAACAAAATACTGGCTGGGGGTTACCAGAACGTATAGTCAGTGGAGTTAGATGACCACATTGTATTGCACACAATATTTGTGGGAAGGAATAAATAAATCATGAAGTGACGCGCAGGCTTTGAGCATGGTACAGTTATAAAGAACAGAAATGGGCATCATATTAGAAGTTATACACATTGGTTGACATCATAAGCCACTAATTATCACCTGAACAAAAAGGCTCAATCAATCGCTCGAAAACCTCATCACCGAGGTTACGCCGCACAAACTCTTCAACTGATTCTTCATGTCCCTGTCACCTTTGTCAAAGTCTAAAATTACGAGAAGACTCGTTGACAAGAACACATAAATATGCACCATTACACTATCATTTGATGTTCTTATCAAGTGCATATTATAGCAATTAATTAAAGTTAAAAGGAGAACAAACTGGTGGCGGAGGCCGAAGTCCAAGAGCACCAAATCCAGCTCTGAGTTTGCCACCAATACTCATCAAGTCGAAAAA
Organism: Populus alba; assembly: GCF_005239225.2. Classification (NCBI taxonomy): domain Eukaryota; kingdom Viridiplantae; phylum Streptophyta; class Magnoliopsida; order Malpighiales; family Salicaceae; genus Populus; species Populus alba. The sequence continues at coordinate 10,928,392 of NC_133285.1, read as the reverse complement.
TGGCAAGTCAGTAGGCTTGCCTGGTACTGGCCTTAACTTCCCATTCCACAATACAAAACGGGGCGCATTTGGATCCCCTAGTACCAAATCCTCTTTTAATCCACTATCCACCTACTCACAAATTCAACCAATTCAGTAATAAATAAACTCTTAAAACTCCAAATTATATAAAGCATTGATTGATCATAGGTATGCAACTATCTGCAATTGAACTAGAAAAATAAGATAGAATAAAATCTGACTGGTAATTGAAGAACTTACCACCATAGTGAGCATAGGATCGGAAGGCTGGAAACTGTTGGGGCCCTCTTCCCAGAGATAACCATCTCTTTCCAGGGTGGTAATGTTGCCACCGACGCGATCTCTGGCTTCGGTGACAATCACATTGGGAGCAACATCCCGATGTTTGGTTGCAAGAGCCTGGGCGATACAGAGCCCACTAATGCCTCCTCCGACAATGACACAATCCACCGCGGCAGAATGTCCGCCGTTGGACTGGGCTTCGCCTTTGAGCTTCGACGGAGTAATTGTAGCTGACTCTTCGGTTAGGGAGCATCGGAGTTTAAAGGGTCTAGGAGTGTAGAATTTTGAGAATGAGGAGGGGATGAGAGAGGGCGTTGTTGGACGGAGAAGAGAGAAGTCAATGAAGGTAGTCATGGCGGGCACACTCGCGGTTTTACAAGCAAAGAACCCACCGGAAGCGTGTTGTTATCTTTGATGAAGATTGGATGTGTTTTGTTTCGCTTATACGCACGCATCTCAATCCGCTGTGTTGTGCCTTGTGATGACGCATGCGTCTTTAACCACTCGTCTTTTTTGTTTTTTTATTAATGCGATCCCTTATTTAATTAATTATTTTTATATCAACCCGAGGTTATTAAAATGGTTGCTTCATATAAGATAGGTGGAGGGTTAAGAAATTTGGATTGTGAGATCTTAATAGTTTACAAATTCTATATAAAACATAAAATATACATATATATATATATATATGTTGAAAGTGTGTATTTTTATCAATTTTCAAGTTATTTTGGTAAGAAAAATATTAATTTTTATTTGAAAATATTTGAAAAAATATGGAGGAATAATAAATTGAAATCATATTTGAAAAAAAAAAAAAAAAAGATAAAGCATCAGTGATGCGAAGCCATTTCATGTTTAATGAATAAATTTTAGTATTTAAAAAAATATTAAAGTTTAGGTTTTTTTTTTCATTCTTCTTTTCTCCCTTTCAACTTTGTGTTTTTTTTTTTAAAAAAAATAAAACATGTTTTAAGCACAATTTATAATGATGTGAATCCACTTCATGCTTAATGAATAGCCCGGTGTCAAAAATAAAATCGTTTTAATCCCTGTGATATTACAATTTTAATGACCTTACTAAAATCATTTTAATCCCTATGATATTGCAATTTTAATGACCTTACCGAGTTAAAGAAATAATTTAGTATAATTTCAATGGAGATAAATTATTTAACTGACTCAACTTGTTCAACTTATTTTGGATCGTAAAATCATGTGATTTTATAGGTTGAATTGTAATTTTAATAATTAATGAAGTCATGGAAACTTATATAGGCTTTTATGCTTCCATGATTTGTGTTTTAAGGTGCTTTTCTATGAAAAAAAGTTTTTTTTATAAAGAGGGACCCACTCATATTTAAATCAATAAATTAAAAGAGAAAAGAAAAATATAATAACAAAAATATAAAAGAGTATATATTATTGTGATTGTTGGGTATTGTTTTGGAATGTGACTTGTGTTGTTACTTGGTAATTCAAAATATATGCACACATTGGTTATATGAGATTACCTCATAGAGTGTAAAGTTGAAAACATCATATAAAATAATAATAGAGAATAATTGTTTAGGTATCGTACTACACGATTAGTCATCTTGACTATTGATGGGAAAGGTCGACGTCCATAGGTGATTGGCAAGAAAAATCAATGTCATACTAATAAGGTGTGTATTGTATTTATATAGCTATTGACACTAAATCCAGGTGCAATACTAACCTCTTATAGGTTGTAACATTGTATTATGGTGTTTGTTAATATTAAACTCCTTGAAAATGAGATTAGGAGTTAGGTTGAGGCCCGTAACTTAACGAATAGAGGTTGTTCACTTTGGACAAGGCTTTTATGTACAAGGTTATTCCTTTCACTATCTCTTTTTTTTTTTTTTTCCATTAGTTACCCCTTGTTTTGGAATTGTGTGATTTGAAAGGCTCATAAATTTCTTCTCATCAAGTTATGGGGGGAATGTTTGTGAGTATCAAAGTTATGTAATTATACGAATTACGCCAATAACAAAGGAGGAGTAATGAAGATATAAGATATTGTCAAGATGAATGTTTAGATAGCTCATTATTTAGAAACATAAAGATTTTGTTGGAAATATGAAGACTTTATATGAAGATTTTGTCTAGAGATATAGATATTTCATTAGAGATATAAAGATTTTGCATGAAGATTTTATTTTAGAGATATGAAGATAAGCAATGCCATGATGAATAATGTATAGAATTACTTGGAGAGACAATATTTTTTTTTTTTTCATTGAAAAGCTCAAGAGATTCTCTTTCATAAGTGAAGATATAATCCTTGAAAACTATATGATCTCGAGTAATGTTTTATAGGATGCAGTAACCTTTTTCTTTTTTTGTTTGGGTTGAATTTCTTTTTTTACAAACTATTAGAGATAAACTCTAGCAGCTAGTCTTTTTATCTTTCTTTTTTTCAAGACATAATAGTCTTCAATGTCATGTTCAATATTATGGTGAAATAAACAAAATTTATCAGAGATTTTTGTGTTTGCGCCACATTTAATAGAAAGTGGATATTACACAAATTTGTTTTTAATGGAAACCAATATCAATAAACGTGATGGTCAAAGTTGTAGTCATGAGCTCAAGAAACATCAATCAATCATGAATTAATCAATTGGTGTTCCTTTTAGATGCACTGGAGTTGCTAGGAGATTAATAACATTTAAGAGATTTTATTCTTTGTATTTGGAATTGAGAGCCTTGCCTTGTCATGCTCATTTCTTTTACTCAAATATGGTTTTTCATTTTTTATTTCAACTTGAGAAGATTTTGATTAGGAAGAGAGTACAATCATTCTTATAAAGATTAGTAATAAACTCCACTAATCAAGGTTTTAATGGTAATAAGCTTAAGTAGACTTTTCACATTGAATATTTTCTCATTAAATCTTTGATGATATACTTTAATGCTCTCATCTTCTCATCGTGTGATGAAAAAAAGCTTAGTTATGCTTTTTTTAGTTGATATACTTGAGCTGAAATAGAAAATAAGTTTGGTGGTGAGATTGTGAAAGTAAAAAGACAGTCAAGCTTCAAGCTATGACATTATGCCTAGACAAATCAATTAAATGTTGCTAGAAAGATTTTACACATAACATAATTGTCTTGAGTTACAACCTCCAAATAGCTTTATACATTCCATGTGCTCTTTTAGTTCAGCTGAAGTTGTTTAAGTTGGTTTTATTAGATTCATAATTTTTAAAAGGATAAGTTTATAACACAGAGTATATACAAACAAATTGCCATCTTTAATAACGATAAAAGAAAAAAAAAATCCTTTACAAGGCCTTGTTTATTTCTAGAAAAATCACTTTTTCCACTTTTCCATAATTAGTAGTTTTTTAAGAAAGTGCCCACCAAAGGAAAAAACTGGACTTTTTAGGAAAATATATATATATAAAAATATATATATATATTTTATCTTTGTAAAACACTTTCCAAAACACTACTCTCATCTTTAATTAGTAACCTTGTCAAAACATCTCTCTCTCAATATGAAAAAAAATATTTTATCTATAAAATCGATTAAAATATTTTTATATCTACTTATTATTAACTATTTTATCTTTTTCATATGAGAAAAAAAACTATTTTGAGGTTTATATATATATAGATTTTACTTAAAAATATTTAACAAGGTTTTAGGTCTATAATATTATATTTAAAATATTTATATTAATTGTATAATTACATTTTATATATATAAAAAAATTATATAAATATGTGATACAATAATCTTTTTTCCAATCATTACATTTTTTATATCTCATTCTTTTATTTTAAGTAGCAAGACAATTACATTTAATTTAATGTTCTATATATATATTAAAAATTTATTTAACAATTTATTTTTCATGATATAATTAAATAATAAAAATATTTTTTAATTTTTTTTTACACTATCAAATATAAAATAATAATTAACTTTCCAAAAATTTTCTTTTCATAAAAACCACTTAAAAAAAACAGCAAACATGCAAGGTCTAAGTTACCATTTTGACCTATACAATATAAGCAAGAATATAGGGGCATTACTGTCTATTCGCGAATCATGGCGCGATACGCACTCTAAACAAGTTAGAATCAGCAGGCCGTTTTAGATTCATCAATAACACATTTTTAATTTCCCGCCTCGTTCGGTACCCGCAACACTACTGTAGTATTGTTTCGAAATCAATCCCCCCTTCTCTGTCTCATTCCGCCAAATCTCTCCACTGCGTCTCACTTCTCAGTGATTCTCATGTTAAAAATCATAAGATAAAATCGAGCTCACCGATTATCACCGCCGAATAATCCGTAAGCGACTTCTCGGATTAATTACCGTAAATTTTAAATCAAATGCTTCAATTTAGCACGTACTGCTCAATCTTGCTTTTTTTTTTTCATGACTATAGATGATCTGCTCTTACTGTACTGAGTTCTAAATATGCGACTGATTATAGTTGTTGTTTCTAATTTCACTATCTTAATTTATTCTGATATAGTAATTAATCTCAGAAGTTCGAAACCTAACTTCGTTCAATTCGAGATTTCGTGCGCGTGAAATTATGTAATGAATAACAAATTAAGTTGAACCTGCAGATCATTAGGGTTCAGATATCCGTAGAAATTTGTGATGGTTTGTGATCTACTTGTATGAACAGTGAATTTGTCACTTCAAAAATTTCCTGGACTGTTTTCATTTTCTCTTTTGATATTTCACTATCTCATGTTGATCAGGGAACCGAAACTTACAATCTTCTGCAAAATATTGTATTTATTTTTCATATCAAAGAAAACAGCTGATCTGATGAGTGGAGGATTACGTGAATTTTCTTAGATTTAAGTGTTCTAGTTTTTTTTTCTTTCGATTTCATAATGGATTTTTTGGTCCTGAATTATTTCTCTATTTGACTAATTTGCTTGTTATTTGGGCTGCAGATTATTGCGGTATACATTTCATACCTTTTTGGCTGAAGCAACATGATGGAGGTGGATACACGGCAGAAATTACAAGATGTAAGTGGTGAATACGTGACTCTTAGGACTATACTGCTAATGGAAAGTGTTTTTACATGGTTTCTGCTTGTTAGCTAAAGCTTTTTGTCTATTTTTATAGTGAAATGTATTATTTGTCAGAGAAATATCAGAGTGATTGTTTTATGATACAGATGAGATTATCTGCTTGTAAAATCTTGTGTGATGAATATTTTAATTTTGCATTGCATGGAATGTTCAGCTGCATGTTGCTGGTCCTGGTTGAATTTTATTTTTGCAATTTGGAACCTTTGGTCTTCTGGGGAAATTTTCTTAGTCATGAATTACCCTTGAATTAAATTTAAATACACAAAAAATATTCAGGGGAATCGGATTGGAATTCCTAGGACCAGATGATGTCACTGTCACCTGTTGCCACTTGGTGAAGTCTTGTGAAATTAGATATTTGACAACTTCTAAATACACGTTTCAGGATCAAATGAGTGACTGTCGCAGCAATTGTCGTCCATCTAGCCAGTCTAGAAAGATTTCGATTGGAATTCTGATTGACTCATTGTGGAAGAAAGGATCTGGAGGCACTAAGGAAAATGAAGCTGCAGTACCAAACACAGAAAGGGTAAATTCTAAGAAAGAAAGTTCAGTTGAAGGTAAAAATAAGGGAAAAGGTACTTTTGATGCTACTAAAGGCAACCAAACTGAAGCTCCTGAGCAGGTCCATTCTCCTTGGATTACTACAAGATCCTTTCACCAAAAATTGCCAGCTTCTGAGGGTGTCCTTTACGCAGTAGAAACTTCCAATTTACCAGGTTCTACTGGAAGAAGGAACAAGATTAGCAGAGTAAACAATGTGCCTGTAACACACTCGGTAGAGTTTTTGGCCAACCAAACATCAAATTCACATTCTGGTGATTTAAAGCAGAAGTTTAGTGGATTCACCTTCAAAAGGAAGGGCGGAAAATATAGAAACTCACAGTCAGAAGAGGAATTTACATTTGCAACTGAAAAAGAAGGCACCATGCCAGATATAGCAGTGACTGATGATAAGACAGAAGAGAGAAGAACTGAAACTTTGAAAATGAAACTATGGGAAATACTGGGAAATGTTTCTTCACCGAAAAGTCAGCCATCTAATTCTCAGGCTCATCAGATTGGTGTCAATAATTTAAATCAGAAGCAAATTCTTGATCAAACAGATGATGTAGTTGTCAAGCCTAGACAGAGCTCAGATACCATAGAAACTGATTCTGAAACTCCTGATCATACTATGAAGAGACCAGTGACTCGTTCCTTGACCCAAAAAAGAGCTTCAACCGAACAGAAACCAGAGAAAACTAAAGTTGATCCATCCTCCAGTCACAGGCAAAAAATTCAAGAGAAGGATGTCTACTCCTTTGAAGAAGGATTGCTTGGAAGACAAAATGTTGCTGTCAATGATGGCTCTTCAATGTCTACAAGGAAGAAGGGCCAGATAAAGTGTTGCAGCATCAAACCACGTAAGATTCACTTCAGTGAAGACAACAATGGAGATGAGATTCAGGAAGGAAGTCACAAGAGTGAAATATCACTCCCTGCTGAGAAAATGTCTTCTCATAGCAATAAAATGGGAAATATCCATGGTTCTCAGAATAAGAGAGACTACTGTGAACCAAAGAATAGAAACAAAGAAAGAGATCCCCATCAATCTGCAAGGAAAACACCTTTCCCTGCGGAGAAAGCAACTTCTCTTAGCAACAAAATGGGAAATTTTCATGGTTCTTGTAGGAATAAGAGAGAATACACTGAACCGAAGAATAGAGACCAAGAAAGAGATTCCCATAAATCTGCAAGCGAAGACTCCCACCAGTCTTTATGGACACTCAGGACTGGTCAACAGAAGGATTTTAGCAGCTCCGCAGTACCTGAACATGGGGATCAACAAGAAAATTTTGATACTCCCTCCTCAAATAGCGCTGTTGATCCTCAGAATGATTTCCAGAGTCCACCATTCAAAATCAATTCCTGTACCTTAAGCTCCCCCCCAAGCTCAATGCCAAAATCTGACCAGATAAAACAGGTTTTTGGCAGTCCTGAACAAGCAGCGAGAAACTTTACTGTGGGAAAAATAAATAGCTTCAGGACTTTGTGGACTTCAAAGGCAGATTGTTTTGCCTCAAATAGTCATACAGAATCGCCTGTATCCTTAGCTATTTTGAGGGCTTCAATATGATAGTGTATTATCATGTTAATGATGTATAAGGTTAAGTTTTGTTTCATTTTGCCTATGTGTTTCCTTATTGAACTTCAGGATGTTGCAGCAGAAATTATGGATTCCCCACCCAGCAAAACATCACCTCTTAAGGGGGAAAAAGATGTGGAAGGTGGTCTTTTTGAATCATCATCTGAAGATGGATACTCTGAGAGCTCTGAAGAAGGTTCACCAATTGTTAAGGGTAACGACTATTTTATTCCTCTTGCATGCTTGTCATAGAATGTTCACCAAGTACTAAGGGTGATCATTCTTTGTTCTAAAAAATACCATTTTCTTTATTTCTCTTTTTCTCACCTCCTTAATCATGGTGTGCAGGTCATAGAGAAGGAGATAACTTCTCTCCAGAAATTGCAACTGCTGACAGATCAAAATTCATGCTTCATCCAACTAAAAGGCTCCGCAACCACAATGTTGAAAAACTCAGAAAATTTAGTCCCACATCACCCTCTCCAACAGGCACTTCTTATAACATAGTTACACTTTCTGCTCCATGTCCACGGTGTTACTGCCATCATCTGACTTTTTTTAATCTGTCCTTTCTCTGTAAAATAAATCCTTAGGCATTGTTGAAACTGAGCTCACTCCTGAGATTTCAGAACAAAACCAAGGGAATGAACTGGAAAGGTATTCCTTTCTGTAATTAAGACAGATACGAGAATTAATTGGATCCAACCTATTAAATACCATTATGTTTTTAATTTTGCATGATTTTGGGGCATAATCATGTTTCAGGGCCATTATGCTGTTCGCCACAGCTTTAGAAAACTTCAAAAAGAAAATGAAGTTGGAGACTAGAAAGAAATCCTCGGACATTTTGATGTCTGTCTCAGAGGAGATACGTCTACAGTTGAAGAATATTGAGTCGCAAATCCAAACAGATCTGTAGGTTTTTTAAAATTAATTGATTTTCTAAATGTAAAAGTCAGTTATCAGGTCTAATCTCAATAATGTTTTCAGGGGGAAGCTGTCAAGTGTTAGTAAATCAAAAAGGAGACGCCTGGAGTCAAGATTTGAAGGTAATGAATTTCATCTGCTACTGTACAGCTTCATGAACTTATCTTAAATGTTTGCTGCTATTTAAATTTATCAGAATGTTATTGCAGTAAAAGCATATCTTCAACTTTTTATTGTTGAATATGATGGTGTATTTTTCCTCTTCTTTAGGATTCACCCAACATATTTTGAACTCCCATTAGCCATCTATTTGCAGTGCAAATACACATTTTATAACGTCCAACAGTCCCTTTTATTAGCAATCAAACCTGGCTTAGCACCACCTGTTTTGAATCACTAGTGCATTAGACATGAAGATCCATCAACTGACAGGTGAGGTACACCATCATTACCGAGTATGCAGTTTTTTTATCAAGAAATTATCGAGTCTCATATTTATATTGCCAGGGATGTAAACTAGCTTCAGAATAAGAACATTCAAATTTTTGACCAATTCCTGTCTTAATGACTTTGTATTTCTTCTATGAAATCTTGTGTCTCTGATGTTAGTTTCCCTTATCACTGCATGTCTAGGTACTATTGCATGTAATGTAGGATTAGCGGTTCTAGAACCATCAGTGATTGGTGAACTTGTGGATCCATTTGCATCTCATTTGGAAATAATGCCTTAATGGTATTTCTTTCCTATATTTCAAAGCTCTGCGATTGAAAGTATCTTTTTTAGGAACCAGACCGCAATAAGGTGGATTTCACCTTCTTTACCACTAGTAGGAAAGGTAGAGAAGGGAAAAAACCACAACTAAGGTGTCTTCTATAACTCCATCTTGATTGATTGCCATTGAAGGTCCCACTGAACAGAAGTAATTTAGAAAGACTCTTCTTTCTCGAAGGTGATCGGTCATGGTATCTGCCGTCCCCTTCCCTTTCACCACTGGCATCTGAAGGTCTTCAAGCTGTCAACGACTGATTGTTTTATTAACATAACATAGTATTAGCAACTCATGCAGATCCATACCAGGCATACATGTTTCTTTAAATAAAAGGTTCTGTGGATTTGATAAATTCTAATCTGTCTAACTCAGCCTTAACTTCTTAAGGGTCATCTAGCTGTTATGTTGAATCAATTCATTGTCTGAGATTTTTCTTCTTGCCGAAGCTTTAATAGCTAGTTTTCTGATTCCTCCTTTTTTTTTTTTTTCTGTGCAGAACAACAAGAGGAACTAAAGTTGATACATGATAAATTCAAACAAGATATTTATCAGCATATCCAGGAGTGTAAAACCACGCTTGAAGGACTAGAACTGCACCAGATTGACTTCAACGGAACTGTGAAAAAGCGAAGTATGTGAGCTTATGTTATAGCTAGTAATTTTTTTTTAATAAATACATTAGTGAAATGTGTTTGATTGATTTCATATTATTCCTAATTTTTATTAAAACTTTTTAACTTGAGTTACACATACAAGCATGTGAGTTTGGACGTCATGATGCTTGTGGTGGATCTGTGATAATTGAATTTTCAAGTTGATCAATAACTTCCAAACATTTTTAACTGGCTTCTTTATATTAAAAAGTTTTCTATTTTTAATTGGTTACTTGTTTATCCAACGTATAATTTTTGACTTGCAAAGTTTTCATTTGATGTAAAAGATTTGGGATAGCAACATGTCTGGGCAATTATTTGGTTGAAGATTAATTGCAGTCATATGCTCCGTCTCTTTAGTGCTTTGGACCTCCACAGGAATGTAAATAGGTGCCTACATTATTTATTTATCATTTTGCATCAATAAAGTTACTTCATCTGCAATGCTCTTATTTATTGTGATGGTATGACTTAAGTTTTGACACAACATGGAAGTATCTAAATGCCATTAGCTTGATCTAGGGCATCATTCTAGATACACTAATGAGTCACAGTCTGGTAACAACAGAAACAGAGTTGAACGGAGATGTACCCTGTGTGGAAACTCTGAAATACCCTAGTGTTTTATTTGTTGTCTATCTCCATATTGCAGAAGCATCACACCAGAAGCTTCTTATGCAAGCGGAAGAAGCAGTGAAGACACAGCTAGATGATGCACAAAGAAGAATCACAGCTGTGCAAAAGGCAAGTCTGCTTCTATTTTAGGAAATATGATCCTCAGCATTTTCTAGCATCTGGGTTCTGGGTATATTATTCCTGATAATTGTATCATTGCATGCTCTACGGCCTTTGCTTGTGGGGATACGTTTTTATTTCCTCCGTTGGTATGACATTAATTATGAAAAGATGGCAAGACACCTAACTGTATGTATCTATAACGGTGTGAGTTTACATTCGTGGGGGTCACAGTCTAGAAGCTTATGAATTAGTATTCTTCTTGCAATATCAATCTATTAGTGGTTGAACCTTTAATGTTCATAATTACACCTATAGATTTGTCAAGTTGTTGCCTATCGAAGGTTATGTCCTCGTGCATCTAGGATTATGCCCATAAAATACTAATGTTAGTGTTTATAGTTGAAAGAGAGCTTGCGGAGCTAATGTGAACCTTCCCTGACATTCATTCATTGCAGTTGGCAAGGGAAAAGACGCTCCAGTTGAAGTATGTTGTAGCCGAGTGCTTGAATGAGGGTGTTCTAAGTTGACGAGGTTTTTTAGCCGATGGCTAACAAGATGGGGACTTTGTACAGAGATCAGAATTAGGAAGAGGCCGAAGGTTTTACGAGTTTCCTAGAGGTTGAGCTTGTACGCTTTTTCTAGGTTATAAGATTGCACATCATTCTGTGGAATTGGTCATTCATTTCATAACTGCGCTGGGAACCATGCTTTAATTGTTGTGACAGCCAAGTCCCTCTGGCAGGTTTTTTTGTCATACGTCCACGGTGTTGCCGTTTAGCTATATGGTAAACCATACTGAGATTATTCATTTAATAGTCAACCTCAGATTAGATAGCTTTTTTTTTTTCTTTCCTAAGCTGCCTTTGGACGAGTTAAACAGTCCATAATGGTAAAAGTATGTCCTAGAATTTTCGTTTCTGAAAATATAGAGCGTAGCGGTGCATGAGAATGATTGAGGGTAGTCCAATTTTACAGTCTAAGTCACTGCATGCACAAAACATTTTCACTAGAAATGAACCTGACAATGTTCCTCTAAGTTGCTTCTGGAGGCGCCTGTGAGTCTTTCTTGACAATTTGCTTATTAATTATAAAGTGATAGTTGGTTCTAATCTTTCAGACCACTACTTCTCAATAGAAAGAAAAGGAAAAGGTTAGAAATTTGTGAGAGCTTCAAGAGAGTATTTGATGTCGGGTGTGTGGTGTGAAGAGCTCACGGATAAGTTTGATAGACAAAAGCTCAAGAAGACGTTGTGGAAGGGTAAGCATGCATTGTTGCTTTGATGGGTTATAACTGTGCCTGATTGATGCAACATATAATCCGAAAAGCTAAGTATGTCGAAGGCCAACAAATAGCGGAGTGTTGAAGGCTATCCAGGTCATTTTTTAGGTTAAAATCCATTTCAAAGTCTTTTTTATATATATATCTTTTTGTGATCTGGATTTCTTTATTATAATATAGGCTATGTCAGCATTTTGACATGCTTTGCTGGGATAAACCACAAGTTTGTAGATATTCCATGTACATCCATTATTAGCCAAGAAATTCCTAGGTTATAATATATGATAATGACATGACAACGAGAGGTGACCCGGGTTAGCCTTTTGACATTTTAGAATCCAGCAAGGATGTATTCCAATTTAAAAACGGATAGTTTCGAAAATTGGCTGCTGAAAATGAGAGAATTCCTTGGCGTGCTGTATACACCATTCATTGATTTGATGGTGGGACCTGCATCCTCTTATCATTGTTTGTAATCTGTGTTTTCATTGGCAATCAACCCTCGTCTGATCGTTGAATTTTATAGGCTGTGATTTTGTTCCGTCAGTCGGTCGGTGTCCGGGGAGGGAAAAAGGTAACTACCAGATAGGGAAACAAAGAGGCACGTGAATCACCACGCGTAGGCACGTGAAATGCGAACCTTTTATTTTATTTTTATGGAAAGATAGGGATTTAGATTATTTTATAAAAATATTTAATCTAGATTTAATATTTCTTCTTGTTTTACTGCTAGGAGAGATTATTTGAAGGATTACAGGGAAGAGAAAGAGATGTCAAGGAAAGCTTTTAAGGGTCAATGTGTATACTTAATATCTAATACTTGGATATTAATTAAAAATATTAACTATAAGTGTTTGACAACTCATTGGATTGATTACAAATGAAATTTGCATAAAAATTCTAAATTTTTATAAGTGTTTGACAACTTATTGGATTGATGATAAATAAAATTTGCATAAAAAATTCTAAATTTTTATCAAGATTTCAATTATAGAGGTGAGATAATTTGTCAAATTAATGAGAATTGTTTGTTAGTGGGAGATTGATAAAGTTTTGGTTGTTGCAATAGCCAATGCAAGCTCTAATAATTTGACTATTGTATATTTGAAGAATATGATACAAAATTAACCAACTATCATATTGTTAAATGAGTATTTGCATGTTAGGTATTATACATTTATTGTAAATCTTATTGTATGCAAGGACTTGAAAGAAATTAATGTTTTAACTATTAAGATTCAAAATACAGTTAGATTTGTGAGATCTTTACCATATAGGTAACATACATTTAAAAAAGGTGAGAAAGGATGATTGAAGATATGATGTAAGAAATCAATGTGTTTGATATTGTAACTCAATGGAATTCAACTCACTTGATATTAGATGCCGCTAAAAAATTTGAGAGGATCTTTATAAAGTTATGTGAAAATGACCCTATGGATATGAGTTATTTTATAGAGATAAATTCAAAGAGAAATAAAAAAAAAATATAGGGACACCTAGTTTTGAGGATTGAAAAAGAGCTAGATCTTTGGTGAAGTTTTTAAAGAATTTTTACATGGTTACACTGAAACTTTATGATTCATTATATGCCACATCAAATTCTTTTCTATTGAATTTATTTACATGCGTACGAAATATCACAAATGTGTAGACATAAAGATAATCTTTCATATAGAATGAGAAAGAACATGATGTTAAAGTATGAGAAATATTAGAAAGATAAAAAAAAAATAGAATTTCCTGTTATATTTGGCTATTATCTTAGATCCACATTTCAAGCTAAAATATATGAAATTTTTTTTTAGTGAGTTATATGATATTGAAAAAACACAATTGCTAACAAAAAAATAATGAAAAATATTTTGGAGAGTTTGTATGATTTTTTTTTTCAAAGTTTATGGGGTGAAGGATAATATGAACAATGGTAGGACATCTACTAGACACCAACATGATGTTAATGCTAGTAATGACATGAAAGTAAAAGATATATTAAACATTTTAGCTTGATTTAAAAAATATTTAGAGTAGAAAAATAGTATGGAGAGAGGAAATGAGATTGAGAGGTATTTGATTGACGGTTATAAGGATCTTAATAATGATAGATTAAATATTTAGGTTGGTGGAAATATGATGCTTTAAAATATAAGATTCTTTCTAAGGTCTCATAACATGTACTGATTTTTTTATCTCGAAAGTTATTCATGTATCGAAAGTTGCTTTTGAATCGGTCTTTAGCATAAATGGTTATATACTCGATCAATTCTGAAATTATTTATCTCCATCAACATTTAAATTATTTATTTATTGTCAAAATTGATTGCATTATAAATCAATTCTGATTCGACATTAAAATCTTGATGGATGATATTAAAACCTACAAAAACCTCAAATAATTTGTCATATAAACTTACACATTTTATTTTATAATTTATTCATTAATACATTTTCAATCTAACATGTATAATTTGTTAAAACGTTAACAATATTCGAATAATATTTTTATGTTTAAGAAAAATCTGACCCGAAGGGTCAATTATCTAGTTACAAGATCATAAGAAAAGAAATGGCAGGACATGAACCGACTGGATCAAAAACCAAATATATTTATCAACTCTTCAGACAACCAAGATTTATGACTAGTCAAATTAGACATCATGATAGTTTACATTTTTCTAGTGTATATACATGTAAAATATGCAGAGAGTGAAATCGTTATATACATGACCCCAACAGCTTGATCAACTGACCGAAAACTCGACATCATATTTAGCCAGTACAGATGATCATAGTACCATTCCGGCAAGGAATTCCTTTAATTATGCTGCTTCAAGCATCGCATGCTTTGAATTTTTAGTTCTCGTCGGGAGTGGAGACTTCTGACTTACAGATTCCCTAGCTGAACCATCATGGAGCTTTAAATTTGACAAAGCATCAGTTAGCGAGGCAGTGGATCCCAAAGCATCCATTTCTCCTGATGTATTGCCAACCTCGACTTTCGATATTTGAAGGTTTTCACTTTCTAATTCCAACTCTAGCTTTTCTAACTCCTCTTCTATATCTTCATCTTCAATACCTGAGATTGGATTTGATTCTGCATTTGACAAAGAAAAAATTCTCAGACAAATCCAAGAAACTAAATTTGCTGAAATGGTAATGAATTTCCAATTGGCATTGGCTATAGTTTATGTCCAGGCATAGAGGGGAGGGGAGACAGAGAGGATACCTAGAGCCTTTTCAACTTGTTTTTGTGCATCAATACTCTCCTCAAGTTCTTCTAAACAGTGTTCAACCTCCTCTACCGTTATCTTATTTCGTTTCATTGCTTCAGCTCCAATTCTGATGGCCTCAGTTACCTGGCATAAGGAGACAAGTATTAAAGCCAAATGATTTTCCGCAGTGAAACCTTGCTAGGTGGCTCCTTCAATTTGCAAAAGCTGAACTCACCAGTTCATTAGATCATAGAACTTGATTGTCATCAGAAACAATTTATAGACAATGAGTTTTTTTTTTATAAAAAGAAATGGGAGAAAGTGTTGGTGAAATAACTAAGTTGACATCAAGACAATTCAGACTTCAGAGTTGCAGCAGAAGCTAATTGCAAAAGTTTACCTTTTGTGTAGATTCAGCATTTGCGATGACATTCAGAACTTCCTCCACTCTGTTCAAAAGTGACGTGCACCTTTCTCTACTCTCCGAGGCCAACTTCATCTCTCTAGCATGCCTCAGGGCTACTTTCTTGTTTCCAGAATTTAAAGAAGCTAATGCTGATTTTCTTGACCTGCACAGAGAATAAACTGAATCTGTGAGACAGGAAAACTTGTTTCAACTGACCTATCAAATTACCACATTAAAATGCTGCTTAAAAGACAAACCATACGAGATGAAAATGTACCAACAATTAATCCTAGTACATAAGCCTGTACAGTCAACAGACACGTCCACTTTTCCTGTTAACAAAGCTGGCCACATTTTTCAAGAACAGGCATAGGACTAGACATCCCAAATTGTTCAATAAATGACATACCAGTGTGATGATCACTTGAAGATATGGGTGAAGCAGAATTTTATGCTAGTCCAAGTTCACATGCAGGACATCGTCATCAGTTTTTAGCTTTAATTATAGGCCTTTGCCACATTAGTTAAGATCTGGGATAAATAATTATATCCAAGCTAGCTTCAATCCTAGGGCAAAAATGTACTAGTGTACAAGTAAAGGGAGAAGCAAATACATTTCATATCGTCTGTCAATCACGTCAATTTGGTCCTCAAGCTTTTGTGCTGTCCAAATCAAGTGCAGGACATCCAAATCTAGACTTGAGATGGCGGGAACTGATGCTGATGAAAGGGAAATTTTCACTCCCTGCAAGTAAGTTATTTAATTATTCTCTTTATTAACTGACATGCAATGAATAGCAATTCTTCTTCTAATATAATTAGGTAGAAACAAGCCTTTGGTTAAGGTTGTTTTATGCATTGAAAATTTCAAATGTAACTACGTTTATACTAACAAAAGTATATATTTTATAATTTCATCTCTATAGAAAAGTAAAAAGAAAACCATATTTTAATACCTCTATAACCTCCTTAGAAATTGAGAAATATTGTGCTTTCCCAAGTCCAGATAGATAACTCAAGAGAGGAGCTGCCTCAGATGGTCCTCCACACATGCCCTGGAACTTGCTCATGGTAATAATGCACGAAGAAGTCCAATGACTTTCAGATAAGCATTTGATAATCCGAGCAGTTTTATCCTAGATATCAAGAAAAGGATTCTCAATAATTAAAACATCAGCACTACATAGAAATTCAAAAATTCCATAAAAAACCCTCTCTTCTGGCACAGTTTAAGGTGCCTACGATAATAAGCTCACGAAAAGCTCTGAACCCATCATTTACAATTCCAGGAATAATGCTGAGAGGTGCCAATCAGCTTTTATTCCAAAACCCAGATGAGAGTAAAAAGAATAAGTAGCTAGCTACCTTCAATAATGGTGTAAGAAAGAGATGATCTTCACGCATAATTATTTCTGGAGTAACAGGTGATCTGACCATCAAATTTCTAACTTTTCTGAATAACTGAGAGATTCGACCACTACTTGGGTCTACAAGATCCACATTTCGCACAATATCACCTTCATTATACATTAACCACTGCAATTTTAAAATAAAATAAGAATCGTAATTTAGAGTATAAAAAAAAATAGCGAAGTTAATTGACTAATTACCAGTACATGATCAAGGCATAAAGGCGTTAAACCTCCACGATTGAACCACTCCTCCTTTACCTTCACATTTTTTAAATAAAAAAAATATTAGTATTAACTCTTGATTAATGAAAAAAAAAAGTTAATAAAGAAAGAACCTGAGAAGGTTGAATAATGAAGAGGTCGAGATGTCGAGCAATTTTGAGGATTAAATCTTTCCAGAACAAGTATTTGGGTTCCCAATCGGATCTTTGCCCACTAAATGCTTTGAATCGGGCTGTGGCCATTATTTCGTCGTCCCAATCTGGGACTTGTTTTCTTATGAATTCCTTCACCGACGACACGGAATCCATTTCTATTCTATTCGGAGCTGCTGCTTGTTGAATTTCAATTCAATTCCCGCTTCTCTCACTGAAATCGAAAATTTGAAGGAGAAAATTGGAATTTTCAAAGGAACCGAAACTTCAACATCCCGGTCTGGTTTGATAGTGTGGTCAGCGAGCGGTACTTGCAGGAAGGTTGGATTGGGACTAGAAGATTTTTAACTAAACCGACACCGTTTGAGGTAATTGCAGCTCCAATGCGGCAACTTCCTCCAGCCTAAAAAAAAAAAAAGCTGTGAGCACTTCCAAGTGAGAAAAATTTTGATAAAATCCGGTAACTTAGGCTCTATTTTGATTAGGGTAAAACTAGATAATTGTGTAAAAAAATATCTAGGTTTTATTAATATATTTTTTAATTAAAAAAATTAAAATTATATAAGATTAACCCAATATTTTAAAAAGAAAAGTTGGATTCTAAAAGAGAGTTTTGGCTTTAAAAAAGGAACATCTTACTTTATGTTATGTTGAGCTTGCCCATTTATTGGTAACATCCTATGATTTAATCTCATAAATAATAATGTGCAATATACAAATGAGTCATGATTTTATTTGAAAAATATCTTCTCTTTTTAGAGGCTGAAACTTATCAATATAAATAAATTATTTTTTTTTCTATTAAATTTTTTTTTTAAAAGCATGTAATGCAAGCTAAGGTTCATATATGTGAAAGAATTAGATACATATTGTACCCAACATCATGGTGAGCCCATAAAAAATAAAATGCTTGTTTTATGTTTAGAAAATAGGGTAAAAAAAAAAGAGAAGTCGTCACCTAATATTATGATCATTAGTAACTCTAATTAGTCTCTAAAAATTTGAGATAAGAAATTGATTATGTTAAAAAGAAGATACAATTACCCTAAAACATCCTACATGAGATAAAATACATTGTTACTTGTCTTTTATTCCTAATATTTTGTTGTGCCTAGTCTATTGATGGTCTATCTAGAGGGTGATAATAGGTCTATTGTTATGAGTTAAATCCTGGGTTGAAGGTTAAATTTGGTCATTCTATGGTTTGGTTTATTTTCGCAACTCCTAGTTATTATTTTTTAATAACATTTAGTGAATTGATAGTGGTCACTAATTATCACAACCTTGGATTAATTGGTTGATCAAATCATGTCAGTGAGTGATCAATGGGCTTGTGTTGGGCTCATTAAACCCGGCCTCAATCCTAAAAAGGGTTCTTAAAAGGTATATCGTTGAAGTTCACCTGTTTTATAGCACTTGAGTTACACCGATGATATTTGATAAATGAAGGCTTAATACTCTCAATTCATGCTCAAATGTGATCGATGAATATTAGATTGAAAATTCAATACTCCTGATTTTGTATTTAGTTAATATTATACCAGAAATTTAATATTCTTGATTTTGTTATCAATAAGTATGAGAATGAAAAAAAATTTATTTGAAAAATTAAAAGGATGTTCTATTACTTTTATTTTCTAGAGTAACGACCCACATTGAATTCATTTATCCTAAATACTTAAAAGAATAACAAAACAATATTTTGACATGATTTTATAGAAAAAAAGGATAGGTTTTAAAAATTTTAAATGGTGTCCCGATAAACCTTTTAGTATGAGTTAAGCCTTAATGAGGCTTATAAACTTGTTACAAAACCCAAAAAATAGCATGCAACATGATAAATATTTTTTTCTTTTTTTATATATATAACATTCAAATGATGTTTAATGATGTAAAGGCATATGATTACTTATTCTTTGTTGAGATTCTCTAAGTTTTTTTTTGTTGATTTTTAAATTTTAATAATTAACCTCACCTTAATCTTAAATCTCGAAGTTCTAACTTATTTTTTTGTCGTTGACATTTGTCTTTAATTATAAACTTTTCACAAAAGGATACTTTTGTGAGCTTTTTTTTCTTCTTTTTTCTTTTTTCTATTATCTTTTGAAATGCTTGTGATCCCTTTCACATACTTCTATTTTATTTTTATTTGGAGAATTTCATTAACCGTTTAAATTTTTTTTAAAAAAAAAACTTGTTTCTAATTTGAGGGGTAATCTTAGTGTGAGTTATTATTTAAAAAAATTATATCTTAAGTCTAAAATATAATGACACAAATAATTTTTTATTTATGAAGAGAATACCAAAGATACATTTCTTCATCTTAAATCCAAATTTACTCTAAAATTTTTATTTTCATTTACAATCTAATTATAACTCTGACATATTTTCTCAATTTTCTTTTATCACCCTCTTAGTCATTTTTTTCTCTCTCTCCATACCTTCACTTAAACATAGTCTCTCACTCTAACTCAATCCCTTACCATTTCTTTCTTCCCTCCATCAATTTTATTCTAACATATAACTTCTCATTTTATTCTATACCACATTCTATCTCAATTATCATCTAAGTTTCTTGTTAAAAACAATGAACTAAAAATTAATTTAAAAGATTTACTTTATTATTTAAGTTAAAGCTAATGATGGTGTTAATCTCTAGAAATAAAAATAAATTATGTTAGTAACAATTAATACCATTAGTAATTATTTAAAAATCATGACGATGATTATTAATAACTTGGGTAGGAAAAATTAATAGTTTTTTTTTTTTTGATCAATTCGTGACAACAAATTTGATCAGAAATTTCTCATATAAAATAATCGCTACTACAATATAAATTAATTGAAACCATTTTATTCAAAATCATTGTTTTCTAGACACATAACACATAAATGATACATAATCATTACCACAATATAAATCACTATCAAAATACAAAAAAGCCATTGAGATGACCAGGCTCGGCTCAATTGCCGGGTCAAACCTCACAGCATACAAAAGAAAGACTATATAATTATGCTCAATTAATCAAGGACCTAATTGTTTCCCTTGATGGAGGTTAATGATGTAATTTGACTATGATTCTCCACTATAAACAGAAGGGGAGATGCATACAATCCAAGTCATGGGGGATAAATTAACCAAGGGTTTAATCCTCCCCGTAAAGCTGCCTTTCTTCTCATTAAAGTCAAGTTGCTATTATAAATGGATCCCTCAATTTCTTTAATTTTATTTTCAGTAATTGTGTTTTCTTGGATTAGCCCTCTCCACGTAATCAAAGGTGTTTCCCTTAATTATTGTGGTTTGAACATAACCACTGTCTCTTAGCGAAAGAGACATCAAATTTAATTTTGTTTTTCCAAATTATAATGATGAAAGCTAGTGATGGGAGCGCAAGGAAGGCTTGAGAGAAATACATGGTGCAGATGCATGTGCTTGTGCTGCTTGCGTCCGCTGCCTATGGGCCAGTTGATAAGGGATATATATGCATTAGGGTCAATCTCGAATAGACTCCTTCTCAGTGCTTAGGCCTTTCAGTACTCAAGGAACGTGGTGTGCTCCTACAAAAAATGTGGATGTGTTCATTTTGGGCCAAACTTACAATAGTGATAGAAAGCTATGCTTTGACAACACGTGTAAATTACTTTTTACTTAAAAATATATTAAAATAATTTTTATTTTTATTTTTT
The DNA here is from genome assembly GCF_005239225.2 of Populus alba. NCBI lineage: Eukaryota > Viridiplantae > Streptophyta > Magnoliopsida > Malpighiales > Salicaceae > Populus > Populus alba. The sequence continues at coordinate 10,907,407 of NC_133285.1, read as the reverse complement.
ATATTAATGTATTAAAATTATATCGGGCCAAACTTACACTAGTGATAGAAAGCTGTCCAACCACAGCCATGAAATAATTAGCAATTTAAGAGTTTGTTAAGCAACGTGATGGGAATTATATTATTTTAAATTTTAAATTTTTTTGTTAATTATTTTGATGTATTGATATTAAAAATAATTTTAAAAAAATAAAAAACATATTATTTTAATGTACATTTTTAAGTGAAAAACATTTTAAACCGTAATCACTACAACAATTTCAAACAGGTCTTAAAAATAGTTAAGTTATGTTTGGAGAGTATAGCACAAGTTTTATTTAGAAATATATTAAAATAATTTTTTATTTTTATTCTTGATATTAATGTATTAGAAGGATATAAAATTATCTAGAAAAATTAATTTGAAAAAAAAATCTAAAGTTTTTAGAATAAAGGTGAATCGTACTCTCGAGCACTACTATAGTAGCATTTTCCAGAGGGATAGTTGATCTTTCTTGTCATCCTTTTTCAAAAGAGATGGATTAAAGATAATGAAGCACGAGGAGGCTACCTCATTTTTTATTTGTATTTTTTTTTTTTTGTTCAAGGACGTATAGAAAAATAATTAACATTTGAATTATTAAATAAAATGCCCATCATTATAAAAAAAATATCAAATACTTGACGTTTTATATATAAACTACTATTTTTTTATTTAGTCTTAAAACGATATCTTCAAATCAATTTGGAAGAAAAAATGTTCCAATCGCGAAAGTAAAATATTGAATATTTTAATTATTCTTTTATCACAAGGTCGGCAAAAAAACTGATAAATAAACAAAAGAAAAAAATAATAATAATTTGGCCGATGGTGACAGCTGACAAGCTACCCCTCCATTATATTGTTATTAAAATTGTGTTTGAGGAAGTTTTAAAAATATACAAAATATATTAAATTAATATTTTTAGTGTGTTTTTGTAGTTTTAATATATAATATTAAAAATAAAAATTTTACAAAATATTTTAAAATAAAAAATACTTGGTAGGCTATTTGATATTATTATTAAAACTATATTTAATATTATTATGAAAACTATATTTAAAAAAGTTTTCAACTATTTTAATTATTCTTTATCACAAATCGGTTAAATATTCTGAAAAATAAACAAAAGACAAAAATAATAATTTAACTGATGGTGACAGCTGACAAACTACTATTTGATATTATTATTAAAAAAAAATTTAAAGTATATATAACTTGTAAAAATATTAAATTAATATTTTTTATAATTTTAATATATTAATGTTAAAAATAAAAAATTTAAAAGATATTTTAATATAAAAAATACTTTTACAAAACTTTGCACAGACATCTCGTGAGAAAGCTTTGTAAGCAACCACAAAGCACAAGATTGAACTGCTGATGCTAGGAGATCAATATGTACCTTATTGGATAAAAAATAATTGATTCTAGAACATGACGTCATAATTGCAATTCAACGATACTGAAAAATAGCCATAAAGTGACTTCCCCCAACAAAATGAGAGGTATCGCCATGGATATTGAGCCACTAAAGAACAGCATAGCAATCAAAGTATAGGGTAGGAGGATGATTGTGTTTTAATTTAATATTGCCATAATACTGTTAACAGTACCATGCAATCTTTACAAACTATTTCAAAATATAATTATGGTTATTTTTTAAAATATTTTTTATATTAAAATATATTAAAATGATATTTTTTTATTTTTAAAAAAATTATTTTTAAAATTGGAATATCAAAACAAACCAAAATGTAAAAAAAAAATTAATTTTTTTTAAAAACAGGTACAGCCACATTTTCCGAAGCCTTTTAATACATTTAATTTGCATGCTTCTTATCTTCTTTACTTGCACTTTTTTTGTTTATGATACGATAGTAGGTGTTTTTTTTAAAAAAATTAATTTCTTAGTAATTTTAATAAATTAAAATGAAAAATAATTTTTTTAAAGTACATTAAATATTATTTTAATATATTTTAAATAAAAATATTTTAAAAAACAACCAATCACGTAATACTAAAAACTAAACGCTACCTTTCTTTCCTTCTATCGCACGGCACTCTAAAAAAGTAAAAGCCTGGAAAAGTAAACCGTGTTAAAATTTCCCCGCTCCTACCTACATCTAGTTTTCTTCTTTGATTTATAAATGCTAACTAACTTCCTATGAAAAACTAGAAACAACCTAAATGCTTCACAATTTCTTCGATAGAAAGAATTAAGGACTTCGTTTGCAACGTGACCGATCCAGTCGCGTGGATAGCTATGCATCTACAGGGTTTTTGTTGGTAGAGAAAAGTAGCCACCTGTCACCATCTTTAATGTGTAGCTGTGAAGATTCAACTAGAGTTTAAAATATTTTTTAAAAAATATTAATATTAAAATAAAAATTAAAAAGTTATAAATTTTAAAAAAAAAACATATGATTTCAATCACGTTCTCGTACCCTCATTCCTCCAGTGTGAAATGATATGATATTGAAAATCTGCAGCAGGCCCCGATTTGGATACCTTGAGAAGGTACAGGTGATGATGCATTGAACTAGCTAGCCAGCTAGGCCCCGAATCTCTATAATTTTATTTTTCGGAAATTTCATCGAACAAACAAATCTCTATGATCTCTCGGACCCGCTTATATGCATTTCAAAATAAATAAATAAACTGACTTGGATAAAAACAATGTGCTTGTACTCGTGCTTTGTGTTTTAAATGCATTTTTTATTTAATTTTTAAATTTAGTATTATAATTTTGAAATCTGATTTAATTCAGCGAGTTAACGGACCTAGGAAGTCCTATAGCTAGAATCAAGACATTAAAAAAAATAATAATAAAAAAATAAAATTGCTGACCTTATTGCAACCATTGATTTTTATTTTTTTTATTAAAATTATGTATTTTAATTTAAAAACAATAGAAAAGGAATTGATTACCTGGTTAAAACCTGGAAACTTGAATCTTAGATCGAGCCGGGTCTAAAAACTATGTTTAGTGTATTAAAAAATTTGAAAAAATAATTTAATATTTTCTTAAATGAAAAATAAATTAAAAGGCATCATGGAAAGAGAAGGCTAACGTTTCATCTACCAAACCATTGACGGAAGCCATACTCTAACAACGTTTGATCCAAAAAGATAAAATAAAAAAATAAAAAGAATCTGTCTATTCATGCATGCGTTAAATCTTGGAAATTAATTCAATCTAATATGGTTGTTTGTGTGACCGAACTTCCTCCCTTTCTCCATTGGCATTGTTATTGAGCCATTTATTTTGGCAATTTAATGACAAAAAAAAAACCCTTAAAAAAGTCTAAGAATTATTGATTCTGGATTACTTTTTAAAAAAGAAAACCATTAATTATTTTGTCCAAAGTCACTTATTTGCATCTTATGGTTTTCCCAATTCGTCAATAAAACCCCTCTGTTATCAATTCACTTAATTAAGCATATGTATTTTTAATTTCAATTAATTAAGTGCATTGAGATTTTTATCTCAACTAATTGATTGCTTTTCTTCACTACATTAGTCATTTTAATAAACTTTTCTAATTTATTTTATGTTAATATCATCATCAAACCTATTATATACTATATTTTAAAAGTTATAGGAAAACATTATCTAGGTACTATGAACATAAACTTATTACACTACAACTACACTATAAACATAAATGTTTGCACTATAGACATACATGTAGCACTAGGGCATTATCTTTTCTATTTTTTAATCAAAAAATGTTGTTGAGTTTAGCTCGCAGCTAAAGTCTAGCTCTACAACCAGACCCGAGAAAAAACACATTGTAGATATTATATAAATTATTTGCACTGTGGATCACACTATAAATATAGAATGTTTATACTGTAGATGACACTGTAACATCAAGAAATGTTTTTTAGTTAAAAAAATATTATTAGGTCTAGCTTGGCATCCAGAGACACTGCTATTTATTTTATATTTTAAAAATATTATTATTGACCCATCTTGGAAACGCAGGATAAATATGCTAATTATCTTTATTACGCCATCTTTATATTTTAATTTAGATGATTTGTATTTAATTGACTGAGACTAAAAATATAAGTGCTTAATTATGGGTGGACAACAAGAGAGACCTGAAGTTACACGTGGAAGTACGGAGAAGATATGACGTCGGATTTGCGTTGGCTGAGGTAGTTGATGGGTCACCCGTAGGAGACACAAACGTGTCGAAGAGAGCGCCACGTATTTGTTTTGTTTTCGGGATAGTTTGGGTAAAAGCAAAGCTTCTTTGGGCAATCATTAAACCGTTACGACACCTATCTTCTCTTATTTTGGTGGGTTTTGTGGGGGCATTATATTCTCTCTAAATAACTTTAAAAAAAAAAAAAAAAATTATTACCGGCTATAGCACTTTTAAATTTATTAAAGAAATTTCTGATAGAAATTATCAATGTAATATTTCTCTTAGTAAACCTGTTAATAAATTATGACATGTTATGTTACGGATAAAAATTAGTGATATAATATTTTTTTATTTTTTTTATTTTTATTTTATAAGTAATTATTAAAAAATATGTTCTGTCTCTGATGACGTTGAAAATTTTCAACTGATATTTTCCATGTTATCGTTATTGAATATTCTGTGGTTGCTATTTGCCAAGTTTTTGATAGTAATGTATGTGTGTATGTGGATTAATAATACATCATTTTAAAAACTGATAGATGAGATGGCCATAAGATGGGATCTAATTAGAATTATGTTACATATTATTAATATTAAGACACCAAAAACCTTATCTAATTGCCCCATTTTCGTTCACTAGGTTAGATTTGAGAGGGTTCAACAGATAGAGTAAAAGAAGTGTTTGGAAACGCAAAGCAACTTGTATTTTTTAAAACATAATTTTTTTATGAAAATTTAATTTTTTTTATATTTTAGATCATGATATGTTAATCTTAAAATTAATTTTTTAAAAATAAATAATATTATTTTAATATAAAAATTACTTTTAAAAAATAACTACACTTTTAAATACACACTATAACAATGAATCTGGACAGCGCAAGGTTGTCGACCTCACTCATGGATGGTCGGATTGTCATATCTCGACAATCCTTATTGGCCATGACCTCATATCTGGTCTCAATCACCCATCCGTTCAAATTGTCAGTCGACTTTTCATAAGTTCGCAATCTTTATCCGGGGAAAGGCATTACTTTGTGTCAGTATTCTTGGATTGAATTTCCTGGTGTTTATATTTTATTTATTATTCATTAATAAAAAAAAATTATATTTATATATTATTTATTTGTTTCATGCATTCAATGAGTATTTATCACCCATTATTACTTATTAATTAATAAAAAAACAATACACACGGGTGCAAAATATATATATATATATATATATATATATCATATTGTATTAAAAAAATCTAAAAATTCTACAAATATATTTATATAATATATATAATCTGAATAATTATTATTATAGTTTTAAAACTCGATTAAATGTCATCTCGAGATAAGGTTTATGTTAAAGATCATGATGGTTGATTCTAGTTGACCTGAAAATAACATAAAATAAAAATAATTATTATCATAATTTTAAAACACAACTCAGGAGATTGTCTCAAGACAAGGCTCGAGTTACAGGTTAAAAGGTTAATTTGGGTTGATCCTGATTAATACAAGAATAAAAATAATAATAATTATTATTATAGTTTTAAAATCTAATTTAAAAGTTAACCCGGGACAAGATATTGATCTCGGAGTTGGGAGAGCCAATCCTGGTTAATCCAAGTTAATATAGAAATAAAAATTGTTATTATTGTAGTTTTAAAACCTGACTCGAAGATTGACTTGCGGTAAGACTTGAGTCATTAGTCATGAGGATTAATCTAAGTTGAACCAATTTTTTTAAAAAATAATCAAAGAAAGTTTGTTTTAACCCAAAAAAAAGTTCAAAAAAAAAATCTACGGATTTTTATACTATTTTTATTACCATGTCCTTATATGTATGTATCCGATCATTCTTCTAGGAAGAGAAAAAGCTAAAGAATATGTTCTTAATTTGATGTTTCGTTGTCATATTATATGAATATAAATATAGCACGGAGACTATTCATGGAATATTTGCCTTTCCACAAAGTATAAATAAGTAGTAAAAGCATATTTGTTCTCTTTAATTTCTATACTTTCTTTATTCATCTTTACATGGATGAAAACTCTGAGAAACCTTCAATGCAGCACGGTAATTAATATAAAACAGCGTTGAATTTTCTTAATTAAAAGACATGGTCATATTTTAAATAATTATTCCAAATTAATAAATAAAACTATCATTTTACCATGAAAATTTTATTTGACTTTTATTAATATGGGAAATGTAGTTGTAGTTACTTTAAAATATTTTTAACTTGAAAATGTATCAAAATGATGTTTTTTTATTTTTTAAAAATTATTTTTGATATAGTGTATTAAAAATATATGAAAATACTGAAAAAAAATATTAATTTAAAATAAAAAAATAAAAAAAATTAATTTTTTTAAAAATACTTTTAAAATAAAAAATAAATAGTACTGTAATATCCTGGGTAGTTGTACAAAGGACTCGTGCTGCTTGGTTTACTTCAGGAAAGAACCTGCGCGTCTCCAAAGCCCCTTTTAAATACAGCAGCAAGATTCTTTTTCCTGTAGGGTAAAAGGATTTAGGAAGAGGTGACTATAATGTATCCTCTGCCTTTTATTAAATCCAAACTTTGGAGAGGGTGGGACAGATACTTGATTTAAGTTTACTATGTTGGTTTGTTTTTACAATTTTAAAAATGTTTTTTAAAAAAAAAATTTTTAATTTTTTTAATTTTAAATTAATATGTTTTTAGTCTTTTCTAATGTGCTAATATTAAAATAATTTTTAAAAAATAAAAAATTATTATTAACATGTATTTTAGTATGAAAAGTTATTTAAAAAGCAATCGCAATTACACTGTCAAATAAATTTAATTAAATGTGTTCTTGATATAGTGATTGAAAATACTTTTTATTTTAAAAATATAAAAATTAATATTTTTTTTATGTTATTTTATGATTTTGAAAATTATTATAATAAAATTATTGAAAAATAATTAAAAAACATTAACTTTATATTTATTTTCAAACAAAATAATTTTATAAAATACTTTAAAACACACACCTTCAATGTCAAACATTGCTTAATCAAGTCGATTAAATTGAGTAGTACTCTTTCTCGTGATGTGATCAAACTTTGGATTCACAAATCAAAGAAATAGTATTAAAAAACTAATTTTAAAAAAGGTTCAAAAAAGGATCAAAGTTAATTTGTGTACAAAAAGAGAATGGTAAGCCGCTCCAAACACCATCCCGTAAGACAGCTTTAATTTGGCCACAGGTGGCATTGCATGCACCACTCTTTTGCTAGCGCATGCAATTTTGTTTTTTTAAATAATATTAAATAATGCTAAAAGACCAAATCAACCCTAAAATAACTTATTAATCACAAAAAAACCACTTTAAAAATAATAAAAAAAATAATTAGACACAAACTTGATAAATTTTGCTTTTAAGGATAAAATAGTTTTTTACACCGTAATTAAAAAATTTTAAAAAACCAAACAACTCCATTAACTTTTTAACAATTTCATTAATGAGGATAATTAAGTTTTTATATTGTACATGTAAAAGGTAAGAATATCTAATTACCCCCTCATCAATCTTTTTTAAAGATTTTACTTTTATGAGTAAAACATAGTCTTTGCATTGTGCATTTGAAAAAAAGTAAAATAACTAAATTATCCCTTATTAATTTCATCATGACTAATAATGGATCTTATAAAAATACTAAATTATCCCAATCTCAAACTTACAGTGTTTTTATTAAAAAGATAAAATAGTAATTATATTATTCTCATCTATAATACATTGTGCCCACAATCAGTGTTTTTTTTTTTCTTCCCGCTTGGACAGAAAAATGAATGGAAATTCAACCAGTAAGTAGTTGCATGGTTCTATCGTTGGAGGGCAGAAACGACACTTTGTAGCAAGAAAAAGAACGACAGTTGAAAATAATCTAAAGAGGTTGTCTCCACTAGTTTCTAACTCAAGAGGTAAGAAACAACTTTAGAAACTCCGCCATACCACTTCAAAAGCAAAATATGGATTTTGGTCAGCCTATTCCATATATTTTGCCTAAACTAAAAATAGATGATAACAATTTAATTATATATATTAAAAAATATATTTTCAATAAAATTAATAATAAAGTTATTATGAATGCAGTTTTAAAATATAAAGCTCAAAAAGAACAATTACAACGTAAATTTTTTTCATTTTAAAAATATTTTAAATTAATTTTGTTTGATATGAATTAATACATATATTTTAAATTAATTTCTCTATATAATACATAATATCAAGCATTTATTAATAATTTGCCTTCTCATTCAAAATATCTTGGCTCCGCCACTGCCTGAGCTCCTATGTAGGTTATAAATTTTTTAAACTATTTTAATATGTTTTTTACATAAAAAAATCAAAGTGTAAATTGAAAAACCTATACAAACATCTTATTAAATAAATTGATAATCATCTATGTAAATAAATAAAAAAAACTGTTAACAATAACCAAAAGAGAAATATAAAAAAATAATTAAGAGATGAATGTAATTAAAATATTCAATCACAAAAATAAGACATTCACCCAAATGTGTTAGCCAAACTTATTTATTTTCAATAAAAAATAAATCCACACCGTAAAAAACTTGTGACCTAAAAGATAAACATAAATGAAACTGACTAAATATTCATTCCCTAAAAAAATATTATGTAAGGCTAAACATATCAGAATTATTATTTAAAAAAAAGAATATTTTTATTTTCAAAAATAAAGCTCATTTGTGTGTGTGTGTGTGTATAAAGAAAACATAGATGAATTAGAATAATATCTTGAAAAATCAAACACATACAAAACAATTCTAAAAAAGCTTGCAAACCCGCAACCTAGCTCATGAGACTAAGATAAATCTATAGAAAAGAAATTGAAGAAAGCACAAAACTAACACTTTTCTGACAAAAAAAATTAATGCAGAACAATAAGATCGCATGAAGTCGAATGCCTAACAAATAAAATGTTGAAAGATGAAACCAGAAAAAAAAAAAAACCAATCACACAAAAGGATTCTAAAAAAAATAAGGGTGAAAATAAAAAAAAAATTAACAAGAAAGCAAACACAAATTTTTAATTGGAGGGTTAAATTAAATTGAAAAATATCTTTAACAAAAAGGGAAAAAACAAAGAATGAGGGTCAAATTAGAAAAAAATAAAACAAGAAAAATTTTGATTGAAAGATGAAATTGAAAGCTAAAAACTCTTTAACAAAAGGTCTAGGAAAAAAAATAAAATAAAAATCAAAAGAATAAGAACCGAAATGAAAAAAATATGAGAAATTGTAATTGAAGAACTAAATTGAAAAAAAAAACTTTTATAAAAGGAATAAGAATGAAATAATAAAATTAAAAAAATAAGGACTAAAATTAAAAAATAAAAAATAGAGGATAATCATGAACTTTTACTTGGTAGGAGAGAAAAAAGAAAAGGAAAAAAAAATGACCATCGACAACAATCCAATCATTGTACACTGTCATATATCAACCATATGGAAGAAGATATGGTGGCAAATCTAAAGAGTTGATAGAAGGTGAGGTTTGACAACTGGGCTAGGTAGTGTTAAACACGCTGCCTGAAAAGCATGGATGTGACTACCAATTAGCGAGTGCTAACACGCGCCAACAACTTTTATATTTAAAAACAATAAAAAAATCAATGTGAAAAATACCAAAACATCTCTCATGACCTTGGTAATTACAAAAACAACCCTTACTCAACATCTTTAAATTTTGTTGATTCAAGGGAAAAAAAAGTATTTTTACTGGGTAAAAAAAATAAAAAAGATCTAGACACCTTCCAACAATATTTTAATAACCAATAGGCCAATGGAAAAGACCAAAAAACTCCTAAACTCAAGGCTTCTTCTTTTTTTCAACTCTAGGACAACTAGATAATTTTATTATAACAACGCACAATAAACCATGTTTATAGTTACAGTAAGAAAACCCACGTCCTATAGTATTTTGGTTAATATATATGAACACCTTCAAGCTATATTAAACTTGTTTATATTTTCATAAAAGAGTTATGAATTTAAGTGGTTATATAATAAGTTCAACAATAACTTTTTGAATTAATTAAAAGAATAAAAAAATTTAATTGAAATAAGATTCTTAATTTCATTTCAAAGAGTGAACAAATATGTAGTTGAACCTAATTTTAAAAACAGGATCTTAATTATTTTTAAATGTAATTATAATTATAAATAGATAAATGATGATATACTTTTGCAAAAAAATCTACATTTCTCAAAATATAGGTAAATAATTTTTTTTAATAATTCTTAAAGCAATTAGCAAAATTAGGAATTATGCATTTGAGCGATATTTCGATGTGGTTTTGAATTTAAGTGGGTAATTTAAAAAACAAAAAAACCTTGATAATTTTTTATGTAATTCTAAGTTTATATAAGTAGTAGAGTTTAGCTACTAATTACCTAGTCAATCGAAACAAAGGAAAATAAAAATAAATAAAATAAGGTTTTAAGGTATTTAGAAGTGTTTTAGCTATTATGAAGAATTAAATAAATTTGTGGACTTCAAGGGTTTTTACGTAAATATTTTAGATATAAGGATATAAATTAACATGAAAGAAATATAGAGATTAAAATATTTCAAAATCAAGGTTTTGTCTAGAATATTTTGTAACAATGGACAAATTGAACATTTATAAATGGTTAACAATCAAATGTATTTTTATTTCAAGGACCGAGATATAAAGGTGGGTGAAATTTCTTTGAAAGGGAAAAAACTTATCGAACCCTCGTAAAAAGATTAGTAAAATAATTAGTTGTAAATTAAAAAGATAATATAAAACGATCATAATATTTTATTAGATAATTTTATTTTCTTATTGAAATATTTTGTTCATACATAGTTTTTCAAAATATATTGTTTATTCAATAAAAATTACAAGTATAATTTGGTTTTTGAACAATGATGAGTTTTTACTTTATAATAAGTATTTATTAAGGATAATTAAAAATTAATAATTAAATTTAGAAATTTTTTCTAATATGATTTGTGATTATAAATAAATGAACAATGAAAATCAACAACTTTTTCTACATATCCTTACTTTTTAAGTTAACCTAGTATTTGTGCCTGAATTAACTCTAATCACATAATAACCTTCATTAAATAGATAAAATTTAATTATGTGATATTATTAAAATTAAAATTGATGCTATTGACTCATGATAATTAAGCGCACATAGAGAATTATTTTAATAAATAATCAAACATGGATTCAAAAACTATACTTCTCCTATCTACTTGAGTTAATTAGTCATGCATCATATAGAATCTCGATCGTCAATCATCAAGTTTAATCATACAAAATATATAAAGATATCCATGCATCACAATCATATATGTAATAATTTTAAGCACAAATCCTCGTGATAATTTAAAATCCAAGAGTACTAACCTTTTAAAATTAAAAATCATGCTTGTCACAAATTCAGAATAGGACAAAGATAATTTTTTTTTTTTAACGAAAACCATAGAATCCCTCATTCTCTTCTTCCATTCTTTGAATGTGATTCCCCTTCTTTCTTAGAGTTTAGGATTAGTTATGTCGTACGTGTGTGACGTCACAACGATTATTTTCTCAGGTTGGGATCTCTCTAGTGATGGGGAAAGAACAAAGAATTATTGTTTCTTATCACTAGAAAAAAAAAGAAGGATGGAGTCACTATATAATATTTTAGTCACTAGAAACCCTAAGTGGTCTCAGAGTATGGATAAGAAGACTGGTTGTGTATAGAGAGGACATATCATCTTTAGTACACCTTACCTAAATTAAGTTGCATTATTTGTTTGTTTGATATAAATTAAAGTTTGTCATGTTGTCTAGTCATTGATCTGTCTAATGTTTTAAAAAAGTGTTTCCTCGGTAAGAAGATCCTTATCTTACAAGGTTTAAGCTGGCCAATCTAGAATCAAAACATATTTTTGTACTCTTTTCTTTTAATATTAGAAATACATCTTATATATAAGTTCATAATTTGGATATTGGGACAAACAAAATAAAACTATTTTTGGTATTTTTAAAATATAAGTCAAGTTATCATAATTTTAATAAATTGGTTACTAAATTCAAAAATACATGTAAAAATAAAAATATTATTTTTTTGATTTTTTAATATGTTAAAATATATAAATATAACTTAATTTTGAGAGACTTGCCATATGCACATATAAATAAAAATAATTTTTTTTGTGTTTTTCTTAAATATAAGATTTTTGAATTTTTAATTAAAAAAATATTGTATTTAATATTAAAAAAATTCACGTGTTGTGAAATCATATATTCAAATATTAAATATAAAAAAGTGAAAAAAAATATATAATATAAAAGACCTGAAATTAAATGCAAAATCAAACACACTCTCCTAATCTTCCATGATCATGATAAATCACAAAAATCATATTGAACAGCATTACACCCATAAAAATCAAATCAATGTGTGGACCAATTTCATCAAACATTATTTCCAAATTAATTAATCATATAAATCATTGCAAGCAAACACACAAAAATGATTCATTAAAACTCTTTTAAAGGTGCATGCTTCAAAGTCTTGAGAATTCGATCTTCAATAGCAAAGAAAAAAGAGGATGCAAGGCTGCTGCTACTTTTCACAGTTGGGTCAAGTGTTTGCTGCTCCCGGTTTGAACCAAAGAATCATCCACAATTGAAAATAGAGCTAATGCTCATGATGGAAACCCGCTGCTGTTAAGGAATGAGGGACTTTTTTGCTACTAAATGAGAGGCTCTGCTGCTGTTGTCGACTGAAACAGGAAAGAGGAGATGCCGATGCTGTTTGCTGATGTTGCTGGAGTTCACGTGGTGCAGAGCTTCTGGAGTAAGCTGATGTCGCTGGATTTCACTGTTGTTGTTGAGGAGCAGTCGGTTGAAACTCCTGCTGTGGCTAGGACAAGGAGGTGCACGGTGCAGCTGCTAAAGACTTGCCGGAGATTCACAGTGCTGTGCAAGAGCTAGTATTGTTGGCGTCTGTCCATGAGACTGTGGAGCTTCACTGAAAAGAGAGGTTAACCGTTGCTTCTGCTACTGAGAGGTCACGTTGCTGCTACTGGAAGACTGTGTTTTGCTACCGGAACGGACAAGGCGAAGCTGCTGTTTGTTGTAACGAGAACCTGCAAGAGCTGGAAGTAGCTGCACTATTATATAGAGAGGAGGAGGTCATTGTGCTACGGAGGAAGAGAGATGCGAGGGAAGAGTGAATTATTTTTCTCTCTTCACTCCACGGGTTTGGTGTTTTGCTTTGTTTTTGGAGAGAATCTGGGAGACAGTTTTGGCTCTTTCTTTTTCTTAGCCAATTTAACTAATTCTCTCTCTCTCTCTCTCTCTCTCTCTTAATGTTTGGTACAACCATTTATATTTATAGGTAAAATAATTTGTTTTTCTCCTTTTAATTGCTTGGTCCCAAGCAACTAAAAAAATCACTTAAATCTCTCATTTTTCTTCCTTTATACTTTTGATTCTCCTTATCCAAATATTTTTTATTTTTGTTATTTTTTTTTTTTTTTGTATTTTAATATTTTTAAAAAAGACCATATCAACATGGTCTCAATATGAGAAAATCGATCAATGATTTTAAAATGAGTGTTAAAAAAATAAATGTGTCAAAATTAAATTTTTAATTTTTTTAAAAAAAGGCACTAAAAATGCCAAAAATAGTGCCAATACATCAAAAATATATTTTTTGGATTTTTGTTGTTGTTTCTTACCATTTGTTTTGGATTTTACAAAAAAATAAAGAGTATAGAAAGGGTGTAAAAAATCGATTTATGACAAGTTATTTAGAGTTGAGGAGGTGGAGAAGTTTTCTAGTTAATAACTAATTTCTAATTATATCACTTTTAAATTTCCTTAAACTAATCTCATTCTAATGACTTATACATTGACTTTCATCTTATAGAAAGGTTTCATGAGACCACACTTCAAACATGTCATTCTCTTTCATTTAGATGAAAAGATTGATGCCTTGTTTGTTTCCAGGAAAACCAATTCCTGAAATTCATTTTCCTCATTTTTCCCATGTTTGGCATCAATATGGAAAACTAGTCAACGGAAACTTAATTCCAGTCAAAACAGAAAACATAATTTTACCAGAGGAAAGTGTTTTCCTTTTGAAAGAAAAACACTTTCCTTTCTTTCATTACACACATTTTTCTCAAATTCTCAAATCACGGTCTTTCTCTTTTCGTAAACAATTGTGAAGCAGGAACAAGTGCATCATTTCTCTGGAACAATTGAAGCTCTTATTTCAGATATTTGTTTTCTTTTATTTCCTTTATTATGTTTTTATTTTCTTCTCCTTTATGTTTTTATCTTTTTTGTTAGATCTGTAAGAATTATGGCATAAATCCTTCATCTTCTTGATAAATCTGCTACCTGTCATATTTTTCCCATAACATAACACAATTTTCTTCTTCATCTTTCATTGTCACATTCGGTGTGTTCAAAACAACCCAAATTCATCAAGCAAGCCATAAAAAGCAAATGTTTTCCATTCTTCCTCACTCACATCCTGTAGAACCGGCATAACCAAACAAACCACAAATAAAAGCAAAATCCCTACCCTGAAGATTACTGTGAATCAATCAAAGCAAAATGCCCAAACTTCCCCAGCAAAAAGCAGTCCCTACCCTGTTTCCCCGTCCCCGGATCCAGCCACCGTATCCCGGGTGGAAGCATAAAGAGAGAGAGGCAATGTGTAGAACTAGAATTAGCCACCATATCAAGGAATTAATCAACCCTTTCTCTTTTTTTTTTTTTTTTTCAAGTCCCAATAGAAGTAGTAGGGGGAGAGAGGGAGGAGAACTGAGAATGAGGAGCGAGTCTTTGAGGTATAGCCCTCTTGCCCCTATAAGCTTCGATCTTTGTCTTGCTTCTTTTTGCACAGAAAGAGGAAGTTAAGGAATTAGAGAAAGAACAGGGGAATGGCGAGAGAAATCGAGAGGGAACAGGGGAAGGGGAAGGGGAAGGGGATGAGAGAAATCGAAACCGAACAGGGGAAGGGGAATTAGAGGAAGGGGCATGAGAGTTGATTGCAGGGGAACCCACCGAGACCGAGAGGAAGTTTAATAAGGGGAATTAACAGAATCAAATATAAAAACATTGATAACACTAAAAAGCATGATTTTTTTGCCACAATTATTGCTTTATTTTGCTATATTTATAAATGTGCTTGTTTTATTTTGCTTTGATTAATTCATGATTAGTGTTTGATTATATTTGTTACATATGGATATATTTGGAGTAGATGTTGATTTTATTATAAGTTCTTATGCATTTTATGTATTCTCTTTTAAATATTAATTGTAGTTTTTATATGAAATTTATTAAATCTAAATATTATATGATTTTATTTTGTATAAATTTGTAATTTAGTTTTTGTAGAAATGAGTTCCACCTAGAATAAAAAATGCAAGGGCAAGCACTTCACATGGTCTAAGCCTATGTCACACATGTTACTTGAGATATTAGCTGATGAGGCACTTAAAGGAAGCAAACCTTCTTCCACCTTTAAAGCATGATATTTTGTTAAGGTGGCTACAGAAATCAGTCAAAAGTTCAACGTGCATTGTGAGCCTAAGCTCTTGACTATATTCAAAATTTGGGTGTAGACTATGCTTGTTATTTGATAAGTATGTTTACTTGTTTAATTCGGTCTACGATGTTTATGTTTGTAATTTGAACTAATATGTATGTATATGACATTCAAAACTTAATATTTATGCATGACTATGTTTGATGTTAGATATTTATATTTATTTCTTGATGCTTATTTGATATATATTAAAGGGATATTAAAGGGATAATTGCCTTTACCAGTAAAAAAAAAAAAAGTTATCCAAAAAACCCATCAAAAATATTTTTTATATATATTTATCTTTTAAAAAATTCTTCATACCAAAAAAAAAAAACCCCAAATATATAACTCTTACCATAAACTAATTTGGCTTTTTTCATATTTAAAAAAAAACTTATTTTAAGCTTTTAAAATTGAAAAAAATATATTAATAGGTTTCACTTAAAAAATATTTCACAAGCTTATTTCTCTATAATATAATATGACATATATAGTTATATTTTATAAAATAAGCTATGTATGAATATCGGATATAATAAAAAAAATTCATCATTATACTTTTTAGATTTCATTCTTTTATTGTAAGTGATTAAATATTTATATTAAATATTTTATATATATTAGATAAACTTGAAAAACAAATTAATTTATTAATAAATTATTTTCCAGTTCATTTTCCATAACACTACCAAACATCGAAAAATACTTTTCCTAGAATTCACTTTCCAAAAGGAAAACAACTTTCTTGCAAACAAACGGAGCCTGAGATGTCTTGTTTTCATTTCAACTTGAATCATAGTAAAATTTTGTCTATAGCTTCATATAGAATCCAAAAAGTATATGCTTAATCCCACTAGGATTTCTTGTTCAAGTTGGATTGCTACTACAATTAGAATTTTCACTTCTTAGCTTCAATGACTTCTCTCAATGTGCTTTTTATAGTTATTTGCTTGAAATCACCCTTAAAATACTTCATGTAACTTCTTTTTATGCTTTGTGTCTCCATAGAAATTAAGTAAGATATTGTAAAACATAAAAAATGCATAAAAGACTAGTAATTAGGTACTAAAAAGACAAAATAAAATGAGTGTATCAAAAAATTTAAAATAAGGTTAAAAAGGTATCTTTTGAATCAAAACTTCTTCATCTTATTAATATGCTCCTTTTTTGTGGCATTTATCAACCAAAATAATTGTTTTGTGAATAATATCTTATCTAAACCATAAAAAGAATTAATTATATATATGATAATGGAAAAAAAAAAGCGTTCATATAAAAGATAATAAAAAAGATTAAATCAAACAAGTCCCATATATACATATATTCTTTCTTCTCCAAAATAAGGAGGCTAGGGCTTGGATTCAATCTCTAGAAAAGCTCTTGCATATTAAGAACAAAAAATAAAGTCTACTCCATGAAAGTGGGGTTAGCAATTTATTTTAAAAACATGGGTAATTGGTATAATATTTAAGATCAAATTTAAAATAAAGTCCATTTATTTTTAGGATTAACTTTGTTGAAAATTATTTTTCAACAAAAATACTTTAACATGAAATATTAACTTGTTTAAAATAAATTATATGTGAATGAAAAAAAAAACTCTTGGTTGACATGTTTTATAAAATCCAAAAACCCATAGTCTCATATTGAAAGATTACAAGATTTTCTTATAGCTTATATAATGGAATGTTGAAAAGTTAAAATTAGACTTATATGACACCAAAGTTTTAAGAGAGAAAATGTTTTATGCTAAGTGAGCTTTGGACTAGTCACATGCGCTCACTCAAGTCTGAGGATGAGTTTGGATTTGAGATTACTGTAAAATGATTTTTAGGTTCATAAAAAAATATTTATTACCAACCATGATTAAACAATCTAAATAATAACATTTCTCTAACTAGACTGTTTATTTTCAAAGAGAAAATGTATGTCTTTTCAAGGAAAAAACTATCATTTTTTATTTTTTTTATGACGGGTAATTAAGATAAAAGTACAAGAACTAATTCTAGTAATTCCACATCAATTTTATTTTTAAAAATCATTATAAAAATGAGTTTAAGGGAAAATGTTCTGCACACTAAACATTAGCTCTTCTACCTTATTCTCATCTATTTTTCTTTAGTATTTTTTGCTCTATTTTCTCCATTCATTCTAGAGCTTAAGTTCAAGTTTTTTATAGAGAGATTTTTAAATATGTTTTCATAAGTTCATGAATTTTAATTAATAGTGCAACTAATCAAGGTGATGTTATCGGTATCTTGGACGACTAATTACATTAAATCTATTTGTACCAAGTGACGAGCAATAAAGCTTTAAGGATAAATAATACAATCCTTGACACTACCGTAAATACCTCATTTTTTATTTTAAGTGCTCTAACAAGTAAGTATACTAAAGATTTATTTAAAATATTGTTTTTTTTTTATTGTATGTTTAAGACCTTAAGGCTATTATATGTTCTTAAGTTGTTAGTAATTCAATGCTAAGTTTACAAATTAACAAAGTAAAGATACTTATTTTATATTCATATAAATCCATCAAGTTAAACTAAACTTTATCCTTTGCATTTTCGATAACAATCTTAAAACTTTATTTGTTTGTTTAATTTGTCTAGTTTAATTTTTGTATGTGTTTATATGCTTGCTAGCAACTTTGTTTTTCAAGGTTAGGTTCCTCTAATTTGTTATTTCAATGAAATTTAATTTATATGTTAAATTTGAATTAAACCTTTTATAGAAATTGCTAATCCCTAGATCTTAGACTTGTATTTGAATTAAATTGTTTAGTTCAATAACCATGTTTTAATTTTTTGTTATTTTATTTACTTGTTATCTAAATATGAAAAGACAAAAAAATTTAATTATAAATATTTGGATATTATTATTGAAATCTTATAATGAGTTCAGGTTAAGAAATGGTTATTATAAGTAATATTGTTTCAACAAGTATTATTTCGGTAGGGAGGATTCCACCATTATATTTTATGGTTCAAGTTGAGAAACCTAAAAAGTTTAATGATTTGAAATTAAGACTTGGCAACTTAAGATATTGTTCAATCTAACCACAATGGAAAGCAAAGTTCATGATTAAAGAAGCATTAAAGTCTTTAGATGATAAAGTTGATCCTATTATTATGAAAGTTATGGATGCATGGAATCTTATCAATTTTGTGTGTAAGAAATACATCTTGAATGAATTGCATAACTTATTATATGATGTTTATAGTTTAATTATGAGAGGCTTTGGATTAAAAGTATAAAGCCAAAGATGTTGATATGCAAAGGTTCATAGTTGAAAAATTTATGGACTTTAAGATGGTCAATTCAATGATTGTGATAAGTCAAGTTAAAGAGTTCCAACTCATCTTAAATGATAATTAAGATATGATTGTTTTGAGTGAATCCTTCTAAGTGGCTATAATTATTGAAAAAACATGTCATCATCTTAGAAAAACTTTAAAAACTACCTTAAATATAAGTGTAAGGAGATGAGAGTTAAATTCCTTATTTTATGATACAGGATAAAAGAGGCAATTAGTTATCTGAAAAAAAAAAAAAAACCAACTCTTTCATCATGATCCTAAAGCAAATATAGTTAAACAAGTGGCAAAGACCTATAATAACAAAAAAAGCTTGTTGTAAAGAAAATTGAATTACCAAGAAATTCAATGGTAAATGCTTCATCTATAATAATACTAGACACCAAACAAATGATCATAGAAATAAGGCTCAAATGGCAACCCTAAAAGAGAAAGAATTGCTCAAGCCAATGTCACTAATATTGATAACTTCATAAATGAAGTGTTAGAGATGAAATTGTTCGTGGCCGTCTCCGAAGTCAATTTGATCAACAACTTTGAGAAATGATAGGATGATAATAGTGCAACAAGACATATATGTACTGATTAGGATGTTTTCCACTTATACATAAGTGGATGATGGACAACTATAGATGAAAAATTTATCAACATCAAAAGTACTAGATGTTGGGAATGTCATGTTAGATATGAATTTCAAAAAGCTTCTTACCCTTGATAATGTGCACCATGTTGTTGGCAAAAGGAAGAACTTAGTATATAACTCATTATTGAGCAAAAATAGTTTTAATATTTTCTTTTAATATGATAAACTAAAATTAGAATATTTGTAAAAAATGTGTTTCTTTGTGATGACCTTTTCAAAATGAGTGTAATGGTCATTATGACAAAGTATGAGATGAATAATAATAATAATAATAATAATAATAATAATAATACTTTTTCATCTTACTTTTTTTAGTCTTATGATATGTAACTTGGTAGGCTAGGATACATGAATTATAATTCTATACAAATATTAATTAATCTTGAATTATTACCAATTATAGTTTATGAAAAAAAAAATCATAAATATAAAGTTTGTGTAGATTTCAAATTCATAAAGATTTTTTTTTTCAAACAATTAAAAGTAATTAACCTCTAGATTTCGTTCACTCTAACATTGATGATTTAAAATTTATGCAAATTAAAGGTGAGAAAAAGTATTACATTGTTTTTATAGATGATTATACAAGATACTATTATACCTATTTGCTTAAAAGCAAATATGAATATCTTAAAATGTTTAACTATTAAAAAAATAAAGTTGAAGATCAATTTAATAAGAAAATAAAGGTAATAGGAAGTGATAGATGTGGATTATATTTTCAAAATGGCATTATCTATAAAACCACTACTCTTTATTCACTCAGCAAAATAACATCGCTGAATATAAAATCTAATATTAAAAGAAATGATGAATGTCATATTGATAAATTCGGGAGCACCTCAAAACTTATAAAGGGGATAATTATAATTGTCAATTATATACTTAAGTCTTTACTATATAAATTTTGGAAAGATAAAAGACCTTTCTATAAATACCTCAAAATATAGGGGTGTCTTGCAAAATAAAGTCTTCAAGTTTTTCGTAAAAAGGTTTTTTTTAGTATGTTTTTCTAAGTTCATAAATCTTAATTAGTAGTGTATCTAATTAAGATGATATTGTTGGTATCTTTAAAAATTGATTGCATTCCATTCATTTATACAGAGATACAATCCTTAACAACAACATAATCTACTTCACTTTTTTTTATTCCAAGTCTTTAACAAGTAAGTATACTAAACCATTTGTTTAAAATATTATTTTCTTTTAAGTATATATTAACATCTTAAAGCTAATTATGTGTTTTTAAGTTGTTAGTATTTCAATGCTAAGTTTACAAATTAACCCAGTAAAAATATTTATTTTATGTTCATGCAAATCCATAAAGCTAAACTAAATTTTATTTTTTGCATTTTAGATAACAAATGATTGTATGGCTTTATTTAATTTCATCCTCTAATTTTCCATTATTGTTTAACTAGGTTATTTGACAAGCATGTCATTTATTAAAAAAAGTTGTGTGCGGCATTACAAATAAATATGGTTGATGTGTGCAATGCACACAATAGCATGTGCTTGCCGGGTTCAAGTGTTCTGTGCGACATCGCTTGATGGTTGAACACTTGATTTCATGGTGCCATTGCAGACTGCATGGCATATGCAATCAATTGACCTCCAGTTTGACGCCGATGACTTTTTTTTTTCTCTCTTTCTCTTTAATTTCATGCAAAACCCTCTATTTTTTTAAACTAGCCCTTCAATTTGTTTTTTTTTCTTCAGATTTGGCCTATATTTTTTTAATGATTATTTGTTTTATTTGAAATAATTTATAAAACTAGAATTGTTTTTGAATCTTATCCTCCTTCAATTTCTTCATCTATCATATTTGGTCATCTTTTTTTAATTGTTAATTTTTAGGTATTTTTTTAATCATTTTCTTGATTTATTTTATTTTTTTAAAATTTAATACATTTTATTATTTCATTTAATATTTATACTAGATTTGGTTCTTATTCTTTTGATTATTATTTATTTTATTTTTTAATTTTAGATGATTATAAATTTTAATTTGTAATTTTTTTTATGTTTGTCTTCTATGGTAACTCAGTCTCATTACCAATGTCATAGCTTTTGAAGATTAGATTGATTTGATTTTAGTATGTTATTTTTAATTGTTTTTTATAAAAGGGTTTCTCGTTCAAAATGACTTCGTCTTACAGAGAGTAAGGCTATATTAACGTTTTGAAGCTTGAATTATCGATCCTGATGGATTGAACGTCATTTTTATATGGCCCAAAAGCTCAAACCTTCGTCATTTCTCTCCGCCATGAAACTGTACAGCGGCGGGTTGTACTGTTCACCATACAGCAGAGGCTGTAAGTAAAGGAAGTGCAAGAATACTTCAAATTGGTTACAGAATAAATGGTTCATTAGTCCCATATGATCATGATGGAAGTAAAATGCAGCAGACTCCCTTGCGCCATGGCTCATATATGTAATGAAACCACCCTCAGTCGTGAATATGAGATTTTTGTTTTAGTTTTTATCTAGTTAAAGATTATGTATTAAAAGGAACACGGAGATTAAAACCACACGTGGCCGTGTTTGCTGGTGGGGTTGGCGGTGGCGGGCAAAACTATATAGCCGGTGGTGGGCCTGGTGGTGCTGGTGTGGCATCTGTGAGCTAGTGGCGGTGGCTTTCTTAATGATTAATTAGCTAGAAGATTAATGGTGTGAACGGGTGATGAGTTGACCTATCCTCCGGCGACATTAAAGATTTATTTTGACCAGTAGGCATCACAGCAACAAAGAAAAGTGGTCAGTGTCAAGAAATTTCTTCAATTTGTATGTCTGCAAATGAGCCAGAAAAAGAACTAAAGATGGATATTCATCACGGCAGAGAACAATACTATCTGTACAGGAACGGTAAAACACAACCACTACGTACTCCTTAATTGTCAATCAATTTTATGTAATGATATTTGGCTGCATCACTTTAAATTTCATTTAGCAGAAATTAGAAACATTGGTGGGTAGCCGTGTTGACAAGGGATCCCTATCTTGAATTTTTTTTTCTCCACACGTGAGGCCAAATAAAATAAAAAAATATTTATTACATTAAAATATCAACCCTAAGTAACGTTGATATTACGTTAATATTAAAAATAAATTTTAAAAATATAAAAATATTATTTTTATAAATTTTCAAATAATATATACTTTAAAAAATAATCTAATGCATTACTAGTAATTATAGACTGTATTTGAAAACGCGGCCAACCTATATTTCTAACAAATTCAATTTTTTTTTATGAAAAATTAATTTTTTTATATGATTTGAATCGTTTTGATGTGTTGATTTTAAAAATAATTTCTTTAAAAATAAAAAATATTATTTTGATATATTTCAATACGTAAAACACTTTAAAAAATAATTATAATTATACTTCCAAATCATAACTTTAGATTTCATTAGAAATGACAAGATAATTTATTTTTATTTTTTTAAGAAAATAACTGAAACAATTTGTTCTTTCGACGTAATGATGAAACTTTTGTAGGTGATCATGATTCGGAAGAATTGCCCCAAAAAGCTCAGAGTAAAGAAGTGACAGGAAACCTGTTTCTTTGAACCACTAGAGTTGTTATGCACAAGCAAAGGAATATTACACACAGTCCCATTCATTCTTTCTTTAGGCACAAAAAAATTTCTCTAACTCTTTTCATAAATTTATAATCTTCAATATTAATCCATTAGACTAAACACTCATGGATCATCAAGGCTTCTTTAACGCGTAAATATTTTTTTATTAAGTGTGAGTTTGATAATATAATTTTTGTTTTGTGTTTTTTTTTAATGTATTTTCAGTTATTTTTTGATGATTTTGATAACCTTAAGTTAAAATCATCTAATAACTATATGATGGGAGATTGATTGGATTAGAAAGGGAAACACCGAATATTTCTATATAATGTGAGGTAATTATACCAAATAGGGATATTTTAGAAGGCAACCACACCCCATTATACTTGAAAGTAGTCATAAGTATTCATAAACTATATGATGTGAGGTGGATTGGAATAAGAGGGGAAACATTGCATTTTAATATAGGAAGAGAGTTAAGGAGAAGCAAGCACTATTTATGAAGAAAGAAGTCATGAATTGAAGTTCTTCATTATTCTATGATGAAATAGATGTGAAGTGAGATTATCTACCAATCTATGATGTTTATTTTAATGATAATTATGATTTTAATTATATCATCAACAATCACACTAATAGTACAGATGATATAATCAATGATGTTCTCATTGATAAGCTAGAAAATTGAGTGTAAAGAGAACATGAAATGTTTACAATAAAAAATAACAAAAAACCCTCGTTGATTTATACTAAGATGATCTTTTATTACAAGTTTTATATAATCATAAGGTGCTTGATAAAATGATTATATGGATACAACATATGTTGAAGGAGCAAGTTTAAGGTTTGCAACTCATTGCTTTAGAAATTAATGAAAAGGAAATAAGTTGTCGTTAATGTTTCTTATGCAAAATTTAACATGAAATGACTAAAGTCGATATCTAGAATTGTTATATCCTTGATTTAAAGAAAGAAAAAGGGTTGGAGAGTCTTGATTAAACATTTATGAGATCGAGGCAAGAATGATTTCAACTAGAAGATGAGTTTCTTCTGACCTAAAAAATATTTATAGTATTAAGATTACTTAATTGATTAAGGGACATGTAATTAGCATGTGACTTTTTAAAGTATTTTTTTTATAAGCTAAGTGGTTTTACTAGCGGACCAAGACCGTGAATCATTTTCTTTTTTTATAAGGATCTAGTGTTTTAACTAGTACTAGATAGGAGGCCCATTATATGCCGCAAGTCAACCCAAACTTTTTTAACATAAAAAAAAATGTTTAGGCAACACAAGCGTTTCTAAAAAAATGAGTCATTGACTTGATTGTGTTTAATAAGCTTAACTAATTCAAATGATATGATTAATAAAATACAACGATGATAAATAAACTAATAAAGAAAATTGACAACTGATTTGAGCCCATCCATGTTAGCATGTCAAATCTATGACTTGGTTGTGATACTAGGTAATCCCTTTTAAAAAATAACTGAATAAAACTTTGAAACTCAATTATCAAATAATAAAAATATTGAAGGGCAAAACTAAAAAAAAAAATTAATTAAAAAATTCAAGTCAACTCGGGTTAACCCACTAACCTCATAACTATAGGCATATGATTGAAATAACCTCATAAAAGAGATTAAAAAAAAAGTATGAAGACCCTTTTTTAATAAATTAAATATTGAATGATAAAATTAAAAAAAATAAATAAAAAGGATCTAAAAAAACAAAGTCAACCCATTTTAACCTTCAAAATTCTTAACCCATGTCATGAGCTCAGAACTAACCCCATAGAAGGTAAACCCTAAACAATAACGAAGGAAAATTGCAAATCATCAAAGGGATGAAATTGAAAAAAAAATTACAGTAAAAAAAGATCTAAAACAAAAGAAATAACAATTAAAAGAATAAGAACTAAATTTGATATGAAAATAACTCAAATTCAAATGTTAAAAGATGATATTGAAAATAAAATTCAAACAACAATCATAAAAATGATGACCAATTTGATATAAAGATTAAATGAAACCAAATGATGAGAGGAAAAATTAAAAAAAAAATAAAATTAAATGACACCTTTTATATTTTAAAAATAGGAGAGAGGGAAAAAAAAGGAGGAGAAGAAAAAGACCATCAGAGCCTATCCACCACGTCGTTGCGCACATGCACTAAACTAACAAAAGAAGGATGGTGAGGCACTTTCAATGCCGTAGCAGAAGGCTGTGTTTGGAGGTGGGATGACAAAGCACACACAACCCACTCGCAAGCACCAATAATTTTTTTTAATAATATTTATATTTATCAAAAGACCAAATCACCCTACACCAACTTGTTTATTAAAAATATGAAAAAGCCTTAGATATAAGTTTAATATATATATTTTTTATTTTTAAGGTAAAATAATCTTTCCAGTATGACTTTACAACGTAAAAGATTGATTTGCCCCAATACATCATTTTAAACAATGTTGTTTTTTAGAGCAATATAGGCATTACATTGTGTATTTGAAAGGTAAAAAGATTAAATTGTCTATAATCAATTTTATAATGACTAAGTGACATTTAGAAAAACACAATTCTATTCGAACAGGAAGGCCATTGATTTTTTTAAAAGGACAAAATGATAATTATATTATTGCGATGAAGAATAAAATGTATATAAGAGCATAGTAAATTCTTTATGGATTATTATTTTTTTAATTTAAAAGATGTTACTATGGTATAAAGTAACAACTTTCATTTTATGATAATTTATAAAGTTTTTTTTTTCTACAATTCTACTCAAACAATAAGCTTTAGCTATATGAGCTATCTTTAGTTTTTTTTTTTTTAAAAAAACAAAATAGAACAGTAACCTAAAAACTTTGGCAAAATAGCACCATTTAAGAACGTTTTGGCAAAATAACATATTTTCACATTGTCACGCTTCTAAAACATGACATTTATTAAATGTTGCTATTTGCAAGAACGATAAGATAGTTATCATATTTCAGAAGTGTGACAACTTAACATGTTGATATTTACAAACACAACATGTCATGAAATTTAAACTCCTTCCCAGATTGAAGAGCACAGACATACACAACCCCCCTCTAAAAATCATCCTGTACAACCTTTCTCTCTCTGAAAAAACCCACCAATCACTTTTTCCCTTAAAACACCTGTAAATCAAACTTATCTTAGTCTGCAAGCATTCTATGACGTTCTCTTATTCAAAATTCACTACAGTTATTGAGGTAAACATGCTTCATTATTATGAATTTGTGCTTGGTTTAGTTGAAATGAAATCATTGTTTAGGGTTTAGGTTGACTATAGGGTTTGTTGAATTAATGATAAATTAGCTATGAATACCATCAATTATGATTAAACATGAAAATAAAATAAAATAATTATGAATTAATTATTTCAATAAATTATATCTTGCGTTAAATTTTGGATAAGTTTCTAAAATAAAAATTTTGTGTGGATTGGTTAGAATCAACTAATAATGTTATCAACTATGCTTGATGATTTCATACAAAAGAGTATGAATATGGTATGCACAAACATATTTGTAATGTTAGGTAGTGTAGTGGTAGAGTATTTAATAACAATCCAATACATGTGTTGTTATTTTATTGGAGCGAGCTAGTTAGGTAGCAACTGAAATTATTTCTGGATTTTCATGGATAAGTTGGGAGGCTATCATAATTTAATTGATGTCACAGTTTTGAAATGCAACATCAATTAATTATTGTATTTTTAAACTGCAACATTAATTAAATATCACGGTTTTGAACTATAACATTTATAACATTTAAAAGTGTATTATTTAGCTAGAACTTTTTATTAAATTGTCAATTCACCTATTCTTTTAACTTTCTATGCTAATTGTCCAATATGCCCCCTCATCTTTAGCCTCTCTTTTTTTCCTACATCATATGTCCTTGGAAGAATCATAAAACAAAGAATCTTAATTGACAATCATCACAGGAAATTTATACTTTTTACCTCTATTGGAAGGACTGTGCATGAGCATTCACTGAGATCTTGAACAGCTTGCGAACTTCCGTCCGTTGGCGTTGAACTTACTTAAGTTACAAGCATAGGTTATTATCAACCATTGTTTAAATTTCGTCCAAAACATATAATACAATCAATGAGATGCCCCACCATTTATGCAAAAGACATTATTTCTGAGGCCCCCTCTGATGAGACGTATGTATGCAACTCAGGCTGTACTGGTAATTCATTTCCACTTCCTGACAACAAAATGAAATACATAATCATCAAAAAAAAGAAAATGAAAATAATATTAAGGGAGCAGAGAGAAATGGAGAGGTGACTTTAGCACCTTATTGATGGTGACTTATCTCTCTTGAAGGCTACCCCGTATATTAACTCAACTCCCTTTCTCCGCTGATGCTTCATTTTTCTTGGCCTCTGTCTCTCTCTCTCTCTGCCTACATCTTTTCTACTAAAGCGCTCCTTACAAATCCATTTCACAGACATCTGTGTTCATTGCTGACACTTCACCTAGGATTCAACAAAATTTGCTGTTCTAGGAAAGCTCTTTCATTATCTTACCCTCATTGCAGGGGAGTCTTTCTCTAAATGGGGAGGCACTCTTGTTGCTACAAGCAGAAGCTACGGAAAGGCCTGTGGTCACCTGAGGAAGATGAGAAACTTTTAAGGCATATTACCAAGTATGGTCATGGTTGTTGGAGTTCTGTCCCAAAGCAAGCTGGTAAGAACAACTTCACTTTCTTCATCACTTTGTTTACTGTATCCTTTGAAACTAAAGTGTGTTTATGCAATGTTCAGTATAAAAAAAAGTGCCCTGTTGATGGCATTAATCAGATTTGTATTGTGTTCTTCAGGTCTGCAAAGGTGTGGCAAGAGCTGCAGACTAAGATGGATTAATTACTTGAGGCCTGATTTGAAGAGAGGCACATTCTCACAGCTGGAAGAGAACCTCATAATTGAACTTCATGCCGTTCTAGGAAACAGGTATTCTCACTTCCCATAATTAGTCACCCCTCATTTTGAATGTCTTCTTTTTTCTCATGGAAGCTGATACTTTTGAGCTTGTTTATATGAATCCTCAGGTGGTCTCAGATTGCGGCGCAGTTGCCTGGAAGGACTGACAATGAAATAAAGAATCTGTGGAACTCTTGCTTAAAGAAAAAACTTAGGCAGAGAGGCATTGACCCTGTCACCCATAAACCGCTTTCTGAGGTTGAAGACGGAGAAGACAAGAATCCAGCTGCCAGTAGAAACCAAGATAAAGCCTCTGCAGTATCCAATACTGAACTCAAACTCCTCAAAGCTGATCATTCTAAGCCATTAGGAGCAAATTTACAGGAAAAAAGATCATCTTCAATTTCTCCTCATGGCAATCAATTGGAGAGGGAAAGTACTTCCAGCTTCAAGGCCATGAATGACAACAGCAACAATACCAATGACCATGGTAACAATAATTTGATGACACCAACAAGCAACAAGGACTTTCTCTTGGATAGGTTTACAGCTTTCCTCCATGAAGGCTCCACGAGTAATTGCCCGCCCTCGGGTTTTGTGGGACATTTCCCTCTTCCGCAATTGAATTATGCATCCAATGCCAGGCTCGCGACGAACTCAATTCCTTCTCTTTGGTTGAGCCAAACCAGTAAAGCTTCTGGCATGAATTGTGAATTCTCTTCTACTATGATACCCTCCATTCCTCCATCAGCTGTAACAAGCTCATTTCTTTCTTCTTCTATGGGCTACAAGCCTTCCATTATTGTTCCACCAGACAATCCTTCATTGCCCTCTTTTACAACCAACAGTTATCGGCCGTGGGAAACCGGTGCTCCCAGCAACAACAGTAACAGCAGTACTGGAAGCAATGGCAGTACTGAGCTGCAAAGCAACAGCTCCTTCTTTGAGAACACCATCTTTTCTTGGGGATTAGGAGACTGTAGCTCAACGGAAAAGGAGGCACAGAACCACTTGATTGGAAGCCAACAGGAGGACATCAGGTGGCCTGAATATCTTCAAAATCCATTGCTCATGGCTGCTGCTTTGCAAAATCAAAATCAGCAATCCTTGTACAATGAGATAAAAACAGAAACACATCTCCTAACAGAAAATTCAAGTGGTATGTGGCCTGATAACCAGCAGGAACAAGAACCTTTGCAGAATCCTGATATATGTCCGAAAGATATGCAGAGAATCACAGCATCTTATGGATATGTTTAGCTTGCATTGGTACATGGAGCGTCAATTTAGAGGAAATATTAATTATAGAGGCTTGAACAGAAGCTTTTTTTCATTTACAGGTGTGCGTGCCATAGATTTTTCTCTTGTACATAGGTCTGATACAGTTAAAACATTTCTTAACCTCTGGTTTTGGAATAGTTGTGAGCAAAACAAATCCTTTTTTTCAGCTTTTTTACTTCTGGGTGTGGGGTAGAATTGCAGAATAAGGCTACTACTGCCTGTGTATGTTCTCTTCTTTGCCTCATTGCATATTCATCATCATGTTGCAATTCTCTCTGTAAACAATCCAAAACAAACGTTATTTGTCGAAGGGTTTTTTTCAATCTTTCTTCTTAGTGCAGCATGAGTGAATATCTGACCATCCTTGTCAAATTGGATAATTTAGTGTTTCTTTTTTTCTTTTCCGTTTATCCAAAACCTTCCTCTAGGAATTGGTAAATTGATAATCAGGTGAACCTGAAATCTTTTTCTCCGGGAGACAATTGATACTAATCACTTGAACAGCTGCATCTGTTCACTTTTTTCTGCCTACAATTTAAAGAGCACAGCACTTGCAATACGTCTCATTCATTTAAGACTCAAGAAACCATTCCTCCCCGCTCCCTTTTTCATCTGCATGCGCCCCCCCCCCCCCCAAACGCACGCACACACGCAATGAACATAATCACACATGTGAAAGTGTGCAGATTAATATGCATGAAGAAGAGAAGAGGTGAGGGCACCATTTAATAATAGAAGCAAGTTAGGAAAGGGAAACAGAGAGTTCTTCACTTTCTAGTCCGTACACGGGGGATAATGACTGTCAATCTAACAAGGGCCATATGTGTATGTACATATGCTCATGACCTCTAGCTTTCTTAGAACACTAACATTATCTTAAAAAAAAACATTTTATATGTAAAGCAAGAAACTTCCAATTCATGTGAAAAGATCTGTCAAGTCGATAGTGAATTAAAGAAGAAATTGTATATCTGTACACGCACATATATAGCAAATCACTGTCATCTACTTGTCAGCATTCTGCAGAGAGTTGTCCTTGTACGATACTGGGCCAACGCACAACTGATATGAGACTACACACATTTTCATTACCGTTTATTGGCCGCAGTTGAAATTTGCTTGGGATTTAAGAAACGAGCCTGAAGAGTTAAAATCAGTTGAAAATGCTAGGCCTCCTTCCTTCCTCCCTTCCTTCCTCGGAAGTCATGATGAGAAGGATCATATTGTTGGCACAGGAGTGAGGAAAGGAGAAGGAAACTCCCTTGCAAACCAAAAGAGATCGGTATCTTTATAGCACTTGTATAATCAACTTCAGAACACAAGCACACTTTCCAGTTGTTTCTACTTTTTCATAGGCACCAAGCTCATAGGATCAGCTAGAGAGGTTGGAGGAAATTGATGGGAAATTAACATTCAAATGAAAATAACTAGTGACATTGATGGGTCTGGATAAAAGGAAGGGCAAGCTTTCTCTCATCAGAATTCCAATGATTAATGGACAGCAGAACTAGTTGTGGACTGGATTGGACTGGGTCAGAGGAGGACCCACTATGGACAGATAATCCTTCTTACGTGACTCGAAGCCAGCCGAGGAAGATAATCCTTTGCGCAGCCGCATGGGCAGCCATGCCCCCCTCCACTCTCAGCTCACCAGATGGATCATCAAATGAGCAGGCCAAATTATTGGGCCTTTTTGTTTCATCTGTGAATTCTTTCAAACTAATAATTGATGGGTGACCACCGTTCAATTATTTGCCCTTGGAATTTGGCTCTAACACATACTCCCCACCGTCCCGTTTCTTTCCCCAAGGCCACAGCGCTGCAGGCATCGATGCTAAAATCTTAACCACGCAAGGGCATACATATTAAAATGTTGATAAGGGACTATATGTTATATCTAATTTTTTTTTTAATTGATATGATTTCCATTTGCTGGGAGCTCCTTGGAGCTCATACTAACTTCAAGAAATGTGGTTCATTCTTAAATAATTGACAGTAGAACGAACAGTATTCAAAAGAAAATAGAATTATTTGCAGTTTTGGACCATAAAAGAAAAAATAAATAAATAAACGAATTATTTCCAGTTATGCAATCCAATTATTGAGGAAATGACTGAATGGCAATGAGACAAGACAATTGTCAGGAAATTACGAAGTCAATACTATCCAACAAATTAAAAAGACCTCCAGTCCTTGATTTGACTTTCAAATTTACAAGAATTTCAAATCCCCAATTATTTTGTTTTCTTTTTCGGGGAAACCCTCTAATTAAAGTCGAAGAACACCCAGGACACTAAATGTATTTTATTATTATTATTATGAAAGTAGATCATTATTAAAGAAGATAATTATTTTAATAATAATAATAATAATAATTTTCTTCCTCTAACTACCATTCCTGCTTTGCCACTCAATTTTCTTATAACCATTTCTGAACTTCAGCCGGTGTGATGGAGAGGCGTTAAAATCCAATCAAAAGACAGAAACGGAAAAAGAATTGTCAAAGAGTTTAAATTTGAAGAAGAGGGAAACGTGCTTAAATTGTCGAGTGAAGAAAAAGATAACCATTATTATTAATTTTAGTGTAGGTTGTGAGGAGATTTATTGTATATTTAAACAGTGTAATTATTATTATTTTACCTTTCATGTTTTGGCATC
The DNA here is from genome assembly GCF_005239225.2 of Populus alba. Classification (NCBI taxonomy): domain Eukaryota; kingdom Viridiplantae; phylum Streptophyta; class Magnoliopsida; order Malpighiales; family Salicaceae; genus Populus; species Populus alba. The sequence continues at coordinate 10,875,156 of NC_133285.1, read as the reverse complement.
GAGGGTAAAATTATATTTTCTATAAGATTCCAATGCTATTTGAGAATTGATTGGGAACAAGAATGTTATTCTATACAGTACAGTAAAAATACTAAATTGCCTTTAGACTCAAAAGATTTGGCCTTCGATCCAGGGGTGTTTGTGTCTTGACATGTTTATTTGTATAGTGAAATAACATTTGTCTTAGAAATATTAACCTTTTAGTGAGGGGTTGTCATGTCTTTGTATGCTTTATGTACATTAAATTTCACTTTTGCCCTTTGAGTTCGATAAATTAAAGGCTGTTTGGGAGAGTATTTTTGTATTTGTATCATGGTTTGTTTGTTTGTTTTTTTTTTTTTTTTTTGTAATATTCGTATGCCCTTAGAGCTGTTTTATCAATTTGCATTATTATAATTTAATAAATTGATAAAGTTAGCCCACACGTGCCATGCATGCATAGGCTCATCGTCACCCCCCACTCTATTCAGGTGGCGTATGGGGGAACATACGGTGGTAAAAAAAGGTTGATCGCTTATTCACTCGACACGGAAGGTGATAGATCATCTTTTAGGGTGGCGTATGTTGTCATGTGAGCGGCGGTTTGATGACGATTGATCTTTGTCCCCCTCCCTTTCTTTTCTCTTTCTCATGCCTCGGTATATGTGCAGAGCTTTGACAAATTCAATTGTGTCCTCCAATTTGTATTTGTTTTAGGTTTGGTCCTCATTCTTTTGATTTCTATTTTTGTCAGATTTGATGCTTCTTTAAGTTTGTTTTGTTTTTAATTCATCCCAAATCATTTAATCTAATTAGATTTTTTTTATCAATCTAGTTTTTATTCTTTATATTGCTATATATATATATTTATCATTTTCTTCATTTATTTTGTTTTTCAATTTAGTGCCTAATTAGTTTCTTTCAATTATTTTTGTGCATTGTTTAGTCCTCATTGTTTTAATTTTAGTTATTTTAAATTTTTATTTTTTTATGGTTTGAATTTTTTCTGTGGTTTTTTCATGTTTGCCTTTTATAGGGTAATCTCAGTTTCATAACCTAGTCCACCAGTTTAGACGATTAACCTAGTTTAAATTTGATCTTTTTTAGGGTTTTTATTTTATTTATTTTGTTTTGTTTTCATCATTTGATATTGAATTGTTGGGTTATGAGCTTCTTGATTTATTCTGATTTCATTTTTATTGGGTTATCCTTGCCTCACATTTCAGATTGAAAGTTGAGTTAAACTGAATTGGCTTGGTTTTTTTTTTTAATTATGTTTTTTTTTCCTTTTCCATTGAATTATTGATCATTGAGCATGTTTTATTAAATATTATTTAAAAACAAATGCACGCGTGATGGGTTATCCCGAGTGTGGGGTGGTAAAATTAACTCGAGTTAGCTTGCATTTTCTTACTACGTTTTTTTATTTAACTTTGGTATTTTTTGTCAAGTGCTTCTTTTGAAGGTTTGATTCTTTTTCCTTGATTTTTTTATGGGTTTTTATTTTTTTAATTTCATCATTTTGCATGAAATAATTTGCCCTTGAGCTTTGTCATTTTTTCAGTTTTCTTTATGTTTGGCTATTATGATGGTGGGTTGGTAAAGTTAACTCGAGTTACCTTATGGTTTTTATTATTATTATTATTATTATTATTATTATTATTAAACTTTGTTTTGTTTGCTAGGTGCTTCTTTTGAAATTTTTTTTTATCCCTTTCTCATATTGCAGGTTGTGAGTTTTTCAAGTTAGGCCGAGTTGATTCGGGTTCACTATTTTGGCATTATATTTTTATATGTTTTTTCGTCTTTGACTTTAGGTTATTAAGTCTTGAACTTTGCGATTTCTTTTTTATTTTCTTTCTGCGTGTTATTTTATTCTTATATCGTGAGTCATGCTTTAGTAAATTTAACCCGATTTATTTCGTGTTATCATCGTTTGAATCTTATTTTTTTTTCCTTGAGAAAATTTGGGCAGGCTCGCGGCATAGCGCGGGTCACCTGTCTAGTTCTCTACTAAATAATAACACGTCATTTTGTCTAAAACGTTTCACCTCACTTACTTGTTACGCATCATTTTGTTTAATATTACAATTTTTAGTAATGCTATATGTGTGGAAGAAGGTTGATTTTTTTTTCTTATTCTCTTCTAGAATGCCTAAGATGTTATAGATGCAATAAATACATGATTATGAAATGATGAAAGAATGATGAATTGATTAGTGCAATCTCTTTCCCCCTACCTTTCTTCTTCTTCTTTTATGTGATTTCAGTGCAACCTTCATTTTAGGCCACTACGAAACATAGCTTTGTATTTTAGCCACTCCTAGGTTTTGTTTAGGTTGGTTCTATTACAGTGTTGTTCACAAGAAGTGGTATTAAAGTCATTGATCTTCGGACTCAAGCTATTGTTCCTGATGCCAGGTCCTAAGATCTCAGAAGGTTTGAGGAATCATTGGAAGCTGCGAATAATGAACAATTACAAAAATATAAGCAACTTATGAAATCACTAGAAGTTACCAAGTTTGTTAAAGAAACTAAGTTTAAGAAGCTCAAAGAACTCATTAATGGGTTGTCCTACCAGCAAAACACTTTTTTATAGAAGTTACAACATACTCCTAGTGAGCCCAACACTAAAAGTGACTATCCAGCATTCAACCAAGAGGATCTTGTTACAATATCAGATTAGGCTTGTGATGGTAGCCACTCCACTTATAAGGTACACAAACCCAAAATAGACTTTTTTAATTTTGATAGTGATGATATGCATAAGTGGTTATTAAATGTAATCATATATATATATATATATATATATAAAAGAGATTTTTAAGGCTAAAAAACTTAAGTTAGCTCTTTACTATCTAGATGGAATGGCCTTGTACTAGCACCAAGAACTTCATGAAAAAAGCAAAAGTGATCAAAGGGTGACTTAGGGTGAATATGTAGAGGCAATATGTTGTCGGTTTAGGGGTCAGAATGATCCACTAAAATAGCTTAAGGATCTTAAATAGATGAGAGATTTGGAAAGTTACATTAGGGACTTTTACACGCTATGGAATAAGGTTTAAATCAATGAGAAGCTACCTTAGTATTTTTCTTAGCAGGATTCTAAGTGAAAATCAATAACTTAGTTAAGATGTTTGAACCTAAAGTCTTAAATCAAGCCTACAACCTGACACTTTTATAAGAAAACACTTTAGCTTATAGAAGATTTCACCAAAATTACAATAAACTTGTCTCATTAACATCAACCAAACAACTCAATCTAGGCCTAGCAATAATAATAATAATAAATCTTATAAAATTTCACCTATATTAATCTCTAATAATCTTAAACAACCTATTACCCATTTCTAACCACATCTAATACAAACCTACCATGAAGCCCATTAAATCTATAAGGAATAATGGGTTTAATGAGAAGAGAGCCAATGAATTGTGTTTTTTGGTATGATGAAAGGTATATACCAAGCCATAAATGTAAAAATAGGAAACTATATTCCTTGTGTATAGTGGATGGTGATGGTAAAGAGGTAGATGATGGTAAGAATATTGTTGAGAAAGAAGCTAGCCTTGAACAAGTGACCCCTTACATATCTATCAATATATTGAAAGGAGTTACTAGTTTCCACACTCTCAGGATGATTGGTAAGGTGGATAAACACCCGTCTTTTATTATGGTAAACTCAAGAAGTACCCATAACTTTATTGACTCCAACATAGCCATCAAGTTATAATACGACCTTAGAATAATCAAGCTATTAACAATGAAGGCAGTTAATGGGGGGAATGATGTTGTTTATAATTATTTAAAAGAATTTTAAGTGGAAAATACAGGGGAATAATTTCATAACTAATCTATTCATTATTGAACTGAATAGTTGTGATGGTTGGCAACTTTAAGAGACATTGTATCAAATTACAAGGAGATATGAATGTCTTTTAATTGGTAAGGGTATGAAGTGGTGATCAAGGGGGATAATCCCATCAAGTTATAGACTATCAGATTTGAAAAGTTTAATAGTCTACTAGACAATTCTACTTGAATAATAGAGGTCAATTTTTATAGCCTAAGACTAATTTCAGAAATGGCTGGTGACTTGTATTTGATATTTGTTACCCTCTCACCTAACAACGAAGGGAACCCTACTTTAGAACTAATACTAAAAACATATCAAAACCTATTTAAAGAACCTAGAGGCTTACCACCACTAAGGCTACAAGATCATTCAACTCCTCTAAAAGATGGAATTAATTTGAGGCCTTACAAACATTTTAGACTTCAAAAAGATGTGGTAAAGAAGATGATGTTTGAAATGTTAGAATATAGGATTATACAGCCAAGCCACAATCCTTTTGCTTCCTCAATTGTCTTAATGAAGAAAAAAGACAATTCATGGAGACTTTGTGTGGATTACAAAGCATAAACTCATAATCAATAAAAAATATTATATACCTCTTATTGAAGAATTACTAGAATAATTAGTAGGTGCAACTATCTTTTCTAAGATTGATTTAAGGGCTGACTACCACCGAATTAGAATAAGTCATGAGGATATTTCCAAGACTGCATTCAAAACCCATAATAGCCATTATGAATTTTCTATTATACATTTTGGCTTAACCAATGATCTAACCATTTTCCAAAATTTGATGAATGAAGTCTCTCGTGAGCATCTTAGAAAGTTTGTCTTAGTAATACTTTGATGATACTTTAATCTACAACCAAACTTCCAATGATCACCTAAGACATCTACAAATTGTGTTTGAGTTGCCATGGTCCCAAAAATTGGTTGCTAAAAATAGTAAGTGTATTTTCTGTAGTGACATAGTGGAGTACTTTGGGCATATTATCTCTAAGATAAGAGTGGCTACTAACCTTAAAAAAATACAAGCAATAATGGACTGATAAATTTCCAACATTATCAAACAACTTAGAGGGTTCTTGCAGCTAATTGGTTACTATAAAATTTTTATTAAAGACTATGGTTCCATATATAAACCCTTAACTAAGTTACTTAAAAAACATGGGTTTGAATGGGAATGAAAAAGCTATTCCAGCCTTTAGACTTCTTAAGAAAGTCATGACTAAACCACTTGTTCTAGTATTGCCATATTTGAATAAATTATTTATGGTAGAGTTTGACACTTTAAGTGTGGAATAAGGGTAGTTCTTATGCAAAAAGGACTTATAGCAAGCCTCTAGGTTACAAGTAACAAGTATTGTTTGAGTATGAAAGGGAAATGCTGACAATATTCCATATTGTCACCAAGTGGAGACATTGTTTATAGGACAAACATTTTAAAGTCAAGACCGACCATATCATCCTGAAGTACTTATTGGACCAAAGGGCAACTTTTCCCTTTCAATACTTATGGCTAGCTGAATTAATAGGTTATAACTATGAAATTGAGTATAAAAAAGAAAGAGAAAATGTAGCAGTTGGTGCACTTACTAGAATCACTAATATAAAACTATGTACTTTGGGGTTATCTACCATTTCAACGAATCTTATAGAAGAAATCAAAGCCTTATAAGTGAAGGATAAGATAGTAAAGGCTATTATCCAGGACCTTCACTGGGATCCTATATTCTATTTTCACTGCAAATAGGTCAATAACCACTTTAACATGAAGGGAAGGTTTGGTTGGTAATGATCTTACATTGCATTAGAAACTAATATCATTTTATTATGATATTGCTATGGGAAGGCATCTATGTCTTTATTACTAGTTGAAAAAGCTAGTAATATAAATATATTAAACAATTAACAAGAAAATGCTTTGTATATCAGAAGAAAAAGGATGAAAATGTACTTCCATCAAGATCGATACAACCTCTCCCTATTCTACAAGCACCATTCATAGACATTAGTATATATCAGAAGAAAAAGGATGAAAATGTACTTCCATCAAGATCGATACAACCTCTCCCTATTCTACAAGCACCATTCATAGACATTAGTATGGATTTCATCGAAGGCTTGCCTAAATTTGATGAAAATGAAATCATTTTGGTGGTGGTGGACCAATTTAGCAAATAAGCACACTTTATGATCTTTAACTCATCCCTACACTACTTCATGAGTAGCTAAGATCTTTACAAATTACATGGCTTATCAGCTATCATTGTAAGCGATCGAGATCCAATCTTTCTTAATCAATTCTGGAACTAACTTTTCATTCATTAAGTGGTTGATTTACATTACTCTACTGCCTATCACTCTTAGTCTAATGGACAAACTAAGATAGTTAACAAGTTCCTATACATGATAGGTGAATTACCAACAAACTAGATCAAATAGTTATTTCTAGTTGAGTGGTGGTATAACACCAACTTTCATACTTCAACTAAGGCTACTAGCTATAAGGTATTGTATGGTCTTACTCCACCAACTCATATACCCTATTTCCCTAAAGATTATATGGTGGAGGCTGATGATAATCACTTGACTACTTAGAGAAGAAATGTTAAGACCAATTTACAACTGCTCAGCATATGATGGTTCACGTGGAAAACAAAAAAAAGGAGTGAAAGAACATTTGAAACAGAAGACCTTGTCTATCTCAAATTGCAACCATATCGATAAAAAACCTGTAGCACACAAAATTTCCTCGAAAATGGCATCAAAATACCATGGTCAATACTTGGATTTGGAGAGAACTGGCATTGTGGCATATCGTTTGGACCTACCCTCCTCCGTAGCAATACAATCGGTGTTCCATGTGTCACAACTGAAGAAGCATATTGGCAACAAAGTGGTTGAATCTTCTCCACCCCAATTTCCCAAGGCGCCAACTCTTCAACCTCAGGTTGTTCTCAACTGCAGAATGGTTGAAAGGAGTAATAAGGTAGCAACCCAGGTTTTGATTCACTGGAAGAACCAATCCCCATCGGACGCTACTTGGGAATTTGTGGAAGAATTCAATTTCAGGTTTCCTCAGTTCTCCCATGAGGACAAGGTTGAATCGAAAAAGAGAGAACTGTCAAGAGTTTAAGAGGGAAACATACAAAAATTATCAAGTGAAAGAGATAACCGTTTATTATTCTCAACCAAATAACAACGCATCGTTTTGTCTTAAGCACTGCACCTCACTTACCACGAACCATTTTGTTTAATGTTTTAGTATTTACTATTTAGTATATGCGCATGTGTGGAAAAAAGGCTGATTTTCTTTCTCCTCCTCTTCCAGAATGCATAAGCTATTATATATGCAACAAATTGTAACAGAATGCATGATTATGAAATGAGGAAAGAATAATGAATTAATCAGTGCAATCTCTCTATCTTCCCCCCTTTACGTGATTTTAGTACAACCTTCATTGCAGGACACTACCACATAGAGCTTTGTAAATCGGATTTTATTCAGGTTGGTTCCATTACAGTGTTGCAGGCAACAGGAATATGTGTTCAGCATTATTCTCTTCAACACAGTAATTTCTTAATGCAAGAGAAACTGCTTACATATGTTCCACGGGATACACCATAATTAGCATTCCTAATTATGTGTTCAGGAGTCACTACCTCCTACTATACTTTCTCGTAGAGACAAAATACTCCAGAAGTTCACAATATGAATGCTTGTGATGATAAGACACCAGGAAAATTATAGCAGCATCGCATCCCTCAAACAGACCTCATCCAGTGCCCAGGGGAGCACAAACAGAAGTTGGGTGTTATCACAATGCATTTATCATCCTCTTCATCTCAGCAGACCTCCTGGGATCTAGCTCTTCAATTGCTCTCTCGGTGAGAACATGCTTGATACGACACATTGACTTCCTCACCTGAATTTCATTGTTCATTCACACAGAACAGAATTTCCCATTAGGTTTGTTAGAGTATAAAAGGGGGCAAAACAAAACAAGAGTCTGCATCATAACACTGACATAAGAAATTAAAAGAGAGGCATTATTCCAGGAATCCTTCTTTTACTTGATCGTCTTTGCAAGATATCAAAACACAAGTGAGAGTACATGGCAAGGCAGCTTATAATTGTCCTAATTCATCTGCCATGCACGCAAGCTTTTTAGTTTCTAAATGCATCGGCTTCTCTATTAGATAAAGCTAGGGTGAACAAAAGGGAGAAAATGATTATGAAACACATTAAGCCCATGTTTGCATGCATATGAAAAGCCAAATAATTTCCTTGGTCTTTCTGATTAGTAAGAAGATTATGTGAGATTTATTTTTAATGATTCACTGGTTTTAAGGCCAACATATTTAAGTCAGTATTGGTGCAGGAAGATAAAGGAAAGCATTTGAGCTGAGAGAAACAATAATGACACGCTCATATCACTATACAAGCAAAGAAAATTGGATATACCTTGGGTAAGCGTTCTGGATTGGGAAATCTGAAGTTCTGGGCATGAAGCATCTGGCGTTGAGTCATCAGCATGTTTTTCTCCTTCAACATAACATACCATAACTTATGAAGATCGTCCCAAGCCTTTAAGCGTAGTTCAGAAGCTTTCCAACTTCGCCCTGGAGAAGGTACAGGTTAAGAGGAAAACACATTCAGTAAAAATAAAGGTTATCGTTTTGCTGAGAGGAACAGAACATAGAGTTTTCATAGATAAGACAGTTTTCTAAGTTGAATAAAGTACTTTGTATTACACTTGCAAAGAAAACGCCATGATGTGCAGAGTAAGATACCATAAAATTGTCAAAAAGAAAATAATTTACACTTGGGCATTTTCAGCACGTTCAGAGGCAATTTATCTGCGAGGTTAGTATCATATAAATTAATATTGAGTCTTTGCTCTATCATTCATTCAGGAAACACAAAAACTAGGGTATAAGAACCACCAAGCATGCAAGTGCACAAGTCTAATATAGCAGGCTTCAAAATAATATCAAGTCATGCAAATATGTACTGCTAATTTATCAGTTCAATTGTTCCAGCCAAGAAAACTTTGGACCTTAAAGCACTTGGACTCATGAACTTTTTGTCACACAAATTGAATCGACAATGAAGAAATTGCAGCAAAATATATAATTGCCCATACAACAGTTTATTTTATAGTGCTCATTATCACAATCCCACACATCCAATAAAATAGGTTTCAGAGTAAGCCAGTCCAACAAATGCATCCCAATCTTTCCCAAAATCTTATCTTGATTCCACATGGCTTGTTGTAAGGCCCTTCTATTTCAGCTATGCCTGTATGTAACACTATATATATTTTAAAACCATGAGCTCCACCAGATTGCCTAATGGGCAAGATGGTAACAAGGAAATAACTCTGGTAAACATTCTAGAAAATGAAGAATATCTTGCATTTATAAAACCATATATGCATCACCTTTGATGACAGAATCAACCACGTGAAAGGTGATCAGTTAGCTACAACCAGAGGCGTTTGATCCTATGTATACATAAATGATTGGATATTATTCTGATATTATTGTGCTTCAATTTTTCCTTCTGTTTTCTTTTCAATTTCTTAACCTTCATGTGTTGAATGCTGCTCTCGTTTCACTAATCAGAAAAGAAACAATAAATTGTTTACCAGCAATATGATGAAATGAAGGGTGGTGTGGTACTCAATTAGTAAAATAAAAGAAAAGAATAAGAGCATCATATCATACCGTATACAATCGGTTTATCCCCATCCTCGCTCCTGTCAAACTCAAAGAAGTCCTTAAGTGGGTTATGTCCAGATGTAGCTGTAGCAGCAGCAGCAGAGGCAGCGGGAGTTTCAGATTTAGCAGCAGCAAGGAGTGTCCTCCCAGTAAATCTTGTCAAAAACATGATTGAAAAATCAGATATCTGCATACACAATTGAGCAAGAAAATGAATTAGGGAAAACCAGAAAATAAAAACAAAGACAAACACTAGAAAACAAATCGTTTGTGGTGATGGGATATATATCAACATTTGAGCCTGCATTCACATATTTTGGACCAAATATGCGTTGGCATGCAATTTTATTGTCAATAAATAAGTAAATAAATAAAAAGAAAGCCATCTGAGCTTTCAAAACCAAATCATTCAATTTTTCAATTAAAATCCTTCTAATCAACTTAATCAAAATATAAATGAAAACGGCAGCTGGGATTTATGATGCTTCTGAAATCCAAAATAGATGAGTGTGAATCCCACGTCAAACAGTTAATACAGATTTTTTATTAAGAAATTATTCCGAGTGATTATAAATTTCAACAAAAGAAAAATTATGCCAAACATAAAGCAAACAGAGAACAAGCAAGTGGAATTTTCTCAAAAGCCCAACACTTGTTTGGCACCGTCATCCCTTGAGATTTCATGCGATCACACAAAACAAAATAACAGGTGAACATAAATTATCATGAGAAATGAAATAACATTTTAACAAACTTGTCTAGTTTGTAAAGTCTCAGAATCATTAAACAAACGAACACCTAAGAGTGACAAACACGACAGCAAAGTGGAGATGCAAAAGCAAGTGTCCCAAAAAACCAGTGCAAGTCCAACAAACCAAACTATTGTTCAACCAAGCTACCAAGACAGCGCCTTTATCTTAAACCACCATATGCAGCAACATCTACATGCATTTCGAGCAAAAACCACCCACAACCACATCTTTACCCTCTAATCCCCACAAAACAGACTCTTTTCAAGCATTTTCAAACACAAACAGCAGAATCATCATTAGTTACTTCAAGCCCTAACTGTTCTCGAGTTCCTTTTAAACTGAAAATCATCAATGAGAGATACCGAAACCAAACGACCCTAAAGCTTATTAACTGAGTTAATGACATATTAAGACTCAATTCATGCTTATGAAAGTTCCAATCATATTCGAACAATCACCTACACTTCAAGTCGTTTCAAAATAAAAGTTATTTGTACCTATATGCAGTCTCTTAAATCGGATTAGTGCCCTAAAGTCATCCTCTAAAGTGTTATGGCGTCGACTGGGGATGCAGGGAAGTCAGTTGAAGAGGCTGGTCGCGCTTCGGCTGTTGGGGTATTGGAGTGGTTTTGCAGAACTGAGGTTTTATGTGGAAATGGGCTTTTGGACTTGGACTTTCTACAGAAGTGTGCTATTTGAAGATGCTGGAAATGGGCTATGTGAAAAGGTTTGGGTTTTACATCTTTTCTCTGTTTTTCTTCTTTGTTTGTTTTTTTTTTAATTATTTTATTATTTCGGAAATTCTACGGAAATTAACATTAAGTCGGATAAAAGAAAAATATAAGAAAAAAATTATGTTTATAAAGTAGGGGTTTTTTTTTTTAAAAAAAAAAATTCAACATCGAAATGAGAATAATCAAAGAGTCAAATGATCAAAAAATAAAAAAAAAAAACATTATTCCAAAAATAGCTTAAGCTCGCCAATATTAACCCATCAAACTAACATGTCAGATTATAAAATCGAAATAACCTGAGGAAAAAAAATCATGAAATTTAGTTTTTAAAAAGGTCAATGTTGAATTATGAGATGAGAGAAAAATAAGTCAAAAAACAATTGATGTCAGCCCTTGTAAGCTTATAAACCCCATGTCCCGAGTCATTTGATCGAAAGCATCAAACACAAAAAAGCCACAAATACTAATTCTTAACAAATTAAATATTAAATGATAAAATAAATAAATAAAATCAACCACATAAAATGATCTAAGAGAAAAAAAAAACAATAATATAAAGCATAAGAAAATATATGAGCCCACTTAAGTTAATCTATCAAACCAATACGCCAAATCATGAGATCAAGATAACCATATAAAAAGAAAATTAAAAAAAAAAACATGAAGCTTATTTAAAAAACAAAATAAAAATTTAATGTCGAGTAATGATATTGAAAAAGAAAATAAGTAAAAAAATAATTTTGAACCGTGACTTGAGCCATTTCATTATAAGCATCAAACCTTGAAAAACCACAAGACCTATTTTTTAATAAATTAAATGTTAATTAAGAGAAAAATCAATCACATAAAAAAAGAATTTAAAAAAAAAATAGCAATTAAAAGAATGAGAACCAATTTTTTTTTTTAAATAATGGATGGATAATTTTGGATTTAAGGGCTAAATTGAAAAGAAAAAATCAATTTTACAAAAAGAATTAAAGAAGAAACAACCAAGAGAATGAGCACCAAATCTTAAAAAAATAAAAATTAATTTTTTTTATTAAATGATAAAATTGAAAACAATTGAAAATTTACAAAATATGCAAGAAAAAAATTAAGGAAAAAAAAAAGAATTATGACCAAATTTGTAAAATAAAAAAAAAAATGTAGATTGAACAATGTAATATTACACACACACACACACACAAAGACCAATGATAAAAATTATAAAATCAAAAGAATAAGAATTGATATTCAAATATACCTAACCAATAGGACTACCTTGAAATTTTAAATGTCAAAAGGGAGGAGAGAAAAAGAGAAAGAAAAAAAAGAGAGAGAGAAAATGGCTAGCAACAATTTATCCATCAAAACCCATCACGTGCTGCTTGGGAAGGAAAAAGGATGTCGTGAGGAATCCAATGACATAGCTAAAGCAAATTTTTAACTGTCATATGACAGCACACACGCTGCAGCATCTCCCACGCACGTGACAAAATTTTTTCAATATTTTTTAAATAATTGTAAAAGATTAATTTACTCATCAACCAATCTTATTATAACAAAATAGAACCAACTTGATATGAAAATGCCCCCCAAAAAAGCTCAAATTGATTTTGAAATTAAGGTTATTTTAGTAAATTTATTGTGTTTAAAAATGTGAAATATCAAAAAAGCCTCTATAAACCAATTATCTAATTATTATTTTTTACTTTTAAGGGTAGTGAAAGTATTTTGCTATTTTAAAGAAGGGATAAAGACTTTTTTACTCCCAAACAAAGCAATAATGACAAATGAATCACATGAAAAAGACCATTTTACCCTTGATCTAAGTCTTTTTTGGCTGATTTGATGAAGGGAAAAAAAATGTTAATTCACTATTACAATCTAGTAAACTCTCTCTAGTGCTACTATGTATTTTCCATGCCAAATATATTTTTGATAAATTAAAAATATGAATTAATTAAAAAAGAAAATAAAAAAGGATGAAAAAAATATTGTATCTCTTTTATCCGTCTCTTCACAAATAAGTATTCAGAAACATAATGCCTTATGCATGTTTCTTTTTAATCCTTAAATTATTTTTTATGGTTATCTAACTTTAGTTTCTTTCAATTTTTGTAGAAGTTCCCTTGTTTTTATTCTATATTTTCTCATTGTCTTTATGGTGTTTCTTCCATATTTCCTAGATGGTTTAGATTGTTTCAATAGTGAATGATATGTCAATTTTACATAGAAAAATATGAAATTTATTATAAAAAGTAAAAGGGTTAATTACACTAAGTCTCCTATATGACATTTATACGTCATGAAGTATCAATTTGGTAGTCTCACAATGACAAGAGGCAAACATGTTAAATTTTACATTGAAACAAAGTTGTTATTTTTGAACAAATCCCAACCAATTTATCAATCTCCATATCATGTCATTGTAATTCAATATCAATTAGCAATAACAAAACCAAATCATTGAAAGATGAAACATGGATACTGTCAAGAGACAATCCTAAATCAATTGAGACTAATCACGGTTGCAAGAAATCAACAGAGGAAATTATTCTCTAAAAAGTCTTGCGCCCTCAATTTCTTTCTCCAATACCATAATTAAATTTCACTTCAATTCCCTCATCACTACCATTATTCATACACTACTAAAAAATTGACAAATACAAATAAAAATATCGATAAAAAAATTTTCATCAATAAATTACAATGACATTTATTGACGGAATATTTCATCACTATGTCTTTCAATATATAGCAATAATTTTTTTTTTGTTAGTAGGGATAAGATTTGAAAATGATGGTTAACCTATCTATTTGGGACTTGACTTAAACTAAGTTTTATATCAAAACAGGTTGAAAATTGATCTGGTTAATTTGTGAGGTAGTCTAAATCTAAGTGAGACTCAATTTACCTAAAGCAATCCATAAACAATATTGTTTTTTTTTTTAATAAATAAATCAAACTATATCATTTTGGATTTATCCAGGTCAACCTAAGTTGATCCGCCAACTATAATCCAGACCTTGGAGTGGATCATGAGCTAAACTAGGTTTTATAACTTTGCATAACTAAATCATTCTATTATAAGGTTATATTTTATAATTTAAATGCTATTGGTATAATACCACTGGTAGAGAAATCAGAGTAGATCTCCATCATGGTTTGGTCAAAATTAATACAAAGGCTAGACTTTACATACACTTCTTTTTTAAGTAAGGATTGTTCTAAGGTTTATTAGTTATCCATAGTAAAAACCAAATCTAAGGGTCGTGTTTTAGTTGTTTAGGAAGGTAACGGTGAATTAAATATGGCAGACGATGTCTTTCAAATTGATGAGTTAGTTGATGCATATCGAGTTGCTCCGTGTACCGACTTATAAGAAAATTTAATTTTTCGTGTACCTAAGAATATTTTTGTTGATGTTGATGTTGAGAAGTTAAATGATGTTTTGAATCAATGAACATCAATTCAATGAAAAAGACTATGATGGACATAACGATGATAAAATTAAAGAAGAAAAAGAAAAAGACATTTTTTTTATTAAATTGTAAACGTCAATGTATAATGAAATTGATTTGAATATAATTAGATACATAATTACCGACGAACTAAGTCAGTCGGAGAGTTCTAGAGAGTTGGAAAAAAAAATTATATGACTTTGTCACTGACCATTACATAAAGAATTATTGATGGACTGAAAATTCATCGATAATTTTAGAGTTTCTTAAACATTTAGGTTGTAATTGAAAATTTCAAGTTTTAATTACTAGTGGAATTACTGATAGACATTTAAAAATATAAATATTTAATATTTTATTGGTAATTTTATCAATGCAAAACCCCTAATTTCATAACAAACACGTCTTCTTGTTTCTTCTCTCTTCCTCTCTTCTCTCTCTATCAATCTCTTTTCTCTCTCCTTATTTTCCCCTCAACTTCTTCATCCACGATGAATCCACAACTTTTCAAGGTAAATATCCTGCCATTTTTAGATTTTCAAAGCTTAATTTTTTGCCTTATGATGCTCCTAACTTGTGAATTTTTTTTTTAATCCTTCAAGAAATGATGCAAGCCTCACTAAGTTGGATTAACATGTAAGGTTTGTAATTTTTTTTTTTAGGTTTAATGTGCTATTTTTATGAGTTTTGAGCATGTATTGCTTTGTGATAGCTTCTGCTTTATTTTTTAAAATTTCTTTGTCTAAAAAACGTTATCTAATACCAAAAAAAATTTCATTTAGTTTGTGTTTATTTTACATTATATGTTTTTTATTTTTATTGTTGTTGTTGGTAGTTTTGATATGTTTGTGTTAAAATTTTGCAATTTAGGGTTTGGGGTTTGTTCAAAAAAAAAAATTATAATATATTGTTCATAAATAGTGTTTTTGTTAAGTTGAATTGAATCTTAATTTAAAGTTATGTCTAAAATTTCAGCATGTTGGGAATGAATTAATTTACAATTTTGGATTTGGTGTAAATTTAGGAGAAATTGATTAGTAAGTTTTTCGTAAAATAATTATTTTTTTTTGTTGTTGTTGAATTGAGTCCCAATTTAAATTTTAGTTAGTAATGCATGTGTTAAGAGAAAATACTATTGTGATTTAGAGTTTGATGTTAATTTTGAAATAATTAATTAGGATGTCTTTTTCATAAAATAAATTGTTTTTATGGTTAAACTCAACTCAATTTAAAGTTGACTTTGGAATTACCTAGTTAGAAAAGATTTATTTTGCATTTTAGGATTTAGGGTTAATTTGGAGGGAATTGATTAGGACGTGTTAAATAATGTCTTTGTTAGGGTTAAATTGAATCTCAATTTAAAGTTTGATTGGTAATATAAGTATATGGAAATAATTATTTGTCAATGTTATATTTCCTTGTTCAATTCTCTTTCTTGTTCATCTTATAAAATAATCAATTTATAAAAATATATTAGTCATAAATAAAATCAACTAGTTTTATGGCTTTATTTATTGATGCAAATTTATAGGTAAATTTTGGATAGTTTCTCGTATAAGAAAGATACTGACAATTTTTTTCAAATAGAAATGTTATTACCCTTTTTAATCCTTTTATTTGAATTTTCTTTTTTAAAAAATAATAAATACATTACTAATAAATTACGACAAACTAAGTATGTTGGAAAGTTCTAAGGAGTTGAAAACAATTTCATGAAATGTCACTTACAATATGTTAATCACCAACGAATATTATCCGTCAATAATATGAAATAAATCACAAATGAAATTATAAATAATTTTATCTATCAGTGATATGACTTACTCACCTATGAAATTACCGATAAAATGATGTTTGTAATTTTTTTTGGTTAGCACACTTTTTCTATTTGTAAATCCATCAATGTTTATATTACTGATGGGTTGACCGACAAAATAGAAATCACAAACAAAATTTTTTTCGACAAACAGTAATCATCTATGATGTCATTGGTAAATGTTTTCCTAATAGAATTACTATCTAAATAGTGATAGAATAATTCGTCAGTAATATACAAAATTCTAGTGGTGATATGGCCCAAAGCAAACCCCATCACATGAAAGAGAAATGGGTTATGATGAATTTGTTGTACCAGATTTTAGAAGACAATGGGTGAAGTAATAAACATGTGAAATTATATTGTAAGTTATGTTTGCTAAATGTTATCATTGGATTTTACTAATATTATTCTTCTGAGTCTTTTCCATTTTGTTGTGTGAAGCATAAAAGATGGGTTTTTAGGGAGAGGCTAAAGGGTTTGTGTGAGCAGGGTAAGATGGGTTAGTGGAAGGAAAAGAATAGATATGGTTTTATCTAGGTTTCTTTTTTTGTTGTTAAAGATCTATGTTTTGGTTAAGTGGCTAGGATTTATTTCTAATTCAATGACAAAGTTGAAATTTTTAATATAAGAGCTATTTAGTCATTAATTGAGATAAAGTAACAATCTTATAAATAATTTAATTTTTTGTTGACCCTTTTTTAGTGTGTGTTAATGGAGATTTAAAGAATTATAAACTTGTAAACTCTTAGATGTAAAGTGTAATTTTTTAAAAAATAAAGGTAAAATGAAAAAAAATAAACTAAAAGAGACTCAGTGTAATTAATTTAAAATAAAATCAAAAGAACAACTACCAAAATTGATATCTGTCAAATTTTCCATATTTATTAATACCAAGTGGGTAGTTGTATAGTTTATTCGCTAAATTTTAAATTTTTTAAAGTTTGGTGATCACTTATAGTTTTGGAATGTTCATTTATGTCCAAAAACTCATTTATTTTATGTTTCAGTCCTTGAAATTAAAGAGGGATGTGAAAACATCACTTAAAATTTTCCAGAAGAGATAAAGCTTTGAATTTGGTGTCTATGGATTTGTGTTTGAGAGTGAAACTTAATGTATACCAAAAAAAGTAGATTAGAGCTTGAAATTGTTTTCTATTTTGGACTAATTAGAATGCGTTTTGTTTTTAGAAGCGAGGTTATAATGGTTCATAAGATGTTTTTTCATGTTCTTAGATGAAAAATAGTTGAAATATGGGTTTTGGGGGTGCATAACTAATCTTGATTTTCTGGTCACTAGAGTTACCTTAGAATGTATAATTAGCTAGTTAATGCTAATTAATAAGTTTTTTTTAATTAATTTTTCATCAAATGATGTATAATGAAAATCTACAATAGGTGAACATAAATTTAAGAACATTAATTATTGATATTATAGATATGTGGTGACACTTACACGTGACTTGCAAATACTTGGAATGTATAATTGTGTTTCTTTAATAATGGTGATATCACATTAATTTTAAAGTTTGATCCCAATTAACAAAAATTTTTATGAAGAACTTTAATATATATTCTAGTCCTTATTTTTATACGCATTGGGTCATTGTTATCAAAATCACGAGTTATCTCTTAAAATTGTATGATGTTATAAGTCAGCATGTATCTAATGTGCAAAACCAGACTAAAAAAAAAAAAAAACAAATAAAACCATATTTGACTCATGCAAAATTGATAAAATCAAACTGATTTTATAAGTTTACTAAATTTGACTTTTGTAATTAGCTTTGACTCAATAGTTATAAATATTTTTTTTTTAAAAAAAGGACTCATTTAAACAAACAATTTATACCATTTATATTCTTGCCTATATTTTTATTTTCTTTCATTTGAAATATAATTTTAATTCTAAAATAATAAATTACATTAAAATTTAAAATATTATTAAATTGGATCTTACTATTTTTTTAAAAGGGGCATTTAGCTAAAGTCTTATTTTATATTTAACATTATTAGATTAAATTATTTATTTCATTTGAGAAAGTCTTCGTATTAAAGAAAACCTATGTCAAAAGATAGCATAAAAATTTTATATTTGTCTATATTTTTTTATATTTTCCTCACATTTATTAAAAGAAAACTCTTTAATATTTGCCTGTATATTTATTAAAAAATATATAATTATGTTACAACTCATATCATGTGGATAAGCATCAAACTAGATATGAGAAATTTTGTAAGAGGTGGGAAAAATCTTGAGTTTTATAGGGTTACATTGTGTGCTTCCTTCAGTAATTTGAGTTTCATTTAACATGGAGCTTTACTGATTGAGAACTTGCTACGATGGAAACATTCAAATTGTCACTAGGTTCTTGTGTACTTCTTATTATTCAGTGATTTCCTCCCTGTATTCAAATGTTTTATTTTGAGATATTTTATCTCTTTATGTCATTAATTTTTTTATTCATACTCTCTCACACATTCTATTTAGATCACTCATTGATTATAATATTGTTGACTCTATTTATCAAATTTTAATATAATTTAATTTCTTGGATGAAATTATACATATATAATTCATTCAAAAATTTTACTTATAATTTTACGATCCAAGTTTACATTGTATTTTTTGTGTCATGTTAAAAAGGTATTTTTGACAACCTTGCATTGGATATTCCATTCGTTTGTGCTTTGCAACTAAATATTCACATGCTTATCTTTAAATTTTACTCAGTATTGATTATGATTATAAAACCTAATTTAGTAAAGTAAATCAACTTGCTGATACAAACTCTAAGTAAAGATCACTTAATTTACATCACAAGGTTTAGGATGATCTCAGAGTTGAATCCTATAAATATGGTCTTGATTTTTTGAAAGTTTCATTAATTCATTCAAAAGAGTGGACTTGGTATTCTAAGGTTTTTATTTTTAACATTAAATAAGAGTGTTAATTGCATGCTAAGGATTTTAAATTTTGTATTTTTTTTTTAATTTATTTAAAATTGACCTTTTCATACATGGTACATAGACAACTTGTATTGAAAGAGCTTAGGCACTCTACTTAATCCCGTCATATAATACATGGAGAGATAAAATTAAGCATAATTTTTTATATATCATAGATTAAAAGTAAACTATCATGATATAAATCTTAAATTAGAAAAACAGTTATCGATATTTGAAATAACATGCTAATAATAAATATATGTTGTGTTTTCTAACATAAGTGGAGCAAGCAAGTCATCAACCTCATCAAAAGTAACATGACAAGTATTAAAGATAATCCTAAAAGTTGTATATATGGACTTGGTGAATAAAAAGAAAATGCCCAAGAATAGCAGGGCGGTGCTTCAGTATTGGGCGTAATGGGTTTTATTCACTTTCAAACACATATTTTTGTTAGATTTGATTAATATCTCCTCGGTTTTGTTAGTTTATTTATCATTTCATGTTTCGAATTAGATTCAATTGATGTCTCGTCAAGTTTATTTATTTATTTTTTTACTTTAATCATTTCTTGTTTTGAAAGATAAATAATTTTTCCAATTTGTATCTCAGCATCATCTTAGTAACTGATCACCAAAGCCAAATTAGTTTTTTTTGCCCTTCTTTTAATCTCTTTGTTGCTATTGCTTTTAACTACCTCACTAACCAATGGATTTGATTTGCTAATTATTATAAAGTACTAAATTGGTATACTTCTAAGACTTGATCTCTTACACTGAGTTTTTCTTCCCATCAAGGTGACACGAGGCCCAGCTTACAGCTGCAAATGACAAAATGTTTCATGTCACCAGATCCATCCACTTCCTATTCTTCTTCAATTTGTTGAAATTACTAAAAACCCTTTCAATTTGTTGAAGCAAAACACTTCTCTCTTCTTCTTCTTTGTTTTTTTTTTTTTGTTTTTTTGCAGTGCAAAAAATCTCCTTCTCCGTCCAATCAACTTTTCTTCAACTGTCCATCCTTTAATGTTGTTCTGTTCTCCAAAATTACAGAATCTCAGGATAGCAACAAAATGTTTGGTCAAGTATTGTATTAAAAAAAACCCCTTCTGACGGACTTTTCAGGCACTGACCAAACACTATTTCTCCCTCAAAAAACAATCCATGCCTTTGGAGCCCTTTTCCCCGCCCCCTTTCTGACTTACCAATGCGTGTGGTCGCTAATTAATATTTAAATGTAAGAGCATTGCATCTATCATCAATGCCATGTTTGAAAATCGAGGCCATAATATCTTGCAATATATATATGTATAATGAAATTCAACTCTCGTGTAACACGTTGATTGATTGCCACATTTCTGTCTTATTGTAATTTATATATCAGATTGATGGAGCCATTGTATTGTATAATGTGGACATTACCACGTTTCTAATAGAAAATTGATCGAAGGTCCAGCCCTTTTTTTTTTTTTTTTAGTGGGGTTAAACCTTGCCTGGCTATAGAGACTGGGTTTAATTTAGCCTATATAACTTGATCATTAACCCAGACTAATGACCAAGTTGCAACAAAACTTGCAGGATGTGATTAGAATTCACGTTCTAGAAGCTTGTACAGTGGGGGAGTTGGTACAAGCATAGTTTTGAAACTCGGCCTGGTATGACGAATCGACCTGGAACCAGGCTGAGCCGGAGCTAAAACCGGGCCAGATTGAAGAAAAAATAAAGAAATGAAAAACCCAGTGTGACCCAACAAGACCCGGCTATAAACCTGTTGACTTTTATTTTATTTTTATTTTTACTAAAATAACATCATTTTGATTTTTTTTAAAATCTAACCCAGCCGACCCGGTGACCCTGTTAAGACCCGATGACCCAGTCAAGACCCGAAACCCGGGCCTTAGACTGGGCTGGGTCTTAAAACTATGGTTACAAGTGCTACTGGACTGGAATGGAGCTCATGGTGCTATGCCAAGAAGGTGTTGTTTGCTAAGGAGCTGAACTATGATGTTGTTCGCTACGCTGAGAAGAGTTCAACGTTGGTAGGTGCAAAGACTTAAATTACGGCAATTGCTAATGGAGATTGTCACAATGCTAGTGTAGAGAGCTACTAGACATCCCTATTGCACAGTCTTATGTTATGATTGATTCTTAAACTTTGATTTTCTTGTAATTTCATTCCTGATGTTATCTAATTGAGTTTGGAAAAATTACATTTGATCATCTAAAATTTCAATCTTCTCAATTAAGCTTTCAAGCTTATTTTTTCACCAATAAAGTTCCCTAATAAATTTAATTTGACATGTTAAAAGTTCAATCAAGTCATTGCACTTAATTAAATCTTTTAGTTTGACCTAGATTAATTCTTAAAACTTAATCAAGCCTATGATTAAATCAAATTGACTTATTAAAAGTCTAATTAAGCCCTCTTACTTAATTTTATGAAGATTCATCAAATAATCATTTAATTTGACTTTAAATTTATATTGTCTTTTAGTCTTTGGTATAATGGGATACAATTAGACTTTCAATTTTGTTCAAAATTCTAACTTGGTTTCTCCATACATTTGAAACCCTTCTTAGCTAGCTCTTGTCAAGTTGTCAATCTTTTTTATTTTTTTTATTTCTTTTTTATTTTTTAAAAAAAAATGGTAATTTTGGAGGTAAACCTAAAATTAGGTTATAACAATTGTCCTCCTTTTACAATGCTTATGACAAAAAATCTTATAAGAGACTTTAAATAGTAAGCTTTTAATGAAGAAAAAAATAAGAGATTGTGGTTTGTAGATTCACCAAATCAAGAAATGACCAATCCTTAAAAAGTATTAGAAATAAGGGTTCAAAAGCTCGCTAGGAAAGAAAAGAGATAGGCATAGAAAGCGTATTATCTTATGTATAAGGACTAGAAAGCGCACTTAAAGAAAAATGGATAGAGTAAGAAAATGCATTATCTAATATACGAGGACTAGAAAGCGCATTCAAAGGAAAATGAATAGGGCTAGAAGGTGCACTATCTGATG
This sequence comes from Populus alba, assembly GCF_005239225.2. NCBI lineage: Eukaryota > Viridiplantae > Streptophyta > Magnoliopsida > Malpighiales > Salicaceae > Populus > Populus alba. The sequence goes on along the minus strand of NC_133285.1, from coordinate 10,852,882 downwards.
AATGAGGACTTGAAAATGCACTTGAAAGGAGAGAGATAGAGCTTGAAAGCGTACTATTTGATAGATGAAGGTCTAAAAACACACTCGAAAGGAATGAAATAAGGCCTGAAAACACATTATCTGATGGATGAGGGTCTGAAAGCGTGCTCAAAAGAAAAGAGATATGGCATGAAAACACACTATCTGATGGATGAATGCCTGAAAGCACACTTAAAAGAAAAGAAATAGGGCTTGAAAATGCTTTATCTGATGGACAAGGATAGAAAACGCACTCAATAGAAAATGGATAGGGTTAAAAGCACACAATCCAATATATGAGAGCTAGAAAATACACTCAAAAGGAAAGAGATAGAGCTTAAAAGCACATTACCTAATGAATAAAGGCCTACAAACGCACTATAAATGAAAAAGATAAGGCATGAAAGCACATTATTTGATGGATGAGTGCCTATCCAAAAGCTTACTCGAAATGAAAAAGATAAGGCTTGAAAGCGCAATATCTAATGGATGAAGTCCTAAAAGCGCACTTGAAATGAAAAAGATAAGATCTAAAAGGGCACTATCTGATAGATGAGGGCTAGAAAGCATAGTCGAACAATGTCAAATATATTGTCTTTAAGAACCTTGTTTCGAAAGAATGGGAGCCTTGTTATGATTAGAAGCTTACTAGGTTCTTTTTGTTGGAAAAGTTTGAGTTTGTCAAAGATACTTTTCATGGACTTCCTAAAAATAACCTAAAAAATAGCCTTATTTTTGTGCATATCAGATTTTGTAACATTGTCCATATCAATTGCCTAAAAACATTGTGTTACTATTAAAAAAAAATAGAAAAAAAAGAGAGGAAGGCATGCTAGTTTATTTGATATAAAAAGTAAAGGTTTTAACTGAAAAAACTACAAAACGTTTTGGCATCTTTGTTGTGCTTTTAACTATAAAAACAAATTTAAATTTAATATCAACATCTAAAATTTCAAAATGAAAGTAATGTCATTAACGTGCCACGCCCACTAAGGTTTAATTATATGTTTAGTTTCAACTTCTTAAGCTATAAGACTTTTTTGCTCAATCTAGATATATTTTTTACTATTTTATTCTCAGCCCTTCTAATTATATTCTTTTTATCATATAATTATGTTTCTAATATCTAGAAAACTTATTACACATTTATGGATATATTAGATTAATATATAAAATATGTTTTTAATTTCATTTGTAGAAAAAAAAATTTAATTGATATACAATTTGATTTAAAAATATTTCTTATCGAAGAAATAAAGTTACAACGACTGGCTATTCTAGTATTCTTAGAATATCTATAATTAGTGAGAGTTTATGTATTTCAATATTTTCTTCAATTATGATTCGAATTTTGTGAATTATGGTAGTAATAACTAATGTTGATATTTTTCATTATGTGTCTTGATCATGCCAAATTACCTTCCCCCCCCCCCAACCAAAAAAAAAAAAAAAAAAAAACTAGAGTAAATCCTAGTTAGTTCATTCTTCATATGAAAGTAAAGGAATTACCATATTTATTTTTTATTTTATCTTTCAATTGTTTTAATTGAATTTTTTTTAGTTTATTTTTTTAATTTCATCCTTTAATATTACATTGATTTTAATTTGGTTTTTTTTTATTATTATTATTTTAAATGAGGTTATCACAATCTCAAACAAACATCTCCCAATTGAATTGATTCCTAATTTTGTTATCATATATATATATATATATATCATCACACCATTAAGTGAAAAATAGTAAAAAAAAATAAAGTTGTTAAACCCAATGGAATCCGTGATCTAGATTCACAAGTTTGACGGGTTAAATCGTGAAACCTGAATCGATCCAATATGTCACCTTCTCAATATGATAAAAAATGTCATCTTGAGATTTTCTTAAAGCCAAATCATATTTTTATTAGTTATCCAAATTGTCATTGGACTTTTCAAATCGATTAGATCATATCAGAGCAATTTCTATGCTGATTAATTTTAAACTCATGCTAGGCAAGTAGTTGATTCAAGAGATTTCAAGGATGACCCACTGGATTGGGGCCCTTTTCCCCTCGTTTGTTTTTTATAAAAATTATGTCTTTTTTTTTATTGAATCTTTTTTGGCTTTTACTTTTTCAATTTCATTATTTAAGATTAGATTTATTTTGAATTGATCTTTATAATTTATTTGAGTTTGCCTTTTATAAGATTATTGCACTCTAAATAAATATCATGATAATTGATTGATGCTTAATTTTATAAGTGTTTATTTTTGTTGTCATATTATTAAGTAAAAAAGTAATTTATTAAAAAAAAAGTTGTTAAACCTAATGAAGTCCATGATTTAGGTTGCATAGGCTGTGTGTAATGTTGTAAGACAAAACCTTAGGAGGGTAGACCTTGAAGAAGAAGCCTCTTTAATAAAAAAAACTTGCTTTTCTAATTCTCTATTATTCAAGCTCATTTTTATCTTTACATTTTAAACTATAAGCTTTTGTTATCATCCAATAAGACATGACTTTAATGAGTAGCTGTTAAGTGCTCAAAAGGATGGCCGTGTTAAGCCACTTTGTTAGAGTATATGCCTAACAATTGTGGTATCAGAGCTAGTTAAACTGTAAAATTCAGATTAATTCAATGTATCGTAGTCTCAATATAAAAAATGTCATCTTGATTTATTTATTTTTTAAATTAAATCATGTTTTTAACTAATAATTTGAATTTGTTGTAGACTTTTTAAGTCGACTGGCGTCATGTTAAGACAACTCTTAAACAAGTTATTTTAAACTTAAACTAAACAAAGAATTAGGTAAGAAGATTTTAAGATTAATTACTTGGGTTAAAATTAATAATAATAGCAAATAGTTTTTTAGAATTAAATAATTTTTTTAATATTCATTTTTTTTTTAATTCCATGGGAGCGTAGCGCGTGATAGTAGTTCGTGGTTATGTCTAATTAAAAATACATGCATAATAATATTCAACCCTTGCGTGCTTGAAAGGATCATGACGTCAAATATCAGGTGGGGTCCAGTATCTGAAGAGCAATCCTAGCCACATAAACTCCGAGCCGGCCTAAATCATAAGTTTTGGGCGTGAGATTGTCCTCTCCAGATATATTTAATGTTTATTGTGATCAAGAAAAACAAATACGTGTACTTATCCCAATCACTCCTCTTGCCATACCAACCGTCCATTTCCATTGCTACCAAGAGAGATGGCTAGAAATAGCAGCTAGTCAATAGATCAACGGTCGGTGAGCGGCAGTGTTTACCATGCCCATTAAGCCATGCTCTGTGTCTAATTTTATCAATATTCTTGGTCCAAAGCACATTGTCTAAGTAATTATCTAGAATTTATTATATAATCTTGGCAGATAAAAAGGGTGGCTGAAGAAATTATATAAAAATAAGATTTTCTAGAGAGAGCTCCTGATATGTATAGTAGTGAAATATGGGGACCCACTCACTCCTCTTCAATGGAATGATGCCATGTGGCGTGTGCGATTGATGCAATAATTTAAGCTGGTGATTCTGTGTTCGTGTTGATGGGTGGACCCCGTTGGGCCCTAGGTGCTGTAAATCCTCCACTCCCTTGGCTTTGAGAGGAGGAGTGGAAGAGCAGAGAGAGAGCTGTAAACGCGGACAGCTGTCCTATTAAACGCATCATCGTCATCAACAGCACAAACATCATTATCAAATCAGGCACTGTCTGGCGGGCCTGATGGAGCCAAATTTATGGCTTAGACTACCAGAATTACTCTCCACACTGCACGTACTGGAGAGGGTAATCTTGGAAATGCAAGTGCAATTTCGAGTGCTTGTTTTATGTGACTGAAATGTTTTACGTGATTGACATCCGTGTATGGGTGAGAATATTTAATGTCACGTCTCAACTCGCTTGCTAGATATTCTAAAGTGAAAAAGTAAGGCATGCCAGTGGCTTCAAATTAATTTTTAAAAAATAAAAAAAATATATTATTTTAAGAAACAAAATCGATATAAAACGCTGTCCACTTCAAAACCAAACCACAAAAAACATGGGCAAACAGCGTGAGAAGAGATTGAACAAGGGCATCCATGTGAAGATCTTTTGTTTTTTGTTTTACTTGCGGTGGTGTTATTCTGTGACTAGCCACAGGCACGGCAAATCAGGGCAAACCGAGCTGATATGAAGTGGTTGTTGGTTCATCAGACGGACCCGTGAGCATTGCCTGTATTAATCTCTGTTTGGCCATGTCCAGGACCTCGTGCTAGGCATGTCGTTATCTATATTCCTTTCCTTGGTTCACAATTGCTCTAATGGTGTAGCTAGCTAGCTAGTCGTGTCCGCCCATTAACACTAACGAATCATTCGCTGCTATTATCTGTGAGAACGTGTCACTAACTACACCGATCCAGCTCGTCTATTCTCTTTAACCTTGCCGTGTTGATTTTTTTACCGTCACTGTTACAGTATTAGGAAATGCAGTTGAAATTATATATATATATATATATATATATATACACACACACTTTAAAATCATTTTAATATAATATGTTAAAACTAATTTTAAAAAATAAAAAAATTATTTTAATATATTTTTAAAAAGAAATATTTTAAAATACGAAAATACTTCTAAACACTCAACCTACGACGGGTCGCATTAGCGCTTAAAATGTCGCGTACCCTATTCATATTACCAAAACAGCCCTCCCAGTCAAGTCCTCCCATGCGAGAAAAGATAGACACAGAGTGAGACCTGGAAAGGGCATATTAGGGATGCAAACAACAACATTGTATAAATACGAATATTTGGTCCGGGAATCATGTTTACACTTTACCTCATCGTGGAACGAGAAACGAATGATTCACAAGAATCCAAAAGCAACAATCATTTAGTTGATCACTTCTACACAAAGTACTGCGCTTTCTCTTTCGCACTTCCTTGAAAAAATTGAAACACCTTTTACGACTTCACTTCTCCTTCCTTTTCCTAACACACTTCCACTTTTGAATTTTGGTAGCTGGTGATCCTCAGTACTTGTCAGTTGGCAAATGGCTTCTGATGCGAGCATGGCCACGCTGTCTTCTTCTGTTCAAGAAGATGATCAATATGATCATGATCATATTGATGGGTATCACCCCCCTAGTCTTCATAACTTTTCTAGGTTGTCCATGTGTACAAGTTCCACGTACACTAATGAAGATGATGATTATCAAGATTGTTATGGGATGACGATGTTTGCGTCAGGACTGAGTACAGAAAGTTTCGATGCTGATGCGGAACTCTCAGATGATCAAAAAGAAGGTAATCACAAAAACATACTGCACCTCTCTTATGATTCTGATAAAGAAACAGGCTGCTACTCGCTTCCAGCAACACCACCTCGTCGGAGAAATCGCGGTGGCTTAAGAAATCAAGTGCAATTAATCGGAGCAACAGATTATGCTAGTGAAAATGAAGCTCAAAAGGGTATTACGAGGCAAAAGATGAGAAAGAATTTGAGGAAAAGAAGGGTCATAAGAGAAAGAAGGATGGACAACAGCAATATGAGTAGTTTTAAAAAGAAAGAAGAGGAGACCACAGGGGCGAGTAATTACGGTTCTTGCAATAGTTTTAGTGGGGAGAGTGAAGGTGGTGGGTTGGTAGTGATAACAAGGCCAAAAGGAGGGAGCAAGTCATTGTGTATGGACTTGGAAGAAGTGAAGGCTTGTAGGGATCTTGGGTTTGAATTGGAACATGAGAGGATGCTGGAGATGCCTAGTAGTCGTGTCTCTGTTTCAGGATCCACTCTTGACAATAGTAGTGGTGGCGATTCTCCTATTGCTAACTGGCGCATCTCTAGCCCTGGTTAGTGTACATTTACGAGTGTCTCTCTCTTTCTTTCTGTGGTAGGCTTACAGATAACAAAAGATAGAATCCTTGATATGATTTAGGGACCATAACTTGAGATCATGGGTGATTGAGAGTTCTGAATATTATCACCACTGTCACTGATTCTTGACTTGGCGTGTTAGGACCGTTGAGTTTCACCTAATATTTTCAGTGTTTCTCATAGTGATCTGAAAGTTAAGTGTTTGTGTCTAATTGAGAGAGAAATTTCTTGTGTAGGTGATGATCCGCGAGATGTTAAGGCCAGGCTTAAAGTATGGGCACAGGCAGTGGCAATGGCGTCTGCATCTAGACATGGTGGCATCTGACTGCTGATGTTTGCGGATTCTAATCTATACTTTTTTGTTTTCACTTTATTTTGGGGGTTGAAGAGAGTTTACCTTACTTATATTAAATGAATTAGTGTGAACATATACTTAGTTTATAATAACAAGTTTGAAGTTAAAAAATAATAAGTATGTATTGATAATTTATCATCACAAAAATATGTTAAACAAAATGTACTCCAAAAATGATAAGAGTTTATACATGTTTAAACATATAAATTCAAGACAACAAAGCTTAAATCAATTATTCTTATATTAAAACAAAAAAAAAATACTTACTTGTTGAAGCGCTTAAAACAATAAATTTTTTATTGTTGTCAAAGATGGATTATTTATCTTTAAAATTTTATTATTCCTCACTTAAGGAAGAGAGTATAAAAATCTAAAAAATTCTTAGATTAAACTCTTCTTCCCCTCCCCATTTTTTTTTAGTGAATTTTGAAAGCTAAAATGTTAAATAATTAATAAGAATTAATTCATACTATTATCAACATTTAATTAACCACCATAAATAAATAATTAAATATAAAAAAACCAAGGGTTTTTTTGAGTAGAAAAAGCAAGGGTTCTTCTAGATTAATTTCTCATTTACCCATAATTGATTTAATTAAAACAAATTTCCCCACATGAATGGAGATTTTCTCACCAGTTTGAAAATGACTTAAAGATTTGTTGAGAAATATTGATTTAGTAGATTATTGCATTAGGATAGATAGCTTTTGACTTTGAACATTCCTTAGTGAAATACTATTGGATTTACTCGGCTAAATAGTGAAAGCAATGTCTTCAACTATTTGGCCTTTTATGCAAATCAAGAAAATAGTACTCATATAGTTCTCTATCTAGAGATTTTATTTGATTCTCATTGTTGTGTTTATTTTGACTTTGAACAACTTTTGGATTTAGAAGTGCTTTAGAGAATTCAGCCTTTATCGAAATTCTCAAAGAAATAGTCATATTTCTCACTCATATAGATGATTTTTCATTAAAAGCATTATATTATAATCAACTTTGTATACCAAGATATGAAAGTTATTAGGAGTTTAACTCATCCTTCATCACGCTGCAGCTAGCACTTACTTCATCATAGAAACAAGCAGGAAATAATAATCTCCTAGTGCTACTGAGAATGTTATATAACTTAGTTTTTCATTTAAACCTAGATATTGGGATTTTCAATCAATTAGGTATGGTTACCATCATTACATTTTATTCATCTTTAAAAAACTTTAAGCTCATTTCCCTATATGAGAATTACACACATAAGCTCTCTTGACAAACATCTGGTTAGCAGATCTGCAATATTTTCATTTGACTTTACAAAGTCAATGGAAATAATTTTATTTAAGAGCAAGTGTTTATGACATATATATCTAGACTTACAATTATGTATACTACTTTATGCCCTTCTAATTGCAGACTAATTATTACAATAGACATAAATAGTTGAAATAAATTTTGGCTAACATGAAATATCATTTAAGAAATTTCAAATCCTTCTAGATTTATTTACAGCTTCATCAAGAATAATAAAATTTGATTCTATCATAGATTTAGTGATATATATTTGTTTGGAGGATTTTCATGACACAACCAATCCAAAATGTGTAAAGACATATCCTTAGTGTTGGATATCCAATTAGCATCATTATACCATTCTAATACTTCTAGGTAAACAGTATAGTGTCGTCCATAGTTAGCGGCGTCCCTCAAATATTTGAGTGCCCTTCGTAGTGCTTTTTAATGATCCATATTTGGATTACTTAAAAAATCTACTCGGTAAGCAATATCAATTCTTGTACAGTTCATAACATACATCAAACTCTTAATTGTCCAAGAATATTTTAATTGGTATATTCTCTTGCCTTTATTTTTGTATAGATAGACATTTATGTCTATTGGTGTTTTCACAATGTTATTGTCACCTTTAAAAAATCTATCGAGAACTTTCTCAACATAATGAGATTAGAACAATACAAATTCATCAGATGTCCTAGAAAAATTTATTCCTAGTATGATATGTGCAATACCCAAGTCTTTCATTTCAAACTTATTTATTTAATATTTTCTTAGTAAACTTGATTATGTAATCATTACTATATAAAATAAGCATATCTTCCACATAGAGATATATAATGAAATACATTTATCTGTGTTTTTCACATAAACACATTGGTCAACTTTTTTTAATTTTAAATTTAATTAACAACATAACTTTGTTAAATTTTTCATGTCATTGTTTATATGCTTATTTCAAACCATTTAATGATTTGACAAGTTTATAGACTTTTTTTTTTTGTTTTCTATTGACAACAAACCCCTTAAGTTGTTCCATGTTAACCTCCTCATAAAGGTCATTATTGTTTTTTTTTTAAAAAAATTGTTTTTTACATCTATTTGAAGTATTTTAAGTTTATTAATAGCTATAATGGCTATTAACATTCATATAAAAATTATTCTTGACACATTTAACTATATGTAAAAATTTTCAATACCTTCTTGTTATTTAAAACATTTAACAACAAGTGTAGTTTATATATATATATATCAATAGTTTTATCAGTTTTCATCTTCTTCTTCTTTTTTGTAGATCGATCCACTTATAGTTTAATGGTTTATTTCTGGTAGGAAGATCCACTAGTTCTTATGTATGATTATTAATAATAGATTCAATTTTATTATTGACTACTTTCTTTCAATAAGAAGTTTCTAGACATTACAGAGTACAATAAAAAATTATCTACAATCTTCTTCTTTAATAATAAAACATGGAAAACAAAATGGATTTTAGCATCTTGTAGAAGTTGTAATTTTTAAGCCAAAACTCTAACCTTTTGAATTACCTTATAAGGGGCATAAAATTAAGGACTAAGCTTGAAAGTTTTCCTTCAAGCAACATTAGTATGTTTGCAGGGTTGCAATTTTAAATACATAAAATCTCCTACATTGAATTCCTTTTCTTCATCTGCCTTTGTCAACTAATTGCTTTATCTTATGCCTTGCTATTTCTAATTGTTTATGAAGAAATTGATCCATGCTCACCCTAACTTGAAGTATTTCTTCCACAACAACTACTAGAGAAACCTTTTGTGTCACAATCTCTTTATTAAGAGTAGAGTATCTATATGAGGGGAATGATAACTGGTATGTACCACTATTAAGTCATTGACAACCACAAATACCCGTTATTAGGATAGTACGTCACTATAAATCTTACGTAGGTTTCTAAGCATTGGTTAAATCTTTCAGTCTGTTTATATGTTTGAGGGTGATATGCAGAACTCATAAGTAACTTAACCCTAAGCTTTTTAAACAATTCTTTTCATAACAAACTTGTGAATATCTTGTCTCTATCAAACATAATTGAGGTTAATAATCCATGAAATCTATAAAAGTGATCCAAGAATGTCTGAGCAATATCTTGAGTAGAAAATAGATATGTTAATACAATAAAATGAGCATACTTCATGAATTGATCCATTAGTACCATAATAATGTCTTTTCCCTCAGATTTTGGTAGTGATTCAATGAAGTCCATTGTGATATTCTTCCATGTGCCACCTGATAAGGGTAAAGGCTATAACAATTCATGGTATACCACTCTCTCCAACTTTTATCTTTTATACATATCATATTCCTCCACTATTTGTTTCACTAACTTTTTCATGGTTGATAAATAAAACAAACCTTCAGCCTCTGGTAGGAATATTGAACTCCAACATGACCTCGTATATTAGATTCATGAGCAATATTTACCAATCTATTCCTTAACATTTTATTGTTGCTAATAAAAGTCATGTTCTTATACCTTAACACTTTATTTGACAAAGTAAATTTTAGCCAACTGTTCATATTCAATAATCTCTCAGCTACCACATTGTTTAGCTTAGGATCCAATTCATTTGACTTGTTAATTTCTCCATACCATATTGGTACAACTTTTATCATAGTATAAATATTACTATGCTCTTCATGTCTTGATTCCTTCTCGGCAATTAAACTATTAAGCAAATCATCATTCCTTGATAAGGCATCTACAACTAGATTTTTTTTCTCTCTCTTATGCCATATAATATATCTCAAAACAAAAAACTTAATTAAGCCTTTTCTTTGTAAGGGTATGTGTATCCTCCGTTTCAATAGGTATTATAGACTTTCATGATCAATATTTATAATGAACTAATCATGTTCTAAATAGTGTCTCCATATATTAATTATCATTAGAATAGTCATGAATTGTTTTTCATATATGGATAATCCTATATGCTAAGGACTTAAGCCTTTACTAATAAAACATAAAGGCCTTTCCTCCTGACTAAACACAACTCTTAATTATACAACACAAACATCAGTTTCAAGCATAAAAACTTTATGATAACCAAGTAAAGCTAACATTAGAGCTTTACATAATGCTTTCTTCAATCTTGTGCTTTTTTATTCCATTTGAAGTTGTTCTTTTTAAATAATTCAGTGAGTGGATTATTGATGATACCATACTCTCTAATGAATTTTCTTTAACAACCTATTTATTAAAGGAATCCTTTTAATTCTTTCAAATATATGAAACAAACTTGGATATCATATCTTCAGTCTTTCTAAGGTCAGTTCTCACCCCTTCAGAAGAGATATTATGACATAGATATTCTACATTTTCTTTAAATAGTGATCACTTGGACTATTTAACATATAATTGGTTACTTCTTAATATCATTGACTTAGTTCTAAAAGGGTTGATATGCAACTCCCACTACAAGATTTAACAGTTTTACCAATGAAAATTTTTCATCGGCGTAAGACACATATTTCATCGATAATTAATTTACCGATGAAATCACCAACGAAAATTCTCTGTCGGTGAATCTTTCATCGGTAATTTTTTATCTTTCGGTAAATTCATTGGTAATAAAAAAAATATTATTACCGACGGATTTACTAGCGGAACAGACGTGTCGGTAAAAATATTTTTTTATTACCAACGGATTTACTGATGGATTTACCGATGGAGAAATTTCTGTCGATAATTATTTAAAAAAAAATTCATTTTATAAAATTATAAAATAATTAAATTAACATAAATCAACATTGTATAATATATACTCAAAATGCTTGGAAAAAAGAATAAGAAAATCAACTCAAACAAATTTGCAACAAATAAATAAAAAAAAATTAATTCAACTAAAAAAATTCATATGAAAAAAATGAAGTTGCAATTGCTAAAAATTTAAAATCCTATAAATAAATCAACTAAAAATTGATCTCATATGAAAAAAAATCTCACAACAAAATTTATACAATTATTAAGAACAAAATCAATTAAAAATAAAATAAAAAAAAATATATAGTGAAAAAAATCATGAAAAAAATAAGGAAAAAAAAAATTGTAAAGCATATTAATTAAAAAAAAAAATACTAAGAGGATAAAAGAAGAAGACATACCCGAGCATGGAGGAAAAGAGAAGGAGATGAGGAGAGAAAAGAAGAGAAAGAAATAGATGTTGATGTTTTTTACATATAGTGAAGAAGAAGAAGAAGAAGAAGAAGAAGAAATAATGAGTCTGTCTCTTGTAAAATAAGCGAATTCAGGTTTTTTACTGGGGCGCGTTACCGACGGATAATTGAATATTAATATTTTTTAATTATTTCATTGATAATTTCATCGGTAATATTTAATTAAAATTTTTAATTTCATAAAAAGTTTTCAGAAACCGCTAAAAATTACCGATGATTTTTCAATCCGTCGGTGATTCCGTTTGTAATATTTAAGTGAAAATTTTAAATCAATTGAATTTTTTCAGAAAGCCGCCAAATAACACCGATGAATTTTCAATCCGTCGGTGATTTTGTTCATAAAGAACAACAATTAACAGTGTAATTGGAAGGTGAACTGTTTTGAAGCTCTCTGGAAAATACCGACGGAAAAATCCGTCGGTAATTTTCTTTGTAATTGATATGATGAACAGTGTTCACAGTTTACCAACGGAATTACCGACGGAAAAAATTTTGTCGGTAAAAAATGACATGTCATCATTTTTTTTTGCTTTGTTTAAATTTTTATTTCCCTCGATATATACCAAGGGAATATTTTCGTTGGTAAAATCCCTCTAAAATTTACCAACGAAAATATTGCCTCGGTATTTTTGTTTGTATTTTTTGATTTTCTTGTAGAAGAATTATATATCAATATGTCATCAAAAACTAACACAAAATTTTTTAAGTAAAGCTCTAACACACTATTCATTAAGTCAAGTCAAATGGCATTACCTTGAATTCGTAATGCCCATTGTGTGTTCTAAAGGAAGTCTTCTCTTTATCTTCCACATTTATCCTCACTTAATGATAACCTAACCTTCAATCTAGTTTTGAAAAGAACTTAAATTCATTTAGTTCAACCATTAACTTCTTTATGAGAGGAATTGAGAATTTATTCTTGATAGTAAAGTTATTTAACTATCTATAGTATACATAAAAATTTCATGTACTGTCATTTTTTAACTAAAAAAACTGGTGATGCAAAATGGCTACAACTCTACCTAATGACTCCATTAAATAACATATCCTTCACCAACTTCTCATTCTCTTTTTTGAAAATGAAGGAACTCCCATAATGTCTGTGACATTAGTAGGTTTTGCACCACGTACAAGAGGAATTCTATGATCTAACTTCCTTATTAGTGGTAAATGCATTGGTTCTTTAAATGCAATCTTAAACTCCTCTAAAAGTGCTTTAACATTTGCATTCTTAGTATTTGAAGTAATCTCCGCAGCGGTAGTGATAGAAACTAATTTTACCACAAAAACCAAAAATATCTTCCTTTAAATCCTTATGAACCTTTTTAGTTGTAATTAAATATAATGTAGCCTTATCAACTATTTCTTTAAGCTATATTATTCTATCATCTTCCTTGAATGAGATTCTCATCTTAATAAAGTCAAATAAAACAGGAGAGTGTCTTCTTAACCAATCCACACCCGAAACCATGTCATATTTTCCTAACTTTAACAAACTCAAATCAGCAAAGAACTCATACCCTTGCATAAACTATATGAACTTTGGACAATAAGTATTGCACTTCATAACATTATCATTAGCCACAATCGCAACCAATGCAATAGTTTTCCTGACCACAACCTTGATTTCTATATAAAGATTACCTCATCTATAAAATTATGGGTTCTTTCATTGTTAATCAAGATCACCAATTCTATTCCCTAATAGCTTTATTTTATTCTTATTGTATTATGGGCATAGCTTTTTGCAAAAAAAAACCATACTCTTCACTTGCATTTTCTTTCTCTACATTAACTTTAGTATTACCCTCTTCCTTGGCTTCCACAAACTCCTTCGCATCTTCTCCATTGCTTTCAATCATATGAATTCCTTTTTTGTTTAACCACTGGCTTGAATTGTATTTTACTCCATATTTATAGTGTTGCCTCAGTCGTTTTATTTGCTCATTGTCTTAGGATGTTGTTTTAGGCTTTGAGATGTGTCATTTATAACTAGATTATAAGGTTTTTAAGGTTGATTTTCTTTCTATTTACTTATATCAAATAGAGCAATTGATCTGCTAACCAATCTACTTTGCGTGGCTAAACTTGATTGCTCTTATCATTAGCTTGTTCGCGTGGCTAAACTTGATTGCTCTTATCATTAGCTTGTTCGAAGGTTTGCATCAAAGTGATTGGTTTTAAGATCTTTAATATTGGTTTAAAATCTTCCTTGAAACCACTGATTAAACTAGATATATAGTAAAATTTTAGCAAAATAGGGTTCGTAATAATCATAAGAGATTTGAGTTCTTCAAACTTCTCTATGCATTCCTCCATTCCTCTTTCTAGGGTTAATTAAGTGAATTCTTCTACTACTCTTATATTTCCAAACCTCATACAAATTCCTTTTTTGAACTCATACCATCTGCCTACATCTCTATTACTTAAAACAAAGTTGTCAAACCAAATATATGCCCTTCCTTCCAAGTATATGGACGCAATCTCAACCTATCGGAAAACTAGAGTGAGGTGTAACTTAAAATACCTCCTACATGTCCTAAGCCAACCTCTAAAGTTCTCTCCATGAAATGATGTTAACTCCATTCTAGGAAGAGCCATATTATATCCCATCTTGTTTTCTTATTGAGAATCCATCTCTTCCATTCTTATGTTACTCCTTGGATTTGGAAGAATTCCATCAGATACTGGATTGTTCCTGCCATTAAACTTCTCATCTTCTTGATTTTTAAGAATGGTCTGTAATGTTGCCATGATCGAATCCAACCGTGCATTGAATTGATCATTATTTCTATGTTGTTCCTCTTATTATTTCTGAGTGCATTCTTCCATTTGCATGAATTCATCATGCATATTCTGCAATTCCTCGTGTATTCACTGCACTTGCTCTTCCAATTTCTTTCTTTGTTCTTCCAAGGCTCTGACCTTATTGTTTTCTACCATGGTTAATGATAGAGTGTTTAATCAAGATTGAGGGTGGATCTTTGGCAGCTCTGATACCAAATTGTTAGCTCGTGAACTAACAAGAGAAGATTTTGAGAAATTGAGAGGGGAAAAGAGAAGAAAAGAGGGAGATATTGAATCTGCACATAGCAGAACTTTCTGGTGTTATTTCTTGAGTATTACATTACAATTGCCTGCACTATATACAATGAGATTCCCGTCAAAAAGCAACTGTCATTCTAACAAACTCCTAACTGTTAACAGTTCTAACAACTAACTAACACAATCACATGACAGGTTGTTAGTTATCCAACTGTTATTCTAAGTGATATGACTCCAGCTTCTTCTTCTTCTTTTTATTTCCCATGTTTTCCTCCCGCATATTCTTTAGTATCCACTTGTGCTTTCATTCCTTATCCTCTTGATTGTGCTGTAACAATTATTTGATTTGGGTGGGAACAGCACTGAGATTGAGATCATGTTACATTGTGTATCTAAAAGGAAAAATAAAATGTATGAGGTTATCTAGAGCCTTGCGTGATGATACTGCTGGAGCCTGTTTTACTTGTTATTTGCTTACAGAGAGAAGACAGTTTGATTCTTCAGGATTGGTAGCTTTTTTATGCTAGGTGTATGCCCCCCGTTCTTTTTCAGAACAGAAACAACCATTGCATTTGTTTACAAGGAAAAACCTTGAGCATTTTAGGTCCAACGCCCTTAATCTAGAGCCAAAGGATTCGCATGGCTGCCAGCAAACAGATCTACCAGTGTTCTTCATTAATATGTCCTTGGAAGATAGTTGTCACCGGTCAAACCTAAACCCATGGTGCTTATAGAACATAACGACACCAAGAATACGATGAGCAGGTTTAATGGGGGTAAAAGTTAACCTTGTAGACTGGGAGAACGTTATGTTTGAAACCACACCACTGCAGAGGGAGATGCTAATTTTAGTTTTCGACAGTTGAAACTCAGCAAAAATGGTGCACGAATTATACAGAAAGAGAAGAAACTGTACGATGATATAAACTTGCTATTACCATTCACATGACTTGAAGCACATCACCTGTGGGATACATGGTGACAACCAGGGCAAAACAAATTATTTAACGTGTTCTTGGCAGCAGAAATGTCGTCATTTTACCCATCTTAATTCAAATTCAATGATCTCAAGCCAAAATATATGTAAACAATGTAGACTCGTAATTCTGACAAAAAAGCATTTCCTCATACAATGAACAGAATTTAAAACTGTGATTGGATTGAATTTCCTGCAATTCTTGGTGTTTAATTGCTGGGTACATTGGTAGGAAAAAAGAATAATTATTCATTTCAATTTTAAGCCCAGCGTACTTTTATGCTCTACTGGGACAGTAAAATACAACGGATAAAGAGAGAATGACGCTATTCACGGCATTCACTCAGCCAACCACAAACAAATCTGTCAAGTTCTACATGAGACAATAAGGGAATGAAAGAAGAGGAAGCCATGAAAGCCAACGGATAGGTTATCACTCACAAGGGTTCGAGATTATGGCAGGTGTTGTCAAAAGGGTATGGACAGCCAACAATTTTAGCAACTTCTCGTTCAAAACACCAGTCTCCAACATATTGTGCAATCATCTGCACGGTGGAAATTTAATTAGTGCAAGTTTTGAAGTTCTGTACATGGACGCACGCAAGCATCTTGTGCGTGCACCAAAACTTTCTAAGATTCTAGCGTTACTTTTGACGCGAAATAATTCGTCCTATTCTTTGAAAAGAACAAGGGACAAACAGATCACATATGAATATCTATTCTATCATCCCTATACGGGGAGAATTATCAGCGAACCATGTTTCTTGTTTCTCAATTGGCAATGAGCAAAACAAGAATTATGAACAAACCATTTTGATGGGATGTTGAAGAAAACTTTTATGGCATCCAGCATTTGATTCCTGAAGTCTGTTCCATAACAGAGAAAGGACAGACCACTATATATATGAATCATATGTTCTAGTTCAAACTGAATATTGATCCAGAGATTCAAATACCAAGCAAAATAAATTTCCTTTCAAAAATTGGATCTGTGATGAATTACAGCGTGCATGATTTTGTTTGCATTGTTTCCAGGTATCACTATGATCAGCTGATGGTGAAGCTAAAGTGCTTCGCACCTGCCAAAAATAAAGAGAAGAAATTATACTCAACCTATCCACCCTTCATCAGGAAATCACCCAGGTCATAAAATAAACTACAATTGTCGAAGAAATTGTACTCAACCTATCCACCCTTCAGGAAATCACCCAGGTCTTAAAATAAACTACAATTGTCGATTTTGATGTTTCAGCAGTGTTCACATGCAATTTCTTTAGCCCTTTTCCTACTGGCTGCTCTGCTGTTCATTCTTTTCTATCTTCTGTTTTCTTGTTTTCAGTAAAATCTTCATTTTCATAATAAAAAGTTTTCTTCACCTGCAGTCCTGTTTAAACCGAGGACTCTTCTACTTGCATTAGAAATCCTGTGTCCGCGATGCCTGCCGTTGGCTTCTTCTTCACTATTCCAGCCCCCTTTGATCCTTCTCTTCCACTTCTTAAAGGTTTATTTCAAAACCTAAATATCCATTGAATAATTATCTTGCTTTATTAATGATTTTGATGTGTTTTGTGATGATAATTTTGGGATTAAATAGTTTTATGGGATTGATATTTGTATTTAAATGATGTTGGCCAAGTCCCTTAATTTTGCATCTTGTTTTATTATTGATTTTGATGTGTTTATGATGATATTTTAGTATTAAGCAATGCTCATTGAATTGATATTTGAGTTGAATGCACTTTTAATTTTGCATCTTGTTTTCTCTCATATTCTTGATCAGCATTGCAACATGTATTTTTTTGTGAATGAACAATGATCTATTCAACACTATGTACTGGGATGCTCTTTAGTTCCAAATGATACAAAATCAATCCTCATTCCAACATATATTTGCTTGAGTTTTATAACATATTTATAAAACCTATTAAGGATTTGGTTTATGTTAAAAGGTTTATTGGGCCAACATTTCAATCTTTAAAAAATCCACCCTTTTTATTCTCACAAATTATATCTTACTATTCACTCTTGATATTTAGGGTAAATGGAATTAGCATGGGCCATTACTTTGAATATTAAAAAGAGTAGCATGTTCTTTTGATTTTAAATGAAAATAAGTCATAGAAATATCTAAGTCCAATATTCACCAAATAAATTTAGTGTATTAGCCTCTTTAATAATTTCTCACATATTTATAAGAATCCAAAAATTTATTCACTTACGGTGAAGGTAAATACACAAGTTATAGCACTAATACAAACATTAATGAAGGGTAACCAACTAAAATTGAAATGAAAAGAGGTGATTGATAAAGGAAAATGAACCTTAAAAGGGTAATTGTCAAGACTTAATCCATAAAGGATCCTCGTATCACTAGATTTTATTCCAAGTAAATGAACTCATTATGGTCACTACTTGGATAAGATTGAGGCATTCAATATTCATTCATTCAGTAAATATTGTGAGTAAATCGTGGATACTATATTTTAAATGAATCTTAATAAAGTATTATTCATGGACCTTTCCTAGAATTTAGGTTGGGTTCAATGAGGCTAGCATAACCCCAATGATTATTCATTGGCATGATTTGATAAATTAATGATTATAGGTAATGATCAAGGTTCACCAATTATAAACATGTCAATTCACTGATTATTATCGAAGGATAATAAGTTGGGGTGAAAAAGATAAATCATGCCTTAGAATGGTTAAACTTGAGCCCACATATTCATCCAAAGTTTAATTCATAGTAGTGGACTCACTATCACCCAGTTATTTAGAATACTGATACATTAAGCATAACAGACTGTTAGGAATAGAAGACAAAAGTAGCAATGCAGCTTATCTCATGTAAGATGTTTTAGGGTGATAGTATCTTTCATTTAGCATAACTAGTCCCTTACTTGGTGAGTATAATATTAGGTGGTGATTTCTTTTTAACATGAGAACTCCCCCCCCCCCTCTAAACACAAACAACCTTTCCTATTCCTAGGAAAGACGGCTTTAATTCGTCGCGATATCAGGTGTGATACTACATCACATACCAAGCCAAATTTTTTCTAACATAAAAAAGATGCTCATGTGACTTTATAGTTTTTAAAGAAGCAAGAAAAATTCAAGACTTGGGTCATTGACTTGATTGGGTTGATCTTGATTTAAAATCATAATTAATGATAGTTGTTTTTAGCAATTAATAAACTTTAAAGACTTAGTTGTTATGATTAAATTAATTTATTATTCCTAATTTTTTAAAATATATTTAGTAAATGATACCTTTATTGAGTTTTGTGTGTGTGTGTGTGTGTGTGTGTAGCATGTGTTTACGATAGAAAAATACATAACTTTCTCATTATTAGAAGTTCATTCAAAAGACTTTCTCATTTTACTTGGTTTCTCGTATATCTTTACAAATAATTTAAGACCTTTCTTTTTTACATATTCCTTTTAAATGTCACTACACTTTATTTCTTATACTTTATTTATTCTAGATTTTGTTCATTCTTTTTTTATAACTTATATTCTTTTTTCATGCAAACCCATCTGGCTTCATCTTTTGCAACTCATCTACTTAAAAATCATGGAGCACAACACTATCAACAACAAATTATGTTATTTAATCATAAACACGACATCGTTACTTTGGGAGTCTTCTCCTCATTTGTGATTTTTAAAGCTATAAGAACATAAAACTAAGTGATTTCCAAACTTTGTTAGGAATGAACAAATTAACTGCATATAAGAGCTTTTATTAAAGTTGAACATGATCTAATATATTTAGCATGTCATAAAAACTAAAACTTATTGTTACACATCCAATAAAAAAATAATTTTCTTGGACAAATTAATACCAAATATAAGTTTTCTACTAGTGCATAGAGAGAGATTGAGTGTAGAAATAGAATCAATCAAAAACAATAAATTATAAAATCAACAACAATAATGGTAAATTTACCTCGCATTCTTAATCATGATTTTGTCAAGACTGAGAAAGCATGATCTTGTTTCTTTCATCCTCTGTTATATTTGAGTACGAATAGCTTATATTATAACCTAAAAGAAAGAAGCTAGATCAAAGTTGTGTAAAACAAACACAACCCTACATTAAAATACCACTAGGAAGAAAAAAAGTGGAGATAAAGAGTATGTACTTGCATTTTTATCACTTACTTTCCATACTGAAGCTTGATGTTTTAAAGTTGCACTTTCCTTCAACATGATTTTATGAAAAGCATTTAAAATGAGAAATTCATAACTAAAAATATTAAACAGAAGTACAAAACTAATGATTAAATAGGTAATTTGACAAATAAAAGGCTAAGAATAATTAGTAGAACTGTAGGATTAGCAATAAATTAAATGTCTTTATTATACACATATTATAAGACTATCACATTGAAAACATCTCACTTAACACTTTCTTCTGTGTTAAAAATAAAATGATAAAACTACTTTGATATTTTCTCATAATTAGAAATAAATGATGCTTCAAAAATGTTATTCAACCCTAAACTCAAATAACTCATGGAAATTAATTTATTAGGGTTAACAATAACCCATAAAAATTAATTTGCGATTTGTTTTAGAGTTTTGAAAAAAAAAAAGAATATTTGGATTAAAATGATTACAGCAAGGCACTTCACCAAAATCATATTAAGAAGACTTTAATGAATATAATTCTTCTTTATTTTACTTTAACCCCACATCTTTTTATAATCTTATTTTGGCCCCCTTTTATTTTTTCCATGTTTTCCCTTTGTCCTATGATTCATTTTTTTATGAACTTTTAAGTCTCTCCAATCCCAAAAGACTTTATTTTAAATTTTGTTTCATCCATCATATTACTAATTTTGTTGTTGTTTTTATTATGTTGTTTTTTTAATATTTTTATCTGGGGGTTTACAGAAATGATCATACAATTTCATTTAAGATCAGAGGCTTGCTATGCCCTTCCTCATCTCTAAGTGCCTAGGTATCCACCATAAATACCTAAATCTTTTCTTGTTTGAACCTTGCCCTTAACTTTAAGGCTACCCCATTCTAAGGTGCTATTAAATGAAAATGATGCAATCTTGGATATGACATCAAATGATCCATTAGGAGTGTCTATTAGGTCTATTCTAAGGCTTAAAATAAAGTAGATTCAAAAGGAGTTCGATGAGCTAACTCAAGAGAGTTGGGTTAAAAAGGTTCAAAAATATCAGTTCGAACCTTTATGTACTTTTCAAGTCATATATTCAACTTCAGGAAGAATTTTTATGTGATTCCAATTGGATTGGAAACTAGACATATGTACATTTTTAACGATATATAGTAGGTTGTTAATTCATCGAGAGAGAACAATGTGTTTTAAATTTGGACAACTTTTAGACATTAATAAAATTCAGTTTTTCTTGAGCAAACTTCTTCTTCTTTGTTAGGACAAGGAGTAAATCCGACTTATCCAGGTATAATTGACCATATGGCGTCATTCGCAATCATCCAATACCTCTAGTTCTTAGTTACAAGTTAACTTTGGGTCAAAGTTCAACCAAACCTGATTATCCGACTTTCTTGGGATTTGTTGTGAATCTTATAATGGGTTGCACGATCACCTAATTATGAGTTTCACATCATATACTTAGTATGCATACTAATATTCTATTATTATTTTTATGTTAAAATCATATTTATTATTAATTATGTTTTTACATGTTTATAGATTTAAACTTGTATAAACTCTAGGTTTTCTTTTAAAAAAAATTATGTTTAGCATGTCTTATTATTATAAACTAAATATCACTGCTCACTGGTCTAATATATAGATAAATTTTGATTTAGCATGGGTGTGCGCAAAGTCCAATTTTGACAACAATATTCAATGACTTAATCTAAAGCACATTAATTCTTTGAAGTTTTCTTTGAATTTATCTAAAAGTATTGTTTTTTATATAATTAGTTGACAAAGCGGGTGGTTAATTAAAGTATGGCATTGGTTGTGAATGTTAATTTCAATTAGAAACATTTATTTTCCCTTTTCTTGCATTAAAAAAAAAAAATTATTTTCCCTTTTAGGGTACAAAATGAAACCCAATTTCGTAAATCTCCATGGCCTGTCATTAGCATATCTAAGTCCCTAATACTCCAACCAATTTGAAACGAGAAGAGCTCTCTCTCGATCTATAGCTACAGACACTGCACCCATTTCCTTCTTGCTTGGGAAGCAAGAAATTTGTGGGCCCCTCAAGATACTCCCTATAAAACTACCTGCATTCAGGTTTCTCATTCCCTCACGCCTTTGGCAACAGAAAATAACAACCTCCTCCTTCACCTCTCTCTCTCAAATACCAAAAAAATGGAAATCACTGTTGAAATGATCAAGGAATCGCTCAAAGACCCTTACTGCCATTACAACGGCTACAACGTCCACGTCGAGAACCACCGCATCCTCACCGTCATCTCCGGCTGCGACCTCACTGTCAGCAAGTGGATCAAACATGTCTCCAAAACCAACAACGACTCTGCTTCCTCCTCCTCCAAGAAATCTCTCATTGTCGGTGTCTCCACCGATAAGCAGTGCATTTCCGGCAGTAAAAGCTCCGAGAATTACAGTCCGTACAACATCCTGCAGCTCTGCGTCGGCTCTCACTGTCTCATCTACCACCTCCCGCACCCTGAGTGTTACTACACCTGTAAGTCTCTCCGAGACTTCTTCTCCAATCCTAAAGTCATAGCTGTAGGTGTTAACATAAAGCCGGTGGCTAAACAGTTAGAGAAGGAGTTTGAGATTAAGTTTGAGAAAGTGATAGATGTCCATGAGCTAGCTGTGAAGAAGATAGGGCAAGAGTTGTTAGATCTGAATCTGAGCAAGTTTGACTTGGATAAGATGGCTAAGGCATTGCTAGGAAAACACATGGATGTTGTGAGGCCTGAGGAGAAAGCGGAGTGGTCTAGTAATACTCCTTACTGTATGTATTACGAATATCATGAGCAGGTGAAGTTAGCAACTGTGGATGCTTATCTCTGTTTTTTGATGGGTTGGGAGCTGTTATATGATGCGGATGAGTGTAAGCGCAATGTTTCTCTTGCCTTAAAGCAGAAGATGAAGAAGGAGAGCAAGCATCTGAAGAATCATAGGAAAAAGAAGACCAAGTTATTGTTTAAGAGATCAAGGGTGGATTTCAGGGATGATACGGTTTGGTAATTAGTAAAGACTTACTTAGTCTCTGTCTGGCTAGCTATTAAGAGGCTAGTATGAGGACTTGCTGCTCGCAGCGGTGTTGAGTAGTGCTGGAATATTCTGGACATGGACGTGGATGACTGGTCAGTACTATCTCTATCTTTGATCAGTCATATTCCATTTGCGAATGCAACTGATAATTCGTCTTTGGCCAATGTGATCAATGAAGGGATGCTATATAGATTTTACAACTATATATGAGATTTATGCTTCAATTCTAATTAATTTAATATATTATCCTTTTAATATTAAAAAAGTAAATTATATTATATCATAGCAACTCCAATATAAATTAATTTTTTAAACATGATAAAAAAAAATCAGGCAAAAAAGGTTTTACAATTAACATTTAACAGCAATTTTTCAAATAGCTATCTAGCTGGTATATTCTTTTAGCGCTCTATAAGCTTTTAAAATGCTAAATCAATAGGTTCCCTATATATATATATGTGTTTCTCTCGTACATAAAAGAATGAAGTACAAATGATGAGTAGCATGTAGCCTCGGGGTAATTCAACTTTATCTCATAAGGGCAAAGTACAGCCCTCTAATCATCAAAATCCTAAACAGAAACCCCTCATTCTGATTGTAAAGGCAACAAAAATATTCTTGCTTGCTTGGGATAGACGTTCTCATCCCACACTTTATTAAGTAAAAAAACAAAATTAAATTAACAAATGTCAAAAATTTATCAAGAAATTGAGCCACTGAGCATCTGGTTCTCACCATCTTCACCAAACTGATAATCCTTGTAGATTTCGAGTAATAGTTCCCTACATGGTACAACGGCTCCAATCTTGATGCAAGCCAAGAAAGCACCTGAAAGCTTTCTATGAAGGCTATATACCTCATCTGGAGGTGGAGTGAGCCTGTGCCTTAGCATTGTTGCCCCAAGGTTTGAAATACTGTGAGTGATATTAGAGGATCGGAAGTCATACCCGCCAGGATTAGAGAATGGCAGTCCCACGATAAAACCAGCCTGAACATGAGCATCCAGCATTGCCTCTGATTCTTCTCCTGAGAGGAATCCAAGCCTCTTTGACATCTCGATCACAACATCTCTTTCACCATTTGCACATGCTACAACCTGATCAAATATCCAGATCAAAGCCCTCAGCACATAAAACATTAAAGATAAATTAGAATCCAAGCATGTCTACAAAAATGTCTTATTTTTGGTACTTGAGTAATGAAAAGCTGAGAACCACCGCAAACAAACGAAAATAATAAGATGCTCCACTACAATTATTTGAGTCGGCTTTTTACAATATTGGCTACTCTATGTCTAGGTAAATTTCCTGCTGAATAAACTACTGAGCCTGTTCTTGTTATATCGAAAGGTGAATTATCTACTGAACTTACTTCTTGTTCATCCATTAATTCTACCGTTAAGCTTCCGGTTACTGTACTGATTGTATCAGTGAGTTCTTATTCTTAGATTTCTTTCTTCATAATAATATAGATACTCTTCTTCAGTTAATTGTTTGTTTATAAATATCTGTCCGTCTAATTCCATTAATTCTTGTTCAGTTAAATTAGTCATTCCTGATTCTTTACGAAAAGCTATTCTATCTGTTACTAAATGAATATGAGCCAAATTCATTTCTATATCTGTCTCTTGATCTGAATCTATATCTCTAGCTAGTGTCTTACTATAGTCTGTAAACCTTACTGAAGTTTCTCCTCTATTATTTTTATAGGTTAAAGGTGACTGTGGTGCTAATATACTCTCTCTTTTTATAAAATCATCTAATTTCCATTCTAAACCGGCTAAATCTTCTGCACTATACTTGGTTGGTTTTATCATTTTTAAACCTTTATTTCCTAACATTCCTACTACATCATCAACTCTCAAATCTGTATCTAGTATTACTACTTCCCATTTTTCCTAGGAATCCAATAAACAGTAATAAATTATTGCCTTTAAATTGTTCAAATCCTTTAGTCTGAATTCCTATTTTTATATGATCTGTGAAGTCTTTCATATCTAATAAGAAATCTGGACTACAACATAAGAATCCTCTGTTTTCATTCAAATCTAGCTCTTGATGGATCTTGCCATCTATCATCATAAATACATATCATTACCTTAGCTCCTATATGTTTTCTAACCATACTTTTAACTCCTATAGTTATCATTCCTAGATGCATTAGGTTATATTCTTCTCTTTTTAATTCTTTTCCTGCATCTGACGAAATAAGATTGACATTTACTGTGTCATTACCACAGCAACTTATTGTTACTTCTCTATTATGCTTATAAAACCCTGTTTTTATTGCAAAAGTACCTGGTGAACCATATAAAGCTCTAGCTCTCATGGTTCATAGATTATGATTTACAAAAGAATTATAATCTTGATCTACATCTACAACTCCGTCTAATTGAACATCTTCTCTTGTTCTATTTCTACTAAATTATATATCTATTATACCACCTGTACTACTTGTACTAGCCCCTGAAGTGTTGTGTCTATTTTCTTGTATAGTTCTACTAGTGCCTGTGAAGGATCTAAAATTACTCATTTTGTGTCTGAAGTAAATCCTGGGATAATCTTATATTTGCTATCTTTAGGCTGTACTGCTATAAAATTCCAAGCTGGCTGGGTTTTAATCTTTTTAGGTCCTTTATCTGAAGAATCTATTTTAAAATTGTCTAACTCAGTAGATGTTTCTGATATAGCTATGTCCTGTTTTTCTTTTAATCTCCTTTCTTGACTTTTAATGATTTCTGCTAACGTTCTTTCTGATTCTTCTGTTTCACTTAGCCTAGTTTTTAGTCTTTTGATAGTGTTTAGTAATTCAGAATCATCAGTTGTTATTTCTTTACCTTTACTATTATTTTTTACTTCTTTTTCAATATTAACAACTCTGTTTTCTAACAGTGAAATTCTAGCTCCTAATTTGATTAGTAATTCTGATAATTCTAATATTAAAGCCTGAATAGTATAATTTTGTTTAATCTGAATTTTATCTCCTTTAGAAGTTGGCTCGTAAGATGTGAATCCTTCTGGGTCCCTGTAAATTTTTGTTTATAGCAAAGCTCTTTGATATTCTGGTCTGTTTTCTACTCCGCTCATGAAAGTGCTATTTCTTTAATATTTAGGGCTATAGCCTTAATCTCATCTTTAAACTTATCTGTTGGTGATTTTATGTTTCTTAAAAAAATTTCAGATTCTAACTCTATATCATTTGGCTTCTGATTTATTTTATCTATTAATCTAGTTAACTTCTCTGTTGTAGGGAGTTTTTCTAAATTAAAGTTATTCTTAAGATTAGATATAGCTCTGTTTTGGTCTACTAGCTGTTCTTTAATATAATCAAAATTTTCTGCTAAATCTTTAAACTTATTTTTATACTCTTTTTTAAATTGATTAAATTCTTCTGTGAATTTCTTTTTTTTCTTTTCTAATTTTACTCCTAGATTTATAATCGAATCTACTACTGTGTTTAGATGCTTGTGTTCTTTAGTGTGAAAATAATGTTAAGGCCTAGATCTGAAAAATTGCACTTTATATTAAACACTTTTCGTTCACTTAACTTGTATTTTCTGTTATCTCGTAATTCTAAACTAAGATAATCTAATCTTTCTAATTTCTTTACACTATTATTGGCTATTGTATCTTCTTTTAATTTTAGCTTTAAATTAATAATTTATTCTTTTAACTAATCTTGTTTGTCCAAGAATCGAAAGGATTACCATTCTTAAGTAGTCATCAACAAATCTTTTAGGATAATCTCGAGCTGCTCCAAAGTCAATGAGATTGATGGTGTTTGTGGCCTCATCATACAAGAAATTACTCCAGTTAGGATCAGTCTGCATAAGAAAAGTGCAACACAAGTAAAGGTGACTACCAGATCAATGTGAAATGATCCAAAAAGATGCAAGGATATTTGCATGCTTGGAGAGAGCGCATGTCATAACAAAGATCAAAAGCAAGCACTCAAAAAATTTGTAAGGTAAAAACAGGGCCCTGCCTGCATGAAGCGGAAGACGAACAATTCCATCAATGTGAGTTCTAGCAACTTTCTCCCAACATAATTACGAGTTTCTTGGTTCAGTGATGCTACTTTATCAATTGGAATTCCTGTAGCAAGGACAAACATTGTATTAAAAGATGACCAAAACCAAAGTTTCATGATCTATAGAGAAACACGGGTGCACACGCACACGCAAGTGCACGCACAGTTTACATTATGTTGTAGGAAAGCTATCATAGCTTTTTTTCTTTCTTTTTTGAAAAAAAAGAAAAGCAAAGAATAGTTATATGCTAATGTTAACACAAACCATTATAAGAACTAAGAAGAATCAGTTGTGCTAGTCAATTCTGTATACATATTAGAAGCTAAGTATCATCATACAGCTAGAAGATTGTTAAAAGTGATAAAAGGATTATCTTTGGGCTAAATTTATTCATGCTTCTAGAAAAATTTTAAGTTAAGGTTCCAATGCCATTGCAAATCAAAATTGATGGTCATGACCACTTCAACCAAAAATCAGATTTTTACATGAACCTTTTGCTCATCAAATGTCGTACTTTTATAGCAGCAGTCCAAGAGTATCTTGAAATGTACATTCATAAGTAATATTCTAGATAAAGAAAGGATAGAAAAATGGAGTAGCAAGTCATAAAACAAGATTTTCAAAGGTGAAAAGCATGATAAATCTAAGACATGAAGAATGACCAATCATTCATGTGCATGAAACCATCAGAAACTCTCGCAAGTGGACATTTACAGTGTGATAAATTTGTTAATAACCTTAGCTTTCAAGGTTAAATTTGACCAGCATATTTAAGCAAGGAAAGTAACACAAAATACTCAGCAATTACCAGAAACAAACTCGGTACTTAAGACTCTTTTACATGAAAGATCATCCACAACCAATGGAACATAAAAGCCCTCAGCATCAGATAGCAGACTGCGGAACTGTTTCTGATTGGCGGCCTCCAACTCATAGTCACATTCTCGAGACAGTTCTACTTTTGCCACCTTCAAAGAATGGCAAAAGGAAAATTAGCATCCAATCCCAACAGTAAAACATAGCTTTACAACTACAGTCAATAATTAACCAGTTTTTGCAGCAAGGAGCGATGGATAGCACCGAAGCATAGACCAAAGACAAGATAAAAGGCACGATTGGTAGCTGATCAAACAACCATAAGACAGGCTCTATTTTGAATCTCACAAATTAAGGACTAAAAACCACTCGGTAGCATGTAGTGGCAATCCTAATACAGCAATGCAAATCCACAGGAAAATACAAATACCTTTATAGCTCTGTCAAGAAATAGTCCTTTTGGAATCAGGTTTGTATAATCTAAAAGAAGTTTCACATTCTCAATGTCGCTCTCAATACTATCTGCAACACCAGGGTACTGAATTTTCATTGCAACCTCCATACCATCCTTTGTCGCTTTGTGCACCTATAATCATTAACAATAATTAAGCCACAATAAGAGTATGAAGCATGAAAACGCATGTGGGAAAGATATATAAATAAAAACAATATCATATAACATATTTAAAAAAGCTTCTAAAAGGATTCTATAAATTAGAGACAAGCGTTTCAAATATGAATAACAGAAATGTAAACTGGAAAAACTAGAGAAAAGGTGGGGAAGAAAGGACAAAATCAGCTTATGAGGTAATAAAATTCATAGAGAATAAGAATTGAAGCTGTATGCTTCAAAAGTTTCACATAATTATAAGTACGAACATAGAAATCCAATAGTTTAAATAATAACATTTAAATGAATATTCACATCTTAGTTGGAAAATCAAACTGAAGCTGGAGAAAACAACAAAGTACTGAACTGTTTGCGTAGCACAACAGTGTAAAGCAGCCCAACCGGATATAAGGCATTGTATGCCCCGTTTGGAATTACATTCCAAATGGGGTTTCATGAAAATTTGAAAAAAAAAAATTAATTGAAATTAATTTTTTTATGTTTTCGGATCGTTCTGGTGTGCTCATGTTAAAAATTGTTTTTAAAAAAATAAAAACATATTATTTTGATGCATTTCCGAGCAAAAAACAACCGCTATCACCCTCTTAAACACCCCCGTGGTTGGTTTAAAAAACACTTCTAAACAATAGCAGGTCTGTCTCAATTTGAAAAGACACATGAAGGTCAAAGCAAAAATGAATGGAATGCCAGGGCCAGGAGTCAACTGCTATTGAATGAACATAAAAATGAGATATGTAGCTAGAATGCTTCACCTGGCCTATACTTGCAGCAGCAATTGGTTCATAATCAAAACTAGTTAACTTCTTTGACCAGTCAGCGCCCAACTCGGCATCCAAAACTTGATTCAGTTGGCTCTTGGGCATCACGTCTGCACCTTGACGTACAATATCTAAAGCAGCCAAGATCTATAAAAGGTAGAAGAAATCAAATATATAATTGAAGGAAAAATACGTCAACAAAAAGTAAGTCAACAGTTTGGAGGCCATGGTCAAGACAAATGATGATCTGTTGTTTCTTTTCTTTTCTATTTTTTTCAAAAAACACCTTCTCTAAAGCCGATGCAGTAAAAGTAAGAGCCAAAAAAGCTTTAATAAAGCAATTATACTATTACTCCTGCTCTATTTTGCAGCTTAAGCAAATATTCTTCAGCAATGCCAGAAATCTCAGCAAACGACAGTCTCCCATAGAAGAGAAGTTAGCATCTCCAAGATAAGGAAGGGATGACATTTTATTATTAATTTATGAGTACCAATTCAAGATACCTCATAATCATATAGCTACTCCTTAGATGAGTTTCTATAACTCATGAATTCAAACCTTCAGATAAAAAGTTGGAATGCAAAATTTACAATTTTGAGAATTTAGAGCCATGAGGACTCCTCGAAAATACACCTGAGGTGCGCAAACATGACATCCTGATATCTAAATAAACAAATGAAATAGATATGTGAATAGACTAAGCATACCGGAGCAGGAACAAGAGATTCGTCCTGTATGCTCAGCATTTGTCCTATCTTGAGCGCAGCTCCACGCATTCTGCATAATGCAAGAGCCAGGCGTTCTGCATTCTTATCGGACAAAAATGGAGAATAAGCAGATTGTTTGTCTTGTGAACTTGGTGTACCAAAGACAAGTCTCTTTGCAGATTCCTGAACTGTTCCCCATGCAAGCCCGGCTCCTAGACCAGCAAACCTTTAGAAGTTATAGGATATAAGTTAAACATATACTCCATGATTCATGTCATTAACTTATAATTCGTTGAATCATCAAGACTAATGCTCTATTATCCTCTACTAAATTGAGCCAATATGTGAATTAACATAACATCATCAGGTTTTGATTTCCAAATATATTGGAAAATGTTATATATAAACTTTACTGGTGTGCATATGCATTAATTCAATCTCAGCCAAATTATACACACACACACACACACACATATAAAGCAAATGATACAAAAGTATGAATTTCAATCGATAATAATAATTAAAAAAAAAAAAAAAAAACTACTCACCCAAGCGCTCTTGTAAACGGACTGGAAGGAACTCTCCTCTCCCGAGGCTTCCTCCTCTTCACCACTGGCGGCGCCACCACGGTTTCCGCCGGTGCCACAGCCACCTCTCCAGCACCTGCATGGCCTTTATTATCTCTATCCAAATCACTAATTTCCTCCTTTGAAATTCGTTTCTCCTCTAAAATCTTGTATTGAAAAGAAACCGGAGTCACGACACCATCACTGGCGCTGCTTTCCTTTCCGTTGTCGCCAATTGGCAGCTGCGATTCAGCTGGGGTTGATTCTGCTGCCAAGTCAGGTGAATTGTTGAAATAAGCGACGGATCCATGGGGCCTGGGAGGCGAAAACTCGCGTACTTTTCCTTTAGTGAGGCCCGATAGGTCGGTGGCGGAGACTATCGCTTTCTTAGCGGTGGAGGCTATTAGGGTTTCGAAATCTCCATTTTCGAGAGCTTTGGAGCGTTTGGCAATTTCCTTGGCTACTAGAGAAATGCCGCTCAGCAGTCTTCCTATGTGATTAAACGAACTCATTGCATGGCGCCCTGTAGATTTGGTTTTGGGATAAATTGTTTTCACCTTTATCCGATTATTGTTGTTAGTAGTGCAATCAATCAATCGATCAGTCAACACTAAATTTTAGAGCGAAAGCTTTTGGTTACGCGAGCGAGAGGGAGAGAGGCTACGTGGTACCTGTCCCTTCCATGAGATTGGGGAGAAAGCAAAGGAAAAGTCGATCGGTTGGAAGTTGAAAAGCAAAGCCTGCTAACGCAAAGGCAGAAACCAAATTGGATTTGGAAGCCAGGCCATCCAAGAGGGAAGTCACAGGTGACGACGTCCCAAAGCCGAAGGGACACATGGCCCGAAAGTCTTCTTGCAAATGTTTTAGGTTAGTCATGGACCACGAGGCCTGAGTAAGAATATTGTGTGGATTTTAGCCCAGTTGCAAATATATGGGCTGTAACTGCTAGCTGTATTTTTTTTTTTTAATTTTGTTTATTTTACTTTGTAAGAGTCCAAAAACAAAACGAAAAAAAAAAAAAAGTCTCCTCGTTTATTGTGTACTAGATAGGTGATCCGTGTTATATCGAGAGTCAAATTTTTCTAATATAAAAACAAAATATTCATACAATACCAGCATTTTTAAAGAAATAAAAAAAATCAAAGACTTGAGTCATTAATTTGATTGGATTATATAAGCTCGGTTAATTTAATAATAAGATTAAAATTACATTACCAATAATAAAGTGAACAAAAAAATTTCGCAATAATTAACTATAAATATGAGCTACCAATATCATACTCAAGAGGGGGGAAAAAACTTGTTAGAGACTCATCGTCACTCTGTTATGAACACGACCCTTACCATCAAAAAAAACTTACTGAGATGATTTTAATATCATTGTGAAAGGTTGCACAATGACAACATAAGATGTTGCACTTGCCTTCAGAACAACGACCCAAAAATAAAATCAAATCAAATAGTATGAAGTGAGCATCTCATGCTTATATTTAATTAATTAGTTTAATTTAAATAAAATAAATAAATTTATTTTAAAAAGGGTAAATTTTACAAAGAACGACAAAAAAAACCCAAGATAACTCAAGTCATTTTAGACTTACTTAAAATCCTATAGAAAACAAATAAAAAAAAATATAGATCAGCTTAATCTCCAATTAAATAAATATTGAAAGATAAAACTAAAAAAAACAAACATGAGCTTATAAAAAGAGAAAAAACACCAAGCAAGCCCAGGAAAATCTCTTAAACGTGGGTTAACCTCCCAAACTCACAGCCCATAAATCATAAACTCGAACTTAATCAAGAACCTCAATTCCCAACCAATTTAAAGTTGAAGGGTGAAATAAAAAAAAATATCAATTAAAAGTTTTTGCTAAAGTAAAAAAAATAGCAAACAAAAGAATGAAAATCAAATCTAATAGGAAAAAAACTGAAGAATGATGAAATAATAATAAAAAAAATTAATTTTAAAAATTATCTCAAATAAAAAATATAGTAATTAAAAGAATTTGGAGCAAATTTAATAGATGAGAGAAGTTGTAGTATGAAATTGAAAAAAAAAACATCCAACTTTATAAATTATTTCAAATAAAACAAATAGTAATCAAAAGAATATGGACCAAATATAAAGGAAAAACCAATTGAAATGCTTATTTAAAATTTTAGAGGTTAGATGTGGAAATCAAAGAGAAGAGAGAAAAAAAAAAAAAGGAAAACAAAGTCAATGACACCAAAACACAGGTCAATAAGTCACATACACCACCTGGAAAATAAGGGACTGCCAAGACAATTCCAACGTCGTCTAGGGAGGAATGGGGTGCCAGGACAATTCTAACACAACCTAGAGAGGAAGGGGCTATCGAGACGATTCTAACATCGCCTAGGGAGGGATGGGCTTCATCATTGTATAACACCTCATGCATCATCCAAAGATGGCTAATGCTCTCCGCATGATATATTTAAGAATTAGAAAATTAATATGTTTTCAAGAAAAATTGAGCAATAAAAATAATTCAAACAATGATCAGCCATCATAATTTTTCTTAAAAAAAATTAGCTTTAGAAGATTTTTAAGGAGTAAAAAATTCAAAATGCTTAAAAAAATTAAAAAGTACTTTGACATTAAGTTATGTAGGCAGAAGCTAAAGACAACAATTAAATAAAGAACACATAAATTTTTAAATGGATGAAAAAAGCTACAAGTGTGAGCCCCAAATTCACAAATTTATTCTCTCTAAAAACAATGATAATGAAGTCTACCTCACTACGAGATTTACAAAGCTACCTTACCTCAACTAGAAAATAATAAATAAATAAAAACCCTAAATTATAAAGGAAAGAAGTATAAAATCCAGAATAAGCAAGAAATCCAAAAATAAAAAGGAAAAACACCAAAACTGTCAAAATTAGAGGGCCTCAACAAGATTTTTGATATTTTAAATATTTGACTGTTCATGTATCAACATAGTGGTTACTATAGGAAAAACAGCCTTTGAAAACTTTTGTAAAAATTTGAATGCGATCAAATGGTCAGATAAAAAAATATGGCCTTTTTTAGTTATTATTCTGACTTGGTGCCACCAAACCTCCTCTTGGGTCTTAACATGTTCCCCTAGTTCATAAATACATCTATTTTATTATTCACGTAATCTGTTTGTGGCAGATAATCATCTAGTTGTTGCAGATTTACATCTGACGGCTCAGAATCACTCGTTATCACATTAAGTTTTTTTAAAAAAATTAAAAATAAAAATGATTTTTTTTAATTCCTAAACAAACAAAAAATAGAAACGCTTAGCAAGTTTTTTGGAATTTTTTTTATCTTTAACATTTTAGAAAGTTTAGTTTGTTTTATATATAAAAAAAAAAATACTCTTAAACATTTTAAGAATTTTAACAAGCGGTATTTTTAGCACTTTTTTATATTTTTAAAAAATGAAAAGAAATTCTTAAATAAAATATTTTTTTTATCAAATATTTTCAAAGATTTTTCTTTGTTTGAGAAAAAGAATTTCTCAAACATTTTTAAAGATTTTAATTGGTATTCATCTTGCAATTAAATATAATTGAATTGACTAAATTTAATTTGAGAATATAGGATAAAAGTTGATCAAATCTTTTTATAAGGATTTATTTGGTAAATTGATACATAGAGGGTTTTGTTTTTTTCCAAAATGAGAGCTCAACTCAAGATTATGTGTGTCAAGAAAAATAATTATGTTTGTTAATAACAACAATAATAATAATAATAATAGGAGGAGGAGGATTGCAACACTTCCAAAACAGAATCGGAATCCTTTACTTTGTCCTTCCATCGATATGCACCACACTTAGACAACCTTCGAATGCCAAAACATTTGCTTAAACCTCTCTTCTAGCTTCTTGCAAGCCAAGAAAACCAAACGCACGATTATTATTAGACACGTAAAAGAGCACTGATGCTTATTGTTTTATTAATTATTTTCATTGGCTTTTTCACCAGATAATGGATTTAATTAGCATTTAGCTAGTCACCTTGTCACATCATATATTAGCAGGTGATGGATTGATAATTTATTTTATTAATAATGGTAGTTGCTAATTTATTATACTTATTTCGATATGTCAAGTTTAAATATGAATTTACATCACCAATAACAAAATCATGAAAATAATAAAATTTAAAATGGATAATATATAATAGGTTAGGCTAGGCTGTTATATTTAATATCAGAACCGATAGCTGTCTAGTTGTGCCAATAAGATCTCTGTGCTTTTTAAGAATGGTGAATTGTCATATCTTATATTAGAGAGTGAGGAATTGATAACTGGCCTTATTAAAAATACTGGTTGTTAACTTATCATACACGTTTTAGGACATTAGACTCAGATATAAGCTTGTATAACCAAAATCAAAACTGTGAAGATGATAATACCT
Organism: Populus alba; assembly: GCF_005239225.2. Classification (NCBI taxonomy): domain Eukaryota; kingdom Viridiplantae; phylum Streptophyta; class Magnoliopsida; order Malpighiales; family Salicaceae; genus Populus; species Populus alba. Next base: position 10,818,028 of record NC_133285.1, on the reverse strand, counting down.
AAAACATATAATATATAACTGGTTGGTCGGGCTGTTACACACCTTCTTAATAAGTAGCCAAGATATGTAATTAAAAAGTTATTTAATATTTAGAAAAAGTGTTTCATCTGAAAAACCCATGATTTATTTATAAAATCCGTGCAACTGCTCGGAGTTATGGACGGGATTTTGCTTTTAAATTCGGAACCAAGCCCCGTAATCTAAATTAATGTGCGAAGTAGGTGAAGGGGGCACCTGGCAAGTCTCAAAAAGCACTCGCAAAATCCAAGACAATGACAGTTAACAGAAAGATGGAAGATGATCCATGATCCATGACTGTTAACTAATTCAGAATTGTTCAAAGGAAAAATCAAATATGCTTACCACCTCAGACTTTGTAAGTGCCATCTCCCTCATTCCTCATGTTGGTGGGTCATCCATGCAATTCTATATAAATAGTCCCATTCTCCTGCTGCTGTAATGGGCGTCGGACCTGTTTTATTTTCCATTCCGGTACTATTTGAAGGTGGTTTTTGCTGCTCTGTGATGATTTATTGTCCAATTATTGCCCACTACCAAGTTAGGAGCTACTATTTTATTTCAAATTATTATGTGGCTAATATTGATGCACCAAACTCATTGCTTTCGCCATAATCTATAAAAAAATGCTGAATATGCTATCTCTAAGTCTTCTTGAAGATGGATACGCAAACCAGCCATGTATGTAACTTGCTATAAATTGGAAACTTCTGAGTGTTTGGCCTTTGCTCTTCCAACATGGGATCGTTAGGTCCTTGCTTTCTCTCTCTCTCTCTCTCTCTCTCTCTCTCTCTCTCTCTTCAATTCATTCATGCACTTTGATCTCTTCATCCCCCTTTTGCTAATGTTTCTCTCCTTTTCTTTTTTCTCCCCTCAATCTGTCACAGTGAATTCTTTCTTTCTTTTCTTGTTTTTTTCTTGTCTTTCAAGTGATTTTCTACTTTATCTCTTATTTAAGGTTCTCAAACCGGGGAAAGTCTTGCAGGTAACCTTCTTAAGATGGACGCTGCTGGGAGGGCCAACGGACCAAAATACGAGTGCTTGCTCTTTGGTACGTTAAAGACAGTAATTAGTTAATGAAAAAGCAGGATGTCCAACAGAGAACTCAGGAAATCTTGTCTAAATTTCTTAATGTATTCACGCTTATGATTAATAATGTTATGTTTTCCAGACATGGATGATACGTTGTACCCCTTGAGTTTGGGTCTCAACATGGCTTGCCGAAAGAACATTGAAGGTTAGACCAGAGTAACCACGGAACTTGTGTCGATATATCAATTGAAGTACATAAATAATGCGGTTTGAGTTATTTTCTCTGCAGAGTTCATGTTGCATCAGCTACATATTGAGGAAAGTGAAGTTCCGAGAATGTGCTTGGAATTATACAGGGAGCATGGAACAACAATGGCAGGTCTAAAGGTGAAATTATATCCTTGATTCTTTAATAGTAGAGTCCTCCCTCTACTTCTTCTTCTTCTTCTCAGCTGGGAGTTTAATTAATGAATCTTAACACAATGACAACCAGGCTCTTGGCTATGAGTTTGATAACGATGAGTTTCATGCTTTCGTTCATGGAAGATTGCCTTACGAAACACTGAAGCCTGATCCGGTGCTAAGGAACATTCTACTTTCCGTCCCACAGCGTAAAATAGTAAGTCAAATTTAAGAAACATATTTCAGCAAAGTAGACATGGAGTGTTGGCAAATTTTCTAAGATGTGCCTTAACGTCTTCAGATCTTCACAAATGCTGATAGGGCGCATGCAGCTGAGGTTCTCAAAAGGATGGGATTCGAAGATTGTTTCGAAGGCGTCATTTGCTTTGAAACCCTTAATCCTCCTCTAGAAATTGCAAATAACATGGATGCATTAGATAATGATGCAATGATTGCAGGAGGTGAGCCAGCGCCAAGTGACTTCGATGGTGCTACTGCCACTGGAAACAAAAATAAAATAAAAAATGATTTAGATAATGGTATCAGCTCCGAGTCACGAATCCTCTGTAAACCCTCTCTGGAGGCCATTGAAGCAGCTATTCAGATTGCAAATGTGGACCCAAGGAAGACAGTAATATTTGACTCATAACTTAAACCTGAAAATTATCATTGTTCTGCTTCAAATTTGCAGAGATCATGTGGAGTTGTATCTCATTTCTTTCTTCTCCCATGTTCCTTCATTCTTCTCAGATCTTCTTTGACGACAGTGCTCGAAACATTGCAAGTGGGAAAGCAGCAGGACTTCATACAGTTATTGTAAGCTCTACAAACCACTGCTTTTCTTGTTATCATCAGTAAACACACAGTAGAACACCCTAGTCATGTGTGATTTCAATAATCATGGCAGTTAGGGAGCCCCGTCCTTGTACCAGGTGCAGACCATGCCTTGAGAAGCATCCACAATATCAAAGAAGCAATACCTGAAATTTGGGAGGATGAAGGAGAGGAGATGGAGCAAGTTATCCAGTCCACCACAGTCGAAACAATGATCCTTGCTTAGGTTTTCCTTTCAGTTGCCTCACATTTACGTACACATTAAACCTGGTTTTTGATGGCAAAGTAACCTAATGGCCAAAGGAGGAAAAGGAAATAAAGTACTGATGGTATATTCAGTCTTCGTGTAAAAAATCTCTACCGTTAAAGTAAAAGCTCATTGTATTTGGTATGGCCATGTAGCGTCATACCCTATATAAGATTTCATTTAGCTAATCTGAAACAGTTGGAGTAAGATGGTAACTAGTGAAAAGTGATTGGGATTCTTATTTGAAAAGGCTTTGTTGAGCTGCAAGTTTGATACAAATGATATCTGGCATTTATGTTCACATAACAGTACTATATGTAAAAAATCTCTTCCTACCATGAGCTTACAAAACATAGCTCATATTTCTCTGAGCCGCGGATGAAGTTTCCCAAAACTAATGCGAAATCAAGGGGGTGGTTGCTCGTGAATTTTCTCAATGATTATGAGAAAACATGTCTCTAGGGTTGTTGACATGATCTTCGAGAATACAATAATCAGCTATCTAGCGGTAGCTCCCCAGAATTAACAACTCTGCATGGCTTCCGAGGATTATCTGACCTGGTTGTCTCTACAGATTCAAGCTTGCGCACAACATCCATTCCATCAATGACATGTCCAAAGACGACATGGCGGTTGTCCAGCCATGGAGTCTGCAGCACAAATTAAGAACATTGGTTGCATAGAATTTCAGTGAAAAGAACTCTTTCTATCGATATTTCAGCACTTCAGCTGTTCACTGAACTTAAAGACTAACAAGGCACAGACAGCCATTATCCAATCCATGTTATGTACGAAAATGATAGGGATCCCAGTTAAAAACTAAGATTGGGATGAAGAGGGAGTTGCCCCAATGCAATACGATACACTAGGCAACTATTTTAGAAGAAAATTGTAAGAAATAACCAATCAAGTCAGTTACAATTTACAACAAATTAATCAAACAAACACAATTCGTGAACCTTCTACAATTTTTAATCTGGACCTCCTATCTGATAAGGAAAACTAACGAACTACCAGGGCCTTCTTTTCTTCTTTACATTCTTGTTTCCAATGTTTCATCAATAAACACTCAACTTCAGGTTTTACATTTCCTTTTAATGTCATCTTTCCAGATCAAAATGCAGAGGAGAAAGAGAAAGAAAAGGATATCTCTCTACCTCCATACACAGAATAAGTAGGAACTCATGCTCTCATTCGTATTCCTATGTACATGACCGCTATCAATTCATTATCTCTATCAGCACAAACCAATCGAGACATCATGAAGTAAATATCTTATCAGATTGCTGCTGCCAAATGTTTACCAGTTGATCTAATAATAACAGGGTATAAATATGTCCAAGTTTTCAGAATTCTAATTCTAGAAGAAGACAACGTGAAACATTTTTTTATAAGAAACACAAAAAATTGTGGAAAGTTTCCACTAGATCTATACTTGAAAAAATGAAGTTGGACAGGCAACAACCAAAAGAACAAAACTGCAACAGTTATATTACCTTTACTGTGCAAATGAAAAACTGGCTCCCATTGGTATTGGGACCTGCATTTGCCATGCTCAAAACACCAGGTCCAACATGCTTCACTGCAAATGATGGATTTAGAATTTTAGCACAATATTAGTCAAATCCTCCCAGGACCCCAGCCAAATCACCCACGTTATAGAATAAAAGATAAAAATGGAAAGGGATGTTTATGTGATGCTCTGAGTTATAGAAGTTTACAGTATATATTTATTCAGGCTCATGAAAATACTCACAGGAAAAGCTCTCATCTTCAAAACTAGAACCATATATGCTTTTTCCACCAGTTCCCTGCAGTTATGAAATTAACAGTTTCTTCTTAGTGAAATCAACTTCCTACTTAAGAAGCAGTATGTGTTAGACTGCAGAAACAGAGAGCTCACATCTCCTCTCGTGAAGTCACCACCCTGGATCATGAAATCTTTGATAATACGATGGAAGGAGCATCCTTTGTAACCATACCCTTTATCTCCTGCATACGGTGTTTTAACATCCAAGGCCAAACACATCACTGTATGATGAAGCCTCAAATAACGCCTCCAACAGATAATCTTTGTTTAAAAATCTCACCTGTGCACAAGGCACGGAAGTTCTCAGCAGTTTTTGGAACAACATCTCCAAAAAGGCCCATTACAATTCTACCCAGGGGTTCACCCCCAACTTCAACATCAAAGAAACACTTGGTCGTCACTTTTGCTTGTAGATCAACATCCTGATACAGCAGGGTTATGAGAACAGAGGACCCTAATACACACACGTGGTTCCAAAGATGGAAGGGGCGGCTTATGCATACTTCAGAATGCCCAAGAGAACACCCCCACCCCCCAAAAAATAATAATAATAATAAATAAATAATAACAGTAATGAAAACCTTGACGGAATCACATACTTGTCTGTATGAATTACACAATCATCTGAAAGTATTCTGAGACAACAAAGACATAGAATTAATAGAGCACCACCACAGGCTGAAAACTGAACTGAAAGTGAAGCTAAAGCCATTTAATTTTGGGTTACTTTAGATTGAAATGTACCAACTATAAGAGAAAAAAATGCTAAAACTGGCCCGTATCATTGTTTGCATTCCTTTGCTAATTTTGTGGACGGACCTATTCCGTGACTAGTTTCAACATTTGAGAGCTAGTTCAGGAGTTGATGAATGTTAGCTAGAGATGCAAGGAAAAAGAAAGGCCATCTTCTACACTGGCAATCATATCTCAATTTTCTATGTCACCACTTAACTCAAAATGGATAGAAAAGAAATTCATTGAGATGTGATATCTGACAGTGAAACTTAGCAGTCCATTGTTTTAAGGGCTTTTTAAATACTATCATTGATGAATACCAAAGCAAAGGGATCAAATAAGTAGTTACATTTTCCATTGAGTTGGCGCATGTCATTCTCTGATTCTTAATATAAGGTGCTTTAGGAAGCCGTATGATAGGGAATTTCGATGCATAGTGAGATCTTGATGTCAATGCTCTTCCAAGGCAGTTCAAGGTTGGAGTTTGAGAGTAACCACCCCGGGCATTTCTGATGGTAGATATCCTATGTGGCCTGCTTGTATTCAAAAAATCTTGTTCATAACTACCCTGCCATGAAAACAATGAATGAGAGGAAAGAAAACAATGGTCACATAGTTAGAGTACGAGATAGAATAGGTAAAAAAAGGAAGAAAATACAAAAATGTACTGCTTGCACAGAAGCAATATGATTTTTATTTTTGTACAATTTGTGAGCAAAGTCTTACTGGCAAACAAATCATTGACCAGCATCAAAGTGTGATGGTTGTTGTCACGGGGTAATTTTTCGCCCTCGAATAAACCCGTGTAGCAGCCTAGTGCCTCAATAGACCCAGCCCTCCCTCACCAATCCCACTCGTGTTTGCCTAGTAACTAAGCAAGCGGAATACACAAGTAGAATAAGATAATCAAAGTGCACAACAAGCTTTACAAGAACTCTTTCCCAACCTTTATTAATCTCGTACACAAAGGAAACTATACACAAATCCGTATGTGTGCTATGCACAAAGATTGCATGCTACACCAAGCTATCTCTAACTCGTACTCTACATGTTCTTGCATGCCCCTACATGCTAAGCATGCCCCATGCATGCCTCCCATCAACTAAGAGCTGCAACTAGTATTTATAGACAAACAGTTACAAGGCACAACTCTCATTCCTACTTTTAAAGAAGTAGTGGGACACTATCTCACCCATGTTCACCCATGAACATAGTGGCCCCATTATCTACCAAGTAGGGGGTTGTTTTCCCCCATGATCTCCCATGATCTTAGTGGGTTGAGAGCAACCCCTGGTCAGCCCCCATGATCCCATGATCTTGGATATCCATAACTACCACTAACCCGCATTCTGCATGTCCACCTGGCAACCCCAACTGTCAGTTCTTGCTGCGTTATTTGTTGAGTTTATCGCATGCCTTGGACAGTCCGTCATCCAAGCTTTAGATCATGCCAAGTCGAACCAACGACTTGCACAAGCAGTTGCGCGCTACCGAATTCGCATCTGCCCGCAAGCTACCAATGTCTGCGCTGCCGAATTCCACGACAGCCCCAGTTCTCGTCAGCCTATCCCCCTGACGAGTTTTCCTGCTTGGCCTGGACAGTCCATCGTCCAGCCCATGTTCGTCAACAATTTGTGCTGCCGATTTTCCTTTGACGAACCTACAGTTGCACAAATCTGCGCTGCCGATTTATCCCATTGTTGGCACAGCTGTCAGCACCCTCAAGCACTGTTTTGGACAGCCTGCCGAAGCGTGCACGTCGTGCACATTTAACACTATTTCAGTTGTCCTTAATCACAAAATTTTGCTTTGGCAAAGCAAATGTGATCAACTCATGTCTAGAGTCTAGAGACCTCATTAGTTCTTCATCTCACTCCTTTCAATGAACTTTTAATCACTGATTAATAGTTAGTTGTTAGAATCAAGTTTCTGTTCACTACCCCTTTTCTTTTTCGCTGCTTTCACTGTTGCATAAGCACTAAGCAGTGTACAGAATGATGAAATGACCGATGCGTTGGCCTTATTTGAATGATTAATACTACCTTTCATAAATTCTCAACTTGTAGTTATTCGAAAAATACGTTTTTTAGATTACAAGAATTCTCCAAAATAAACTGAAATATAAAGAACAGCACGTATAAATTTGGCATTTAGACACAGGCAAAAGATTTGAAGGGCCATGCTTCAGTGATTCCTTGTAAAACCACACCAGCAGCTAAGAATTCAACAAATCCAAGGGAAAGTTGTCCCACATGCAATAAACTTTTGTCTTCTAGCCAAGGAAGCATCTTGATAATTGGAAAAAGGAAAAGTCACATCAATAAAATAATCCTTATTCAAGTTATTAATACTCTTCCAGGATCACAATAATATACTATGAAATTAATACAACTGGAATTAAAAAAAAAAAAATACTAGAACAGAACGCAGAAGACGGGATTCGATAGATTGTGAAATGAATGTTAAGGCCAACTGTCAATCCCATTTTAGTCATAAATACAGAATGATCTTCTAACAAAACCCATTTCTCTACACTTCTCGAAGTTGATAAGCAGTAGTCGCCAATCTGTAAATTACTAAGCCCAGAAACAGACATTGCAAAATAAAGAAACAATCAACAACAAACAAGAACTGGGTTCTTAGCAGCCATGCAACCAGCAGCGTCAACAATGACGCAAGGTGTGTCATGTCATTCACAAACTTTATCTACCAGCATTTGCTTCATTATTCTTGTCTGTGCGTATTTTCCTGACTTGTGTCGTTGTTTCAATGTGTTAAACTAGGGAGAGAGTATGTGAACATGCTATGGAGTACTGAAATACTGACCTGAATAACAAGGCGAGGACTGTGTGCCATTTGCATTGACGATGTAGAGGCCATTTCCTTTGGCAGACTAGACTAGCGTCTTCTTCTTTCTTTTCGGCTGTGCTTGTGTTTTGGAGTAGAGGAGGTTTGAAGATAAGATCACCTTAGCCTTTAGCGCGTTGAAGCCTTTAAGGCAAGGTGTCAAGGCAGAGAGGACAAAACATCGACAGACTTGGGGAGGCACTACCTCGTTTTATCCGACGGGTGTCTTAAAAATATCCGCCTCGTTCGTTGCTCTCTCAACTCTCAAGTCTCATCAACTCATTGTTGATTGGGCTGGGTAACTGCAACCGGCCTTAGGCCATCCACGAGGAGACCACTGCCTAATATCTCTAACCCAATGGGCTAGCTTTAGACTGTTCACATGGCCCACTTAGTTCAATATTTACAAAAAAAATAAAAAAATTCTACTTTTGGTCTTTAATATATTTATGAAGATATATCTACTTGTTAAAATTATATATTTTCATTCGAGAGATTGAAAATATTGTTCACGAATCGTAGAGCCGTTTTTTTTACATGAATAGAAATTAAATGATAAAAGAAAAATGATTCTCAAACTTCAAAAATTAAATCTAACATTTGGACTTTAATATCTTTATGAAGATATATCTACTTGTTAAAAATATAAATTTTCAGTCAAGAGATTGAAAATATTGTTCATGAATCATAGCGTTTTTTCCCACTCAAACAACTCTTGTTTTTTTTTTTTTTTTTTAGTTTTAAATCTCAATCTATAATAGCTAATTAATGGTTGATAATAATGGGAATTAATTCATTATTAATTCTTTAATTTTTTAGCATCTAAAATTTATTATAATTTTTTTAATGTAAGTCTCTTGAGTTAAACCCAAAAATCTTTTACCACAATCTCTTATGATTTTTACACTAAAAACATAGCTAACCTTACTTATGTTTTTTTTTATTTTAAAGTTTGATGATAATTACTTTTAAATAGTATCAATCATCTCTTTGTTATTTTCAACTATTAAGATTTCATCAACATATATGGATCATATTACAAAACTATTATTAAAACATTTTAAATATATGCAATGGTCTTCTTTCATCATTGTAAAACCATCCTTAAGGATAGCTTGATAAAACTTGACATTTCATTATCTAGAAACTTGCTTAAGACCATATATAGATCTTCTAAGTTTGTAAACTTTACACTCTTGTCCTTTAATCTCAAATCTTAAAGTTTAATCCATATAGATTTTTTTATTTAGTTCTTCATTGAAAAATACAGTTCTAATATCCATTTGATATAATTCTAGGTCAATATATGCGACAACAACTAAAATGAGGTGAACTAAAGTAATCCTTATAATTGATGAGAATGTATTTTCATAATCAATTCTCTTTTTTTAAGTTTAGCCTTTTTACTACTAGTCGAGTCTTATAACTTTTTATTAACCCATCTGTCTTATATTTAATTTTAAAAATTCATTTACTTCCAATAGATTTTCGACCTGACAGCAAATTAACCAAGTCCCAAATTTTCGTAGTTTTTATTGATTTTTTTTTCCATAGCTTTAATTCATTCTCTTACTTTATAATTGGATAGAGCATAATTGAATGTTTTAGGCTTTTCATCATCTTGTGGAGAAATCATGAACACTTTCCCTTTAATCTTAAATTGACGACAAAGAATTGATTTACAAATGCTTCGACGAGGTTGAGATTGTTTATGATCTTGCTCCATGAGAATAAAAATAAATAAAATGTCATTCCTATTATTTCCAAGATGATTAAGAGCCATTATTTCCAAGTTGATTAAGAGTTTTCTCTAATGCCTTGTTTGTTTCACGGAAACTGAATTCCAGGAATTCAGTTTCCTCATTTTCCAACGTTTGGCAACCATCCGGAGAGTTAGTCAAAGGAAAGTTAATTCCTTAACTTTCCGGTCAACAAGGAAATTACTTTCACCCGCAGGAAAGTGTTTTCCTTTGCTTATCAAAAGGAAAACACTTTCCTTTATTGATAAAACACATCTTCTTCTCTCTCTGTGTCCGAAAATAATTCTCTCTCTGTGTCCGAAAATAATTTATAATTCACTGCTACAGTAGCAGCGAATTATAATTCACTGCTACAGTAGCAGCGAATTATAATTCACTGCTACTGTAGTATTGAATTATAATTCGCTGCTACTGTAGCAGCGAATTAAAATGCAAAGAGTTGGTTTATTTTATTTAAGTAATGGGTTTTTTTATTAAATCAAAGTTTAATTAACTTTTCAATTAAACTTTTGATTTTATTAATTAAAATAATCTAAAATTTAATTAAATCAATTCTCCAATTAAATGATTTAATTAATTAAACTAGTCAACAGTTTAATTAAATTTTTAAACTTCCAATCATGTTGCCCTTAACCAAATTTTAATTCATCTTTCATTTATTTTATTTTATTTTTCATCATCTTTTTTTTTTAAATAATAAAAATAAAAAGATCAAAATTGGGTTATGACAATTATAAGTGATTAAATATTTTATATTAAATATTTTATATATATTAGATAAATTTGAAAAAAAAAAAAATTCATTAATAAATTATTTTCCAGTTCATTTTCCATAACACAACCAAACACTGGAAAGTGTTTTCCAGTTCATTTTCATAACATTACCAAACATCGGAAAATACTTTCCCGGAATTCACTTTCCAGGAATTCATTTTCCCTGGAATTCACTTTCCAAAAGGAAACCACTTTCCTCTAAGTCTTTTATTGAATAGTTTGTTACGTCATAGTCTAGATTTTTTATTTTATATAATTGAAATCTTTATTAACATAACCTGTCGTTGAAAAATTCTTTTATAGAAATAAAATATCACGCAATTCAATCTCTGGCGGACACTACCACAATGATGAAAATGCAGAAGCTCTATTTTTGCTTGGCAGCTGCGAGACGTTCTTATTTGTGGCATTTGGTGTTTGGAATGTAGTACTGTATATTTGAGATTGCTTTTATTTTTAAGTGTTTTTTAAAATTATTTTTTATTTTTAAAAAATCAATTCAATATTTCTAAGTGTTTTTTAATGATGTTAATATTTTTTTTTAAAAAAACTTAATTTAATATTTCTTTAAATAAAAAAATTATTTTTAAAAAACATCTAATAATTCTCAATCAGAACTGTTACCGCAATAACACATTCTTAGTAGATAGTGTTGGTCCGGCGGAGATAACAAAAGAATTAATGGAATGGTAATGTATAGCAGACAGCACGGCGAACCTCGATTTTTCCAACTGCCGTCTTCATAATATCCGTCACCAGCACCCAACGATCACGCTAACAGCTAGCCCCAACTCATCATTGGCTGGATATGCAAATGGCTGACCTGAGCCGCCCTGCCAGTGAGACCGGAGGCTAATTTCTCCGACCCAGCCCTGTGGACTAGCTTCCCTCCATTTCGAGTTTGACTGCGGTTAAATTTTTATATTTTTCAAAATTATGCTCATTTCGTTTTGAATTTAAGAAGGAGAAAATGCGCTCGTCTCACCAAAGGTTTTGTTTGCAATTTACTCTCTTAAAACGAAATCCAGTGAGAGATTCTCATTTAATACATGGTATTTCTTGAAATATGAGTTTTGAGAAAATACTCGATAAAAAGTTAATTAGTTTTATCTATTTAAAAATATATTTCCAATTAATAAACCAATTAAAAATACAGGAAGGTAGCGTTATTATCTTCCTATAAATGATTAATCTCACTTTACATACATGATTAACATTCTAAACATATGATGTTGCTTTCACACGTATTTCCTAATCATGTATTATTTTAATTAGAAAGAATTATATTTACTAACTATATTTTTAATTCTCGTAAATCAAAATATTTTTTTCATATATAAAATAAAAATATCATACATCTTTTTAAAAATAAATTAATATTTAAGTTAAACTATAATATAAATTTTATTTTAAGTACTAATTTAAAAAGTATTTTTTTTTATGATTCCTAGTCATGCCATACAATATTGAGAATCTTATAATAAAATATTAGTTTTTATATAGAAGCATTGATTTATAGAATTATGGTATTTTTACTCGATATAATTTCAATTATATTTCTCTTTAAAAAAAAAAACATTTAGTTCAAACCAATTGGTTCCTCATCTTTCACCAAATTCAATATTTTCTAAAATAATAATTCAAAATCTACATGACTGAAGAAAGCCTTAGGGTGTGTTTGGTATTGCGGTTGCTGTTGTGGTTGTGGTTTTAAAAAAGTAGTTTTATAAAAAGTACTTTTAGTTTAGGTTGGGTTGGAAAAATAGGTGTTTGGTTAAAACTGTGGTTGAAATTGAGGTTGAACAAAAAGTAGTTTAATGTGTTTGGTTAAAAAAATGCTTTTCAAATTGAGATTATAAAATAATTAATATATATATATACACTAATATTAATGATTTTTAATTTAAATATTGTAGATTTAACTACTGTTATTACATCATAAAATAAATAATATTAATATCAAATATTTTTTATTATTTCATTAAACTATATGTAATGTCATTACATACGAAATCTATCAAATAAGACTATATTTTTCATGGTTTCTTAAGCGCGCAACAACAAAAACTGATTTTTTAATTTATGTAGTGTTATTAAATAATAAAAATTGTGATATATTTATTATTGGAATTGCGATCAAATTCCATAAATACTATGTCATCATGCGATATATTTCTAATTTATGTAGTGTTATTAAATAATATTAAATACTAATTTTTCGAGCAAAACACAATTTTTTTAAAAAAATTACAATTTCATTACGTACAAAAGTTATTCGACAACTACAGTTTCCATGATTTTTTGAGCGTGCAATAAAATTAGGTAAAATATTATCATAAATAAAATTGAGATTACAGTACGAATAAATTTAATTCATCTTAAACTAATTTTTTTTTTTTAAAAAAAATATATATTGTTTATGATTAACTGAACTGGTTTTTTGGAGGAAAAAATAAACTTTACTCACTGATTTTTTAAAAATAAATAAATAAATAAACTTTTTTATACTAATTTTAAAAAAAAAGAAAACACTCCACTGTTCACTGAACAGTGGAGCCATGCTCCACTGTTAGAAGAAAACGTCTTCTAACAGGGAGCCATGCTCCACTGTTCATGTGAACAGTCACCATGGCTCCACTGTTTAGAAGAAAATGGATGAACAGTGGAGCCATGCTCCACTGTTCATCCATTTTTTCCATTTCAAGAAGCAGCCGAGAGCTGCTTCTTGAGATCTGTGGTTGCACCACAGTTAATGGTGGGGTCCACCATTGAAAAATTGTGGTGCAAAGGTTACAAACATAAAAAATTGTGGCTGCGGGTCACCGCAGCCACAATACCAAACACCCATTTAGTCACGATTCTTGATCGTGGAGGGTAATAAAATAATTTTTTTATTCTGGAGATTACTTATCTATTCATTTATTAAAAATCTATTACAAATATATTTATATATTAGAAAACCCTAATTACACTTAATAAAAAAAAATTATTTCATTTGCATAGAAAAACTAGAAAACACTAATAATATTGAATATAAAAATGAAACTAAGCTAAAATAAAATTTTTAAATAAAAAAAATAAAAGTAATAAAGTTAATTTTTTTTTTCAAAAAAAATCTATGCATGAGTCAATCTAAATTTGAAAAAAACTCATTTTCAAATTCAAATTATTCAACCTTCTCAATTAAAAATTATCCTCCACGTAAAAACATTCATCACAGTTTCTTAAGCAAAACTCTTTCTAAAAAAAACCAAAGATTTTTTTTATGTGCCAGATGCTCTATCTTAAGCTTCTAATACTTTTGTATATGTTGCTCCATTATATATCTCATTATTATAATTTTTAATAACAATTTACAACAATTAATTATTAAAAATCGTTAAATTTTGAAATCAAGTTATGCAGACAAAACAAGTAATAATATAATTTATTACAATTAAAGTCCTTAAAAACTAATAACATTATAACTATAAAAAAACTAAAATATTTAATTTTTATTCATCCAAATTTGGCTTGTCAAAAAATTACTATAATCTTTTATAAAAAAGTAATAGGAGAATAAAAAACTAATAATAAAAATAGAAAAAAAAATTCTCTTTAAATAGAAAAAATAAAAAGTACTAAAACTAAAAATCAAAATCTCGAAACTGAAAAACGTTATTCATGGTTCAGGCAAGGCCAGCTCAGCTCAGCTGCAGCTTTATGTGGCTCACAAAATCCAAAATTCGACAACTACGGAGGCAGCAGCAGTAGGGTAGCTGCAAGGAAGAATGAAAGAAAAGAAATGTGGGGTTGTTTCCGTCGCGAGTAAGCGAAATAATGCGCGCCTTTGGAATCCCAATATACTCCAACTATTGCTCCTCTTATCCTTGTCTCTTGCTGCTCCCACCCTCTGCTAGCGTTACCAGCACCAACGCCAACACTGAACTCTCTTCTTTCTCTCCTAAATTCTTCGCAAACCTTAGCTCACAATCAAAGCACCGCCTTCTCTCTCACTTCCGACCCATCCCTCATTGTTCCAATTCCGGGTCAACTTTTTTGGACGACGACGATGATGATCACGACAATGATACTGATGATGATGGGTATTATTCGTATGTAGGTGAGGAGGAGGAGGAGGTGTCAGAAGACTGTGTGAGTGAGGATGGTGTTTTTATAGAGATAAAGAAGCTTCAAAAGAATTCGAGGAGGATTCGGTCCAAGATTTCCATAAATGCTAGCCTTGACACTGTGTGGAAGATATTAACTGATTATGAGAAGTTGGCTGATTTCATTCCCAGTCTTGCTGTCAGTAAATTAATTGACAAGAAAGACAATTTCGCTCGTCTTTATCAGGTATAATTCAACTCCCTCTCTTTTTCCTCAACACTGGGCTTACTTTCTTTCTCTCTATACATCAGGATATGTCATACGAGGTCTGCTTGTTCTAAAGCTTTTTAATTCATAATCATTTGAAAAGTTGCTTTTGGAATGAATATGGCAAGCTAAATTAAATGCATTCTTGAAAATGATATTCCCGCTATTTCTTCTAAAAATTTCGGCTTAATGTAGCTTTAAATTGTATCGGGTGACGGGTGGTGTTTTCTTAATGAAAAAATATATATTAATGATTGTTAAAAAAAGGTTACAAGTGATGGAATGGAGTTAAGAGAGAGTTGAGGGAGGAGCAAGAAAAATTACTTTAGGGAGATTAAACTTTGAAGCAGAGGAGATTGCCAGGCGGTTCATGGGAGAGTAGAATAGTAACTGGTCAGAAGAGAGAAGTGGTTTCATTGCTGGCTTGTGGTGCGAGAATTTAGAGAGGTTGTGCTCTAGAACAAGCTTAAGTACGTTTTGAAGGGCTGTTTTTAGTGGAAATGAGGTGCCTTTTTCCATTAAGGAAGTTTTGATGGGGCATTGTTGGTGGATACGAGGTGCTTTCTTCCATTAGGGAAGTTTTGAGTTTGAGAAATAATATATTGATAGGGTGAAGTTTGTCATGGTAGCAAGTTTAGTGAAATTGTGGGGCATCAAAAACACATAGTTGAAGATTAGGCACCCTTTGACAAGTTTAGTAGAAAGGTTTGAGCCTTCTTGTTGACCAATTATGATTAGACTTCACCAAGCCAATTCTCCATTAGACATCAATAGACTAATTCAGGATCTTTCCATAAATAGCTTAATTTTTCATGTGTGTCACTTGTTATGAAAACATCGATAAACAATTGATTGACAAGTAAATATTTGATTAACTAATAACCTTTTCTTCTATTTACGCAGAACCTTGTTATATTTGTGATTTTCTGATCATTGTAAATTGAATCAGAGGTGTGCGCTGTGGCTCTCTTTCGACATGCAACTGCACACAATTGCACAAGAATGTACACATATTCTGGTGAACAACAACAGACACGCACATGATTTGCCTTTCTCTGCATTTGTGTTTTGCTTAAGAGTTCTTTGTACTGAAACCTAAGCTTGCATCTTAGGTTTTTGGAGGATATTGTTCTATGACTTGAATTCAAGACCGCTTGTTAAAATTCTTTCCCCTAAAAACCTCATGATCTCGAGTTTAGCCAAAACATTTTTCTTGACCTTGTTATATCACTATATTCTTCTTGACAGATTGGACAGCAAAACTTGGCATTTGGACTGAAATTTAATGCAAAAGCAATTTTGGATTGTTACGAGAGAGACCTTCAGACGTTTACTTCAGGAAAAAAACGTGATATTGAATTTAAGATGATGGAAGGTGACTTTCAGTGTTTTGAAGGAAAGTGGTCTATTGAACAGGTACAAATTACCTTTTTCTCTGTTGTTTAGCATCTCTATATTTGCAGGCTATAATTTCATATATTTGAGATTTCAAGCTCCTTGGAATATAATATGAAAATCTATCCAAGTTAGTACACTTTTTTCTAGGAGTGCTGACTTCAGATTTGCAGCATTAAGCAAGATATAGGATGTGCTTTTCTTGCTTACCCTGGAAAAGATTACAGTTGACATGGTAGGCACCTGAAAGATTTGCGTTGTTTTTGTGTTCAATAAAATAATGTGAAATGAGGTTAGTAAAGAAGGTATCCCTTTGTAAAGCAGTTTGAAGAACTGAGGTTACAGAACTCCACAAATAGATACTTCCCTGAAATGATTGAACCAAGAATCTAGTAACATGTTGAATCAATTTTTTTACTGGAGCATGTTGAGATGCTATGTACAAAGCATGTTGAGACCGGTGGAAGAGCCAGGGGAGGCTGGTTGATGCCAAGGAGAGTGTCAAGGAAAAGATAGAGGCAAGTAGCGTCGAAGGTATTTCATACCCGGCTAGCTCATTTAGATGAGGAGCAGAAAGGGAAAGATTGACCGAAAGGCTGAATTGAATGTCCCAGTATCTCATCGCCGCAATGAAATGTAAGAAGATTCGAATAAGGAGAATGCCCTCTAAGCTGAAGTAAACACTCTCAACAGCAAGCCGATCGAGTAGGAAGAGTAACAGCTAGGAGTCAGGGCTTAGGAACAGCTGGCACAGAGTTAGCCAATAACCCAATGTATAAAGGTTTGGGTTAATATTTGGAGTCTGATGCATTTATGCAACTCCACTCTGTGGCTCCTCCCTGGTTCCTCTGCAGTTAATGACAACTGGGCATTCCATCCAGTGCTTAAAGTTTTTTGACTGTGACATTGTGTTTTAGATTAAGAGTAGACATTATATACATCTGCAAGACATCTAATTTACATGAAACTCCATTGATAAAACTTGTCTTAAAAATGCTTCATATATCGTACAATCCCATTAGACACTGAACTCAATAGAAAGTGACTTTCTATTCCTTGACTATTGGGAATGAGCAATTGATCCTTCTTTTCCATCCGGCCTATGGAGGCTATATCCTCTGCTAATACTAAGAAAATTGTGTAGTTTGTCATTGCTTTGTCTGTGTTCTTGAATCCTATTCTGTGCACAAGTTTATTCTATCATTGCTTACACATTTTAATTGATTGATTTGCATTGCACATCAGCGAGCCAATAGTTGACCACCATGTACAGTATATGAATAATAAGCTTGTTGTTTTATGACTTTTGGCGAATAAGTCTTTGAGTATAATTTACTGTTTCATTGGAAAGCATATGATTCAAATATGATGGCTCATGCAGTTTACCAAACCCAAAACTGAAGACTCACTTGGTCAAGAATACGAGACAACTCTTTCATATTTGGTGGATGTAAAGCCCAAGACATGGTTGCCAGTTCACCTAATTGAAGGTAGAATCTGCAAGGAGATAAAGTCAAATCTCACATGCATCCGTGAAGAAGCAAAGAAAAGGATTGGTGATGCCCTGCAGGACCAGTAGTCTTATTGACATAACCAGATAATATCGTCTGCGAGAGCTGTATATTTTGTCGATGACATCGTCTGATGAATTGTGTTAGAATTACAAATAATTCAATTTACCTGCATCTCTCCATCATCTGAAACCACGATCATTTGTCTAAAGAGTCATCCCGTTGGTTTGACAAGTAGAAGTTTGATTCGTAGCACCTGTATCTTGCTCACCAAGAAACCAAATTATATTCGTTTCAGTACTGAGAAACACTCGACTCTAGATTCTGCTCTTCATGTGCCAACTGCTGGTATTTTTCAGCTCTGCCCTGCGCATCGTCCTGTGGATATCCCAAGCGCTCAAATTCTTATTCCTTTATCCCTTTTAACGATAAGGAAATTGACGTAACATTAAAGTGAATCCATGGCTTCAACTTTATTAAAAGAGTGTCTCACAGACCGCAATCTAAGGTGAACAAGATGTTAAATGTAAAGTGAAAAGGAAGGATAAAATGTCCCCGTGGTTGGTCCCAAGTGGCGTAAAAACTAACCAGGAAGAAGAGATCAACTTGTGACATGGGTCCACTAGGTTAAACAACATCTGGATGCAAGTGATGTTACAGCCACTTGTTATTGTTCAGGTGCTTTTACACACAGTCTCTCTGACATCCATTTGAATTCCAAATGGGATCAGCACTGACATCTTGAGTTGAGTAGGCAAGAAAGCTGGATCATTAGGAATGGCTTGACTGCAGAATTGTCCTCCTAGTTTCAACTATATTGAAGCACATGACTTGCCAACCCTAAATCAGAGCACCTCTTGAGTTTTTTTCCTTTTTTCTAAAGGGATAAATCGGATAATAGCAGTTTAAAAATATTGGGGTTAAAAAATACAACATTCCAATAATTTCATGGTTTAGAAACATGATACTTGATATATATATATATATCAGCATTTCAGAAGCGCGATAGAAAAATGATGAATGGTTCATGAATCAGCGTCTCATGAGTTCCTTTTCTTTTTCTAAAGCTCCTCCGTGTAGGCCTGGCTAGCTTCATCATTCATGGCTGCTCATGAGTTGTCATAAAACAGAGGCATCGCTCCAGTACTCTATATAGCGACAGGAGCTCGAGGGCGCACAAAACCAGGTAGACTTAGCCTTTCCTGCCATTAGACTTCCACATACCATGTCTAGTCTGAAGAACAACAGAACAGGGAACCAAAAAAAGATAAAAACAAGAATATATGCCCTTAGATCTCATGCGTTTCGATGCAAGTCATTGCCAAAATGGGTTCGCCTTTGCATCGCTTTCAAGGTTGAGCACGGGTGCAGATAATGTTTGTGGGAAATTGTTAAAAAAAACCATTAACGAATTTTAATATCTCTGGAAACGTAAGTTTTTTTCCCCTCAAGAAATTGGAATCTCTTTCTCCCGAGTTGATTTATCCAAGGAATTTCTTTACATGGAGGAATTCTTTAAGACCTCGAAGGATGTCTTGGTGAATTATAACGCAGTAGTTTTCACCTGTGTGGGTTCCAAATTTAATAAATTAAAAGCAGCATTATTTGTTAAGAAATAAAATGAAAAAAACGCAACATCAAACAGCATCATGATTCTTTTGGCAAGTGTAATAATGAGACACTGCTCTTTTTTGTGCTCAAAGCTTCAGACCCATTATCATTTGATAGGATCAGCTGGCATGTGTGATTGGATAGCTTTTTTTTTTTTTTTTTTTTTTTTCTTGGAGGAACCTTTTGGATTGAGCAAACCCATTATGGGTGTAATAAAGGAAAACACGATGGATTTAAACATAATCACAATTAATCATCATCTCTAAGCACGTAATTCTCAAAACCTGTGACCTTTGGTAAGTAATAATCAACCAAACCACCACAAGTGGATTTGGAGAAAAGGAGTTGGCCTGTCTACTGAAATATTCCCCTTCTATCTACTGTGAAGACTTGAATATATATATATATATATATATATATATATATATATATATATATATATATATATATAAAGAAGTCAGGAAATAAAAAAATTTAATGTTCAATGAAGAAGCATTTTTAAAATATGGAGGTAGTGAAATACTGAACAATGTATTTAAAAATAAAAATAAAATTAAAATAATAACATACTAGATCAACCTTTATTAATTATATTTAATCCGTAAAACTCATAATTTAGAATATAAGCATGTTATAACCCCATGAAATCCAAATTGAAACAAATTTAAAAACACAATTCTAATTAATCAAGTATTGAAGGCCTAAAATGAAAAAAAAAAAATTCTATTAAGAAAAAAGATACAAAAAAATGACCCAAGCAAACCTAAATTGGTGGTGTACACTATATCGCCACTCAAACTAAATTGTTTCTAATGTAAAAAAAGAAAAAGAAAAAGAAAAAGAAAAGAATGCTCAAGCAACGCCATTATTTTTAAAGAAAAAAAAATGAAAATTTAAGACTTATATCATTGACTTGAACAAATCTATTAAGCCATGTTAATTTAATAACATGATTAATTTTTTTTGCAAAAAACAAAAAATAAAAGATTTAAGATAATTCAAGTTATTTTTAAAAGTAGTGACAAATCCTATAGAAAACCAAAAAAATTACAAAGCCGAATCTCTAAATAAATAAAATGTTTAAGGATAAAATTAAAAAAAAAACTTGAATTTTTTTTTTTAAAAAAGATGGTAACATAGCAAGACGATATTTCTTTTAAAACAAAAATTGAGCAGTTAATTTTATTTAATGCAAAAATAGATCTTTAAAAATAAGTCAAATTAAATAAAAAATAACATATATAAAAACCTGAGATAACTCAAAATATTTTTAAAATTAACGAAGAATCTTATATAAATCAAGCAAATAAATAAATTATAGAGCCTAATATCTAATTAAATCAAATTTTAAGAGATGAAACTGAAGAAACATAAATTTAAAAAATAAAAAAAGGAGAAGAAGTGAATCCGGCAAATCTCCTAAACTTAGGTTAAGTTCTCAAATTCGCAACCCATTAAATTCTAGACTCGAGGTCAATAAAAAAGTTTAATTTAATATTGAATGATGAAATTGAAAAACAATATATTAATTTAAAAAACTTGTCAAGATTTAAAAAATAGCAATAAAAAGAATGAGGATAAAATATAACATGTAAATATAATGAAGGAGAATGAAATCATAAAAAAAAAAATTTTAAAAATTATCTTAGAAAAAAATAAATAACAATAAAAAAATAGGAACCAAATCTAAAAAAAATTGATGAAAGATAAAATAAATAAAATTTTTTAATTCCATGAATTAATTCAAATTAGCAATTAAAAGACGAGGGACTAAATTCTTAGAAAAAATAAATTCAAGGGCTACTATGAAATGTTGTAAGGCCATACACAAACACCAAGAAAAAGAGGAAAAAAAAGAGAAGAAAGTCAACCACCGCCAAACCATAAATAATTCTATAACATGCACTGCCCAACAAGGTAGTCCCCACCGTGAGAAATTGAAAATACAAAGGAAGCCCATTTTGCTTCATCATAAGCGGTGGTTTGTGCACATGTCATCTAAAAATAATAAGATGACTCACTCGTTGGTGTGTTAAACGAATACGTTAGTAATTTAATTTTTAGTAATTAAATTGTCAAATCACCACCACATGATTACTATAAAAAAAAAAAGTGAAATTATAAATATGCCCCTTAAATCAAGCCAAAGATTTTTTTTTTTTTCAATGGCAACAAAGTAATCACACTATGTATTATAAATAAGAATTTCAAAAAAAACTCTTAGACCCGAGTTATTTTATTTTATTTTTTGCTTTTAATAATAACCAAATAATTTAAGTATGCAAAGCATTATGAAAATACTAAGCTATCTTTGAACATTTTTAGAATGGCAAGTAAGCCATGTGTTCAAGACCAGTTCATTGTTTTTTTTTTTTTTTTTTTTAAATTATAATAGGTACTTTTAAAATAGTGCGCATCAATTGAGGTTGCGATATTGGAAGCGTGTATTCCACGTGATTTAATGGATTTATAGAGGTATTTCCTTGCGTGCTAACCTTAAAATTTAAATAAAAATAAAAATAAAAACCAATATATATACACATACACATTAACTAAAACAACTGGATAAATATTTTTTTATTATTTATATGAACATGGAAGGAGGTACCATCTCTTTTTTATTTTTTTATTTTATTTTTTAATATTAAATTTGTATTGAATTTTTTTATTGGTTTTTTTTTTTAATTTTATTCGTTTAATATTTAGTTTATTTTAAGTTGATTGTCACAATTTGTTTTAGTTTATTTTGTATGAGGTTATCTCATTTTCAAACAACTATCATAATATTTGGTTTGTGCTCAATTTCACAAGTATATATTTTTGTTTTCATAAAATTAAGTAAAAAATAGTTTTTTAAAAATAAAGTTATTAAACTTCAATGGAGTTTATAATTTGGATCATGGATTTGATATGTTAAGCCGTAAATCCCGGATTAATCCAATATGTTGTCATTTCAATATTTTTAAAAAAATATGTTATTTAATTTTTTTTAGTCAAGTCATGTTTTTTTATCTGGCATTTATATACTTTTAAATTTTTTGAATTAACTAAATCATGTCTAAATAATTTTATATAATTGAATTTTAAATTCAAGTTAAATAATAAAATAAATTAATAGGTTTTTTTTTATTCGACTTGCTTGCACAGCGTCACCTAATGCACTGATAATTACTTAAAAAAAGAACGAATTAGAGTCGTTATATGATGCAGTTTTGGACCTTTTTGCGAGAGATGCCCACTCCAACCACTTTATATGTGTATATAACAAATGTCATTATTATTTATTAATGGATTTAATCATTATTCAATTCTCGTGTGCAAAAATCTTAAAAACAAACTGGAGAAAGAAAAACAAACCTCGAGGGTTGTGACACGTGTATGTAAGAAAAGGACTAATTAGTTAGCGTTGAAAGTAGAACAACGGAGCCTCGAAGGTAAACCTCTGTTTTCAATCTGATAGTTTAGTGGATTTGGTCGAGTCAACAATATGGGGTGGGTGGCTGGGTGTCGTGGAACATGGAGTGGAGTTGGCATCCTGCGCATGTTACCATTAGGGCAATATAACCACACTCATATGTTTTGTTTTTATGTGCAAACATATCTTGTAAGGATCACTGTTTGTGTTTTTTTCTTTCTTTCTTTGCTCTTGTTTCTTGATTAAAAACATCTGTGGTCTGTATCCTGTTCCCTCCGTTCTAGAATAATTGGCCGACTTGTGTTTCGAAGTCGAAAACGTTTTTAATATTTTTCTTCTTTTCGTTCAATAACTTAGTTTTATATATTTTCTTCTCGTTCAATAAGTTAGTGTTTGTGTGTGTGTGTGTGTGTGTGTGTGATACTAACTTAGAATCATAGATGATCTTGAGAGATTCAAGTTCATAAGATTATCTAAAAAAGAGTAGGTGTGTAGCGTTGTATTGTGTAAATAGATTAAAAAATGATGGAATATTTTTTTGTATTTATTGGTGCTTCAAAATTATTTATGTATGTTGTTTATTTGCTTACGATGATGAGAAGATTATAATAACCTCTTTAAATAAGCGAAACATATAAATATAAATAAACACGAATGAAAAAAGAGATAAGATTTAGTCTAATTATAAATCATAACTGATTTTTGAAATATTCAAATCAATAAGGATTATCTAAAAGGAGTAGTTGAATAGCACATATATTTGTATTGTATAAATCCTTTATTTACAAAATTAATAAAAAATAAAAAAATTTCTTGTATTTATTATGTGTTTTTAGATTATTTACTTGTATTGTTTTTTTATGTAGGACAGGAAAATTATGGGAAACTTTTTGGGTGAATGAAAAATATAATTATAAATAAATACGAGTGGAAAAAAAAAAGATATAGCTTAGTCCTGTCAGACCAGATTGTTGTATAGAGCTAAATTTTAAGGTGAAAATTTAACCTATGTGACAAGTGTTAAAGACAGTTAATTTTTTTAGAATTTGCGAGGGTATAGGCAGGAATGTGTGTTTCAATTTGATCTATTGTTTGCCACCAAGCATAGCTAGTTTAAAAACATATTTACTGATAAGAAAAAGAGATGTATAAAAAAAATTAAGAGAATTAGTTCAATTTATTTTTATATTTTAAGCTTAGTCTTCAAAGTCCAATCGATCTCAACTTATTCTTATACTGCATGTCATTCTTCAGTCTATCATGTTGATGGATATTTTTATCAAAACTTGCAGAAGAATTATTTATGTGAAAAACTTAAAATTAACATGGTTTATTAACAAATTAAATAAAATTAATGAATTGTAAAATGTTTTAAAGTTATTTTTATATAATTCATATTATATTTGAGTTTTCTCGCACAATGAAAGTTTAACAAAAATATTTGATAGAATGATATATGGTTGGAAAATAACAAGTGACAACGATTAGACTTGTACAAACAAATTGGATTAAATCCAAAGCATAAAGATAAATTAAAAATCTATTCAGATAAATTGAACAAAATTCATAATATAAGTACAAATTTAGATAATTTCTCAAAAATAATTATTCTATCAAATCAAAATTTATCCAACTAGGTTAATCAAACATGACATGTTATAATGATTATGATTATGACACTATCACATTTCAAACAAGAAATGAGGGTATTAGTCACTTATATAGTACTAGGGTCTTATTTATTTTTAATAGACGTTTTTTTAAAAACAAAACTCATTGTAAGACTAAACTCATGTCAACTAAGATAATATATCTTAGAAGATATTTCGTTTATGAATGTAAATACACATCAATTTTTGTAAACCATCAATACACTTTAAAATACTCGTAGGAAGGTCTTTTACCTTTATACAAATAATATAATGAATCTAACTTTTTATGGGGGTATTATTTCAAGAATATAATTAACAATTAAAATTATATATTCATTTATGAAGGTGCTCTTGAATTTGGTCATGACATTCATCATTTGTTTTAGTAGTTTGGTGGGTAATAAAATTTTGAAAGCATAATTCACTAATGTTTCATATTTTCCACTTAATCACTTCTTATTATCTTTTTTTTTTATTAAGTTGATTTTTAACTTTATTTTTGTAATGTTTAAACATTTCAAATGATTTTTTTTTTAAGCAATTAGATATAAAAAAAAATTCTTTGTGTATTCATTTGTAAAGTAACATTATAATTTTTTCTCACCTCTAGTTTATATAAATTTTAAATCACTAATATCTGAATAAATTAAACCTAAAAGTTCACTATTTTTTTTTAATTATATGAAAATATTTTTTTTGTAAATTTTGATTTTAACAAGCTTTACACTTATGATTTTTTTTAAATCACTAATATCTGAATAAATTAAAGCTAGAGGTTCACTATTTTTTTTAATTATTTGAAAATATTTTTTTGTAAATTTTGATTTTAACAAGCTTTACATTTATGATTTTTTTTTTTAAAAAAAAAATCATACCTGGTAACAATTCAAGATTGATTAACATTTGTATACTATTATAATCCACATGTCCTAACCTACCATGCCATATATTACAAGACTTAAACAAGTAAGAAAAAAATATATTGTTATTGTTGTTGTTTTCTCATCCTTGGTTGAAATAGTTATTATATTTATTATGAAGAGTTCATCAATAAGATACCCTATTTTGACTAACATTCTGTTTTTAGAGAGTATAAATTTGTCAATTTATAAATTTTTCTTAAAATTATTTTTGCTCAATAATGAGTAGACATTAAGTTTTTCCTAATAATAGTAACATGGAGCACATTGTTAAAGTGATAAACTTTTAGAAGTCATTTCCAGTATAACCTTCATAATAACTTGGAAGTTGAAGAATTCTCCATTTACATGTATTCTCCATCCATTTATGTTTAAGTGACAAATATCTTTGGCGAATACATGTTTTGTTGCAAGGTGTGTAGAATATATCTCTTTTAACCTTTAGTTATATTGATTCTTATAACCAAAACTGATGCATAATTAATTATGCTAGTTATCATAATTAATTCATGTTGTTTTGCCTTAATTACCAACCATGAAAAGAACAAAAACCGGATAATTTTTTGCTTTTAAACTAGACTTTTTTCTTTGAAAATAAAAAAGAGGAAAAAGAATGTTCATACTTCTTATTCATGGGTTGAATATATAAATGAGCTAATAAAAAGTAATTCTTATGAACTAAAAAATTATTTTATAATAAACTTAAATCCAAGTTCAAAATAGGTTGCAAAAAATAAACTTAAACACACAAATCCCAAGTTGAGCTGAGCAATCACGTATGACTTTAGTCCAAAACCACTTTGCTTAGACTCGTTTATGACCATTCAACTTCTCACTATATAAACTATAGGATTATATTGCCTTTTTTTCAATATGTGATATTAGGTTCTGAGTTTCACAAAAACATGCAAACTGAGGGTTTTTTAGATCAATTCTCCATTCACCCATAATTTATTTTAATCATATTAATGTTTCAAGTCAAAGAACTTTTGTTGGAGTGTATTTTCAAATAAAGTTTCAATCCTAAAATGAATATATCTCATTTTTAATTTGACCTCAAATGTGCTTATTAATCATAGTTTTAAACAAATTTTCTATTAACATTAGCCTATATAGATGAAATATCCTACATGTCAAACTTGATTTCTCACCATGACATAATGATTGGCAATGTAATATTTGATTATCCATCTTAGCATGTCATAGTCTAACATTATAAAAAACACTAAAAGAAATGAGGAAATTATTGTTCCTCGAATACTATTCACGCACTCACATTTTATTGTGCACTTTTAAAGTGATTTTTTTTCCACTTTGGTCATCAAAGGTTTTTTCTCCTCAATTCAGTTCTTTTGTAGTTAAATTAATGACCAATTAACTCTAATTTGTTGAAAAATAGTAAGATTAAAAGATAAAGAACAAAAATGAAAAAAGAAAAAAAACTTGGCGGCCTCTTTAAAGTTTGTATGAAAAGTTCATTTTAGTCTTTTCACTTATTTATTTATTTATTTATTTATTTCCAGTCCCTTTAGTTTGTTATCATTAAATTTTGATCAAAAAATTCATTTTTCTCATCTTTTAGCCCTTGGTTTAAGGGAGAACAAAGTGTCATCGGATTTTGATAGTAGGGAGATAAAGTCTTAGTTGAAAATGATTTTGAGCATAAAATTGATCAATCTTGGTGTCAATGAGTTTCATTCATTAATGGAAGTCTCACCGAGGTGTTCTTTGTTCATCTAATTACTTGAAATGGTAGATGTGAGTTCGGTAAGTCTTTTGATTTCATGTTAATTTTGGGATTGTGGATTATTTGAGGCTATTTATAGGTTTGTCAAGGTGTATAATGTGTTTTGGGTTAAAACGGGTTGAAAATCGAGTTTTTTAAGGAAAAAAAAAACCCTTGGCTTGAATTTTTAGCGATCTTTTATTTGTCTAAAACTAGGTCAATGAGTGACGCGTCTCTTGTTTTTTTTTTTTTTTAAAAAAATATAAGTGGATAACAAGTTGTATGCCCCTTGAAAAATTAAAAAAAAAAAAACATTAACTCAGTCAAGGTGCGAGGATTTGGGATGGGTGGCCGGTGTGCATGGGCTTGTGAGACCAGGTATGCTAGGTCATCCAGCCAAGGCCCAAGCGATTAGGCCTCTATTTTTTAGTCTTTTTTTTGTCTTTTTTTTTTTCAATCTTATCTTTTAGTTTTGGGTTTTTATTAAATTTCTTTTATTGGCTATTTTTTCTATAGTTGTTTAAAAATTTTATGATGTTTTTTTAATAAAATATTATTTAATTTTACTTTGTTTGTGAATATGTTTTCAAAGAATTTTTTTGATCTTAAAAGGTATTCTTTCTATACACCCTACTTAATTTTTTCTGTTTTTAATTTTACTAAAATGTTTTTCCATACATATTTTTTTATTATTGTTTTATTAAATAAAATATTGGTTTCAAAGAACAATGTTATTAAATACAATCTAATAAACTTATGTTTCAATATCAAATTTCTACATCCACCTTTATCTCTTAACTTTCCAATTTATTCTTTGCCTAAATATCATATAGTTTTTACTTGGTTTTTATATTCAACCTTATATAATATATATTTTTTTCTCTTTGATTTTATTCAATTGGTTTCATGTGCCTGTCTATTTTTTTTTATCATTGATTAAATAAAAAATCATTTCTAATAAATAAAATCATTAAATACAACTAGTTAAATGACTTATATTATGAAATCACATATTTTGATGTACATTTTATCTTTTAATTTTTTAATTTAGTATTTAATTACCAGTAACGATTTTTTGTTTTTGTTTTTATTGACATAGATGAACTTCAATTTATTTAATTAAATGCATGTATAAACAATAGGGTTTCTAGGTTAGATAATCAGTTAATCAATTGATATTAATAATCCCATCTATTCTGCATAGTCAAGGTAGTTGATAGCTTATACTTGATTCTTGGTAGATTAATATAACTTGTGACTAGCTCTTGCAAAAGATTTCTTTTGGTGGAGTGAAAATTCTCTGATGCATAACTAAATATCTTTTTAGAGAGAAAAAATACAATAATATTCTAGAGATAGATGCTCTGAAAATATATATGTAGTAGAGAATGAAGATTGTGAATATTTGTTTTGAAAATCTTATGGCGTATTTATAGCTCATAAATCTTTTTTTTTTTGGAGAAAAAAAAATAGGAGGTAACTTTCTCTTTGTGATATTTTAAATTGCATTGTAAGCTGTATTTTACTTATTTTATCTAATTAAAAATTCATGAGCCATGTGAGAGTTAAGCCCCCATGACTAGGTTTGGCATACTAGCAAGCCTCCTCTCGGGGTGTGCTCATTTTCTTGGGCGTGATTAAAAGAGAAGGGTTTTAAAAGGTTTTTAAGCCTGTTAAAATTGAGTTTATTAAATATAAATACATTTTATAATTGCAAGTGTAGCTTTCTATCCTTCTAAACGACTTATGTAATTAATTTACAAAAATGATAAGTTTGTTTAGTGAATAGAGATCTACTAAACAAATAAATCAATCACTTAGCAATAGACTTATTTTTGTTGTCGAAAAACTAGACAAAAGCAAGATCGATTTTCGTTATGATTCTTGTTCATGTAACAACTGCCAATGAGAGCTGTTTCTGGCAAAGCAATTCAAAAACTTAGCCAGCTTTCCTTTTGTTTGTAATGGTTACATGCAGGGAACGCTGGAGACATCCTGGCAAGAAATTTGAGGACCAAGTTGACTTTTGAATTGGCAATCAATGATTGAATGAAAGAACAGATCCTGGAATTATCTCGCAAACAACCAAATAAATGGACTTCAAATATAGGGTAATAAATTCATGTTAGTAACTATATTAATTAAAATCTTCCCACATCTCTATTTAATATTATGTGAAAATGATTAAAAACCTACACATGTCATGTTGAGTTAAAAAAACATTTAAAATTAGACGGATACCCAACTAGATAAATGACCTATCTTTCGCTATGAGGCTCATCTTTTACTATGAGCTAGACTGAAAAAAAACATTTAAAATTAGACCGATATTGGATCGAATAGATGGTCGTCTTTTGCTGTGAGGCCTGTTCTTTCACTGTGAACTGGATTAATTTTTTTATACTGTAAAAAAATAATATTTAAATATTGTTAATAAATTAATTATTTTAAAAAATCAAGTTAACCTCAACTTAAGTCATAAATTTTTGTATTATTAAAAATAAATAAATAATTTTATTGTTGGAATCTACAGTAAAATTATTAGGTAGGCTCTACAGTGAAAATAAATACAATAAAACAAAGCAAAAAGACATCAATACCATCGTAGATTTTGTTCTACTTTCTCATGTAGATTACAATCTCTCTTCTTTAGTATTTAAATATAAATCCAACAAAATTTGTCATTATTTAACTTAGAAAAGAACCACCAATCGTAACTACAATATAATTTTTGGTAAACGAAAGTCAAAATTAAGAATTGAATCCCCACTTACCCCATCATCTAATCTTGTTGATGAGCATGATGATGATGATGGGCACTGCCACCACCAATCATTTGCCAGAAAAACTAAACGAAAAGAAGAAGAAGAAGAAAAACACAGTCACCGAAGAAAACCATATCCAATTTGCAACGCAGCAGCAGTCTCAACTTTTCAACTCAGCTGAAGAAACTTTTTATTTAATTGTTTTTTTGCCCCAACTTATTTAATTTTTCTGGTTTTTTTTTTTACCCTCCCAAACCATTTGAAAACCCCAAGAAAGAGAGACGTCTCCTTGATGAACTCAAGACTTTGATTCCTCATCATCACACCAAATCCCAGAATTTTGCTTATATTTTTAATTAACACTCACTCACTAATAAAACAACAACAAATACCCACATTTCCTCTCTTCTCCAACATCTTCATCCACAAGTCTAAAACTTGGCTCTCTCTCTTTTTTTCTTTTTCTGGGTTGCTTATTTCTTAACAGCTGTGTTTGTTTTGCATGACTGAATCATGAGGGATAAAATCAAACTGGGTTCTTGGCTTTTCATTTGGGGACTCTGTCAGATTCCATTTATTGCAAGAAAAGAAAAGAAAAATCTAGTCTAGTGACGAATGGGTTTTGCATCTGATGTGTTCCATATGCTGTCTCTCCCCCTCTCCCTCTGTTATTTTAAGACATCTCTCTTAGATCTGTTTGCTGCTGTAATTGATCCACTACTTTATTCATGCCCCTCCACTTCTTCCTTCCAAGGTTAGATCATCACATTTCAAGCTTCATATCTATTAATTTATATGATTTTCTTGATGTTTGAATTCAGCTCGTTGTTTATACTGGTGGGGTTTATGGTCTAGTTTAAATATTTATGGTTTGCTATACACAAGGGGTTCTGGGGTTTTATTGCTTCTGGAGTATGAGAATTTGATGATGTGTAGATACTTGAAGAGTTATAAGGTGGTTGGGAGGTTTCGTGGGTTTTGCGGATTTTGTTTGAGTTGCTTTATGTTGTATGCGCTTATGGTGCGAAGTGAGATAAGCCCTCCATATAAGAGGTCCTGTAAGCCTTTTCTGTGAGGTCTTTATTGCAAAATGGGTAACGGCACTTCTCGTGTCGTGGGTTGTTTTGCCCTTAATGGTAAGAATGGTGTTGATTTAGAGTTTTTAGAGCCACTGGATGAAGGATTAGGCCATTCATTTTGCTATGTTAGGCCGCCTATTTTTGATTCTCCTGCCATTACCCCCTCAAACTCTGAGAGGTTTACAGTTGATTCTAGCACTCTAGATTCTGAGACATTAAGTGGGTCGTTTAGACATGATATGATAGACGATCCCTCAGGTTTGCATAGACCAAACAAGACTTTCCCTGAAACTACATTTAAAACAATATCGGGGGCATCAGTTAGTGCCAATGTTTCGACTGCTAGGAGCGGTAATCAGAGTGCACTGTTTGCTAGTGAAGTGCAAGAGCCTGCTGCTTCATTTGAGAGCACATCATTGTTTGCTGCAATTCCTTTGCAGCCAGTGCCTCGTGGCTCTGGACCTTTGAATGGCTTTATGTCTGGTCCTCTTGAGAGAGGTTTTGCCTCTGGTCCTTTAGATAAGGGCGGTGGCTTTATGTCTGGACCAATTGAGAAGGGGGTAATGTCTGGTCCTCTTGATGTCACTGACAAATCCAACTTCTCTGCTCCACTTGCACGTGGTCGTCGGAGACCCCACTTTCAGCGTTTAGTGAGGAGTGTGAGTGGACCTATGAAAAGCACTCTATCACGAACATTCTCACGACATTCGATGGGCTCAGGTTGGATGCAGAGGGTTTTTTTGCACCCTGTGACCCAATTGGCCTGGCAAGGTAGGGAGCCAAAGTTTCGGACAGAAGCCTCAAGGAATTGCCTTGAATCAGGGCCATCAGAGGGCGAGTATGTGAACATTCGCAACTTGCAATGGGCTCATGGCAAGGCTGGGGAAGATAGGGTTCATGTCGTGCTTTGTGACGAGCAAGGATGGTTGTTTATTGGGATTTATGATGGCTTCAGTGGTCCAGATGCGCCAGATTTTCTGATGAGCCATCTCTATAGAGCTATAGATAGGGAGTTAGAAGGACTGCTGTGGGATTATGAACATAAATCTTCCAATGATCCTATAAAACCTGAACTGTCGAGGAGTAGAATTGCTGAGGCTGGTTCAGGGTGCAGCAATGAAGAGCAGCCAAACGCGAGTCAAGTAACTTCTTGCAGTTTAAACAAATCGTGTAATCCTGGAGATGTCAGGGGTCAATCTTCTAATTGTGAGATAGTGGAGGAAAGTGATGTCCGGGGCAGTCGGCAACAAACATCTAATTGTGAAATGCATAGCAGCTCAGGCTCTGCTTCTGCCTCTATTCCAACTGCCAACTTGGCTGGCAAAGGAAGGAAAAGCATGCGACTTTATGAGCTGCTGCAGATGGAATCATGTGAAGGATTGGGTTCTGCATCAACTTCAGTGGTTAAAAACCAAAGAAACAGATCATGGAATTTTCAACCAAGCTCAGAAGCTTTGGGTTTCAATCAAACTTTGCGAAAAGAACCGTCTAGATCTTGCTCATTGGATAACTGCAAAGGAGATGGTTTTAATCATCGGGGTGAAGATCCAACTACATCAGGAGAAGATGGAGGGATTGGACTTGAATCTGGTAATCAAGGAGGTGGAACTGATCTTTCAGTTTCTGTTCAAAGACAGGGAACGAGAAAGTCTATTATCAGCTCAAAGATCCGGAAAATGTATCGGAAGCAGAAGTCCTTGCGGAAGAAACTCTTTCCCTGGAGTTATGATTGGCATAGAGAGGAGATTTATGCTGATGAGCGAGTAGTGGAACCCTCTGGACCTAGTAGGAGATGGAAATCAGGAATTGTCGATCATGATGCAGTTTTGGGAGCAATGACTCGGGCACTGCAACACACTGAAGAGGAATATATGGAAATGGTGGAGAAGGACCTTGATAAACATGCGGAGCTTGCTTTGATGGGGTCATGTGTTCTAGTGATGCTAATGAAGGATCAAGATGTGTATGTCATGAACCTTGGGGATAGCCGTGCAATATTAGCACAAGAACGACCGAATGATCGTCATCCTAATCCAAATTTGGTGAAGGATGACATGGGGTATAAGAATAGATCCCGAGAGTCACTAGTACGTATGGAGCTGGACAGAATTTCAGAGGAGTCTCCAATGCATAATCAAAACAATCAGGTTAATATGATTAACAAGAATAGAGAGATCTCCATTTGCAGATTAAAGATGAGGGCAGTTCAGCTTTCCACTGATCACAGCACAAGTATTGAAGAGGTGTGCTTCTTGAAATTTTCAAAATGGTTATTATTGTGAATGTGCCACAAATGTTATCTATATGTTTGACTTTTGTATGTTCATTCTGTACTATCCATCAATTGCATCATGAGTTAGAATAAACCTGAAAATTTACAGCATGTATTTATTCATTTGAGTATCAACCGGATAGGATTTCCTTTAAAATCCTAGTGATTCGCCATTTTCTTAAGCAGTAGATCACTTTCTTCCTCTGGTTCTGAAAGATGTGAAGTAAAGGTATCGTGTTGCCAAATTCATGCTCAGGAGCAGAAAAATCTGAATGATTTAAGCTAAAATTTCTGCCAATCGGTTGCCAAACTGTTTGTTGGTTAATATCATTTCATACTTAAGCCACCTGGTTTAAGGATTTTCATAGGGTTAATTAGTCATTAAAATATTTGATGAATCAGTGAAAAAAATAAAATTACTGCTACACTTTGATCATGTTATGCTGTAATTGAAATTTTATCTTGCATTCTTGGATACTTGCTTCAGGAAGTGTTTAGAATAAAGGCAGAACATCCTGATGACAACCAAGCAATTTTAAATGATCGTGTGAAGGGACAATTGAAAGTAACAAGGGCTTTCGGTGCTGGTTTTTTGAAGAAGGTCAGTCAATGTTTCAGCCTTGACTTCTGTTTTCTCTTTGTATTTATCTAGGTGCTTTAAACTTTTCAAAAATCTCGGGATCACAAATGGCCAATTCATCAGTTTTAGTAATTTGTTAACTTGACATGGCTGCTCAATGTTCATATAATCATTCCCATCTATACATGTATTTTTTTTTCACTAGATAGTGGACTGTTGAAGGCAACCACATTATAGCTGGTCTGTAAATACATTGAAAAGGGAAATATGGAAGTTGAAATATTTCCTCGAATGTCCTACTACATGTGTGTGTGTGCGTTTTTATGCATTTGATTAGTATGTATATCCAACGAACCATTTATCTCTGTATGTTTTCTAGTGATTGCTGGCTTAAATGACCTCAGGAGAGCTGATTTAGGGTTGATATGTGTAAACTTTCTGTGACATCCATAATTTCCTTATCTCCCACCTAGCAGTGATTCACATTCATAAAATCATGATGGTCTGCTGGTGAAATAGTTGAGGATTTTGAAAGGAATAATATAAATGCTCATTTGGCATAATTTGAATGCCATGGATTTTCTGCTATGCTTTCTTCCCAAATTTGGTTTTATATGCATAGTAACCTGGGTGAGTATCTGCCATGTGGTCAATTTGTTAGTTATGGCTGAGCTTTCCTTCGGTATTATCTGTTCTATCAACTTTGTCTTTGTTCAGCAATTCCATAGTTCGGTAGTGTCTTCAAGTCTCAATCTCCCGTGTAAGAATAATTGCAATGCACTATGTTGAATCAAGGGGAAAAAAAAAAGGTAAGAGAGAAAGAAAAGTTATCCAATACACCAGACTATAATTCTATTTTTATTTTTTGGTTCTGGAATTGTATTCGTTTAAGGTGCTTGGAACTATGTAATTGTGTGTGTTCTTATAATCTGGAGCTGAGGTGTTTTGGGTTATGTGAGGGTGCTGGGGATGGGCCTCTGCTGAGAAGTGTCAGTTGTTTTAACCAATTTGAAGAGCAAACAGGATTTAAATGTCACTTCAGCAGCAGATTTGTAGAAAGGGGAGAGAGCTGTATTTGTTTATTTTTTATTTTTTTGAAGCTGTAAGGTTGGAAAGGAAGGTTTTCCATGTATTTTAGATTGTTCATGTAATAAGATAGGCCTGAAAAGGGAGTTGAATCTAAATAATTACAGGAAATTAAAGTAGAATCAGGGCACTTTAGTGTGGAGTGATCAACTAGAGTTGTTGAATGAGTTTTGGTCTATGGAGGACGATTGAATTTTATATTTGCAATCCCACAGCAATGACATGATCATGTACCTCTGTCAGGTTAGATTTGGTTGGCAAAATCTTATCATGCAGGCATAACAGAATTTTAGGATTATGAAGGTTGGGGTAGGGGGTTTCTTTATTGTTACTATGATGTTTGGCATGTCAAGGTAATATACAACTCCATTTCTGTTTGTTTATGGATGGAGTCTTAAAAATCATTAAATGCAATGTTGGCAATCAAGAAGCTATACAGCCGACATATTGATTGTTGAAACAAGTACAGGGTGAGATGCGGGATTGAATTTGGGATGCACACTTCTTTGAGAAGTTTTTTCTTGTTTCAGTTTGAAACTTTATTTTGCATCATTACATTTCAGTTGATGGGATGTGAAATCTGTCAAGTTGGAAAATATTTCAGCTCTGCTGTTTTGCCCTTCGATAATTATTCTTTATACCATTTAGTTAAGGTTGAAAATGAGCGTCAATGTTTGCTTGTGCAATTTATTCTTGATGGTCTATTTGAAGTATTCTCATAATATTACGTATCATTCATAGCATTGAACACACTTTTCATATCTTTCATGTGTTCATTGAAATTAAGGCTTTATGTCCAATAAAACTCTTGCTAACAGCTTCCCATTTTTAGCAAATCCTGTATGTAAGCAGGATGCATCATTTGCATATTTACACATTGGCTTATTTGTTTATCTGTTTGTTAACCAACATTTATGGATACTGGTTGCAGCCAACTTGTAATGAAGCTCTGCTAGAGATTTTTCAGATTGATTATGTGGGAAATAATCCCTATGTGAGCTGCATTCCTTCTGTAGTTCATCACCGACTTTCGTCAAGTGATCGATTCTTAGTTCTCTCCTCTGATGGACTTTACCAGTACTTCAGCAATGAAGAGGTGGTTGCTCATGTCACGTGGTTCATGGAAAATGCCCCTGGAGGTGATCCTGCACAGTATCTCATTGCAGAACTTCTCTTCCGTGCTGCCAAAAAGAATGGTTAGTTGAATAAACTTTCTACCTGTCATTTTAATTTCATGATGGGAAATGAAATATACTGATTTTTTATTTTACCTAAATGCTTTGATGGGATGGAGTGGTAGGACATGTACCTTCCAGGAATTGTAGGTTTGGTAATATTTTTATCTGATGTTCCACCTTGCTCTATTAATCTAGCAAGTTGTGGTCTTTCCCATAGTGAGGAAATAATGTTTTATAGCCATGTAGTTTCTCACTTTTTTTTTTTGAATGTCCACATTGAGCTCTTTAAAGCAGAGTCTGACTGGTTGGTGTAATTCAGTTAAAAAAAGAGAGGATAGTGTCGTGAGAAACAAACATGTAATGCGTGTTAAATTGTTAAAGTTGCAGCACCCACTTTGAAAATCTGGCATGAAATCTTTGGCTTGGCTTCTACATCAATTGTTAAGTCTCTTCAAAATTATTATTCAATAACTAAACTGTAAAATCCCCAGCTGCTGGTAGCCATATTTTCAGTTGAAAAAGCAGTGTCTCCTAGTTGTGTAAAGTTCTGCTTTGGTCACAAGTCTTCACCGTTTGATCTTTGCCCTTGATAATAGTATTATAGTCGAATCAAAATCTCTTTATACTTCAGCTATATATGAGTTTGGAACCATAAATTGAAGTCTTCAGCAATTTTCTGATCGTATTTTATTGGAGGTTACAGGAATGGATTTTCATGAATTGCTTGATATTCCTCATGGAGACAGGCGTAAATATCATGATGATGTCTCTGTTATGGTGGTTTCTCTGGAGGGAGGAGGGATTTGGAGATCAGCTGGCTAGTTGTTTTCAGCTTACACATATTGCCTCAATAGTGTAATCATTTTCAAGGGAGTGGTACTCATCGATGCAATTTAGAATGTCTTTCTCTGCAATATAAATTTTTCATCTTATCATTTCTATTTTAAGTTGAGGAATAGTTTATGGGA
Source organism: Populus alba (assembly GCF_005239225.2). Lineage (NCBI taxonomy): Eukaryota > Viridiplantae > Streptophyta > Magnoliopsida > Malpighiales > Salicaceae > Populus > Populus alba. Next base: position 10,781,055 of record NC_133285.1, on the reverse strand, counting down.
GGGCAGAAGCTCATCAGTCCATGCTGCTGCTAGAATGTTGCGATCAGATGCCCCTTTAAGTTTCCAGTTTCTAATTATTTTGTATGCCTCATTCATCGTTAAAAGTCCTTATGTTCTTGCTTTTTTTCTCCTTGGAATGGTTTGTAAAATTTTGATGAAAGATTTATTTCCCGCACCGCACCCGTTTTCCGACCTCACCTACTTGATCCTTTCCTGGTGGTTAATGCTTTTCCGTTCCCATGTTCACCAAATTTTGCTCCAGAAACGGCTTTGTAGTATTTTATGTATTCCAATATTATCATTATTATATATTATATTATAACATATGATGTTTACTGTAGCATTTTCTTTTTTCATCCTCAATTTTTTTTTTTTTGATTGCATCTTTCTATATCCAAATTGAGTTAGCATTTGTTCAATTTAGGACAAGTTAAAAAATAGTCCAAAGTAACAAGGATCAATTTTATTACCAATTTAAATTTTGATTTAAAAGTTTATTTTTATCCTTTGATTAATTTTTTTCAATCTTTGTATCTATAATTTTATAAAAAATTTAAATTTGATTCCAAAGTTTATTTTTTTTTATTTAACAGTTTTTAAATTTGAGAGGGAAGAGAAAGCTATTAGAATCCAGATAGTTTTTTTTAAACCTTAATATTATTTGAAAAAAAAAAGATTGAAAGCTGATAAAGAAAATCTTTACCTAGTTTAAATTTGTGTTCTTGGATTGTTTTTTTTTTTTTTTTTTAAAATTTTTTTTTAGCTTGATAAATTAGTTTTTTGATGTTATGAGAGTGTTATTTAGTTTTTTTAAAGGAAAAAAGAGTCAAAAAATAGGCTTTTGACTAGAAAAAAACTAACCCAAGATTTTTGAGATAATGTATTATTTTTTTTTTTAATAAAAAATAGAAATGAACAACTTATAAAAATAAAAAATAAAAATAAATAAATGGACCTAGAGCCTAGGGTATTTTTTAAGGCCCAAGTGTGTCTTGTCCTTGTAATTTTTTTATCCTTCATTTTTACTCATTCCAATTACATCTTTTAACTTTAAAAAAATAAAAATAAAAAAGAATTCCTATGTTTTTGCTATCATATATTTAGCTAAAATAAAATTATTAAAGCCAATGAAGTATAAATAAAAATTATTAAATCTTCAAAGTAAACTAGGTAAAAACTTGCCTAGTATGACCTAGCTAACATGGACAGATGTTTCAGTGACTTGATTAACCTTTTCAAAACTCGATTCTATTTAAAAAAATTAGATGAAAAGTTTCAATTAAACTTTAAAAATCCAACTTATAATTCACTTCTTTTATTAATCATTAAAAAATATTCACAACTTTTATTTGAATTCTTTATTTCCATATGTTTTATCAAAATTAAATACCAAATTAATCAAAACTTGTTACTAATTCTAATTTATTGGTGGCTTTTTTTTTTTTTTTTACTAGGGATCAAATCAAAACACCCATACTATTTTTTACATAAATAAAGAGAGAAAGGGACTAGGCTTGAGACGAAGTGAAAGAGTCTATTAATAAAAGAGAGATAAAAAGGGTTGAATGAAAGAGATATTATATTTTTTTTAATAATATGATTTTATGAGTATATGTATTTAATATGTAAATTCAAATTAAAAAATTTTAAAAACTAGTAAAATTAAATTTGACTTGTATAAAATTAATAAATTATATTTATAAAATCAATAAATTCAATCATATTATTATGTTTCTGTTAATAGTTATGCATCATTTGTCCTCCAGCTACACCGTTTTCATCATATACTATCATGTTTCTGTTATATCGCGTATACATATACTGTTCTTCCTTGATAGCCATTAATTAGTAAATAAATGTCAAAGTCAAATTCATGCCAAGCAGAGTTAACTTCAGAAAAAGGAAAAGAAGAAATGATGGCATATAATATATCAAACTCATGCACTAATTATAGAACTAGCTTAATTTTTAAATTCCTTATACTATATATAAATTTTTATTTTAATTATATATTTTAAGGTGTTTGAATTTTTATATTATTTATTTTATTTTTATATTAATTGTGATATATTGTTACTTACTACTTGACTATAATTATCAATATTTAATTAATTTTAAAAAATTTACTTATAATTTTATAATTTATAATCCAAATATATATTGTATTTTTCAATTTTATGTCAAAGAGATATTTTCGACAACCGTGCTTCCAAATAAATTACTTCCCGTCAGCAAAGAGCTTTGAGCTTTACCTCCAGTGAAGTGTTGACTTGAAGTCTTTTGTTGTGAACTGAATTTGATAATTAATTATTAATTATTAACAATATACTAAAACATGTCGGAAAGTACCGTAGTAATGGATAGTACTTCCCCACATGTTAAGTATGGCCTGAAAATACATTTACTTTTGCTTTTTTTCTTTTTCTTTGATTTTTTTAATTAATATTTTTTTTATTATTTAATATTAATATTTTTTTATTATTTAATATTAATATTTTTTTGGATTATCTCACTCTCATTAGATAAATCACGAATTTAACAGGTTAATCTGGTTAACTAATTTTTTTTTCTTTTCAATCTCATCTTTTATTGCTGAGTTAATTTAAAATTATACTTCATGATTTGTTTTATTTGCTTTCTATTAGGTTAATCCGGTTTCATAACCAAAGAATAGTATTTAATAGATTAATCTGAGTTGACTCGGCTTGTTTTTTGTGTTATTTTTTAATTGAAATCTTTCCCAATTTTTATTTAATATTGGATCAGTTGGGAATTGAGTTTTATAATATATTTTGATTTATTTTTTTATGGGAATATCTTGGTCTAATGATCGGGATCACGAGTTTTGGTATTTTAACCCCTGTTAAATCAACTTTTTTTTTATGTATATATAATTTTCTTTTTAATAGGTTATTTTGGTCTCATGTTCTTCAACATTAGATTTGCTTTTTATCGGGTTGTCCTCATCTTATGACCCGAGTTGTAGGTTTGGTGGGTTAATTTAGTTGACTCTTTTCTTTTTTTTTTTAATTGACTTTTTATTCTTGATTTCATCATTCAATATTGTATTTGATTGAAAATTATGCTTTATGATTTACTTCGGTTTGAATTTTATAAAATTATCATAGTCTCATGATTCGAGAATATTGCTTAAAGGGTTAACCCATATTAACTTAACTAACTTTTTATGTCATTTTTTTAATTAAAATTTTTACAAATTTCATCATTTAACATTAAGGCTAACATGAACGATTGAGAATTGAGCTTCATAATTTGTTTTCATTTGCTTTTTATGAGGTCATCTCAATTTCATGGCCAGATTTGTGGATTTAGCAGGTTAATTCAAGTTAAATTAAGTCATCTTTTTTTATAAAAAAACGATTTTTATGAGGTTATCTTGGTTTCATGATCTAGGTCATGAGTTTGGCATATTGACATGTTTTTGTTTTTGTTTTTTTATGTTTTTGTAATTGATTTCTGTTTTTAGTCTTATAATTAAACATTGGACTAATTAAGAATTGAAACTTTATAATTTGTTTTGATTTTATTTCTATGAGATTATCCAGTCTTATAAATCGAGTCGCGAGTTTGACAAGTTAACACGGTCATTTTTTTTGTCCTTTGTTTAATTGATTTTTTTTTTTCAATTCTATCTTTCAATATTGAGTTGATTAAAAATTAGGTTTTATAATTTGTTTTGATTTATTTTTTATGAGGTTATTATAATCTCATAACTCGAATAATAAATTTGACATGTTTACCTGAGTTGATCCAAGTCAATCCAATATGTTGTTATCTTAATGTAAAAAAAAGGATGTATCTTGAATTTTTTTTTGAAGTCAAACTATGTTTTTACAGGTCGTCCAAGTCGTTTTTGGACAAAGTCAACTGGGTCATATTAAATCAACCCCCCCACATAATTTAGATTTTTTTTCCACTAAAAAAACATTAGCAATATCTAAACTTTCTTTTTATGTTCAAGAAAAATCTGACTCGAACCATAGTGTAGTGTGGGTCAATGATTTAATGTAGACTGATAATTGATTCCTTATTAGATACAAAACTAGCCTCCATACCTACGCTTCGCCGTAGGGCCGAATAATTTTTTGAACAAAAAACAATGTTTAGGTACTAAAAATAAGTTAAAAAAAAAGATATAAATTTATGAAAAATATGTAAAAATGCTAATTAGAGTTAAGTTCAACATGGGACATTCCATCTGTGGTCTAAATTATGTAACTGGAATAATCTGATTAAAAAATAAAAAAAAATTGTTAAGTTTTTTCAAAAAAATATGTTAAACATTTTTAAATCTGTGACCTAAGTTATTAAACTTGAAGTATTTAATCTAGAAAAATCACGAAGTTCAATTCTAAAAAAATTAAATATTAATGGTTGAAATTGAAGGAAAAAAAATTCTAATCATACAAAAAATTTTAAAAAATAAAATTAAAAAAAAATAAGTATCAAGATTATTATAACTACCACTATTATTATTATCACCACCACCATAAAATATTGTTAATATTATCATTATAAGTAACAAATAGCAACATTCTTATTGATATTATACTATTTTAACAACCAAACACCACAATCATCAATTACTGTTATTATTATTATTGCTATTATTATTGTCATTATCACTATCACCATCACAATAACTATTATTAAAAATATTTTTTATTATCATTTTTATTCTTCTTCATCTTCTTCTCTCCTATTATTATTATTATTATTATTATTATTTATAATAGTAGTAGCAGCAACAGTAGTGTTGTTACACCACAACAACAATTATTATTATTATTATTATTATTATTATATTATTATTGCTGCTGCTACTACTACTATTATCATCATCATTATTAAAAAAATAAAAACCATGAACTTGATTTGAAGGATATAATTGAAAATTATAAAAACTTTGACAAAAAGACCAGAGAAAAATAATAAGAAATCAAAAGAAAATGGACCAAATTGAAATCACTATTATCATTGAAAAAAAATCATACACTTGATTTGAAGAATCAAATTGCAAGCCATAAAAAACTTTGATAAAAAAGAAAAGGAAAATAAATAAAAAATTAAAAGTAAAAGAATCGAATTGAAATATCTTATATATACAAATGAAGAATCAAGGGTTAAATTGAAAACAAACAAAACTTCAACAAAAGAGAATATTACTAAAAAACAACAATCAAAACTCAAAGGTCTGAATTTGAAATAACAAAAATAAAATAAAATGAGGATCATAGTGCATTTACGGGGGTAGGAGAGATAAATGAAGGTAGTAAAAAAAAGGATTGTCAACGATATACCAACTAGATTTGGAGCACATGTGTTATCTATAATGAAAGAGGAGACGATGGAGAATAATTTGAGACGGGAGACGATCACTTTTGATAACCAGAAACATCTGCATGCACCGCCTAAAACGCGTGCGATTCCAATGCGTTGGCGCGTAATCTTCATGCGACAACATCTTTTTTTATAAGAAATTATTATTTTATGGTAAATCACGTAACTACCCTAAACCAAACTTACAATCAACAAAAAAAAAATGAGGTTAAAAGATAAAAATACCCTTAGCAACAATGAATTAAATGTCTTGCCTTTAAGGACACTTGTAATTTCATTTGTGAATAAAAAAGAAAAATACATAAATATCCCTACCTGACACCGTTTAATTTTTTTTGCTCCTAGCAGTATTTTAGTCATTTTACTATTATGAAAATATTTAATGGACAAAAACACCCCAAATAAATCAATAATAACTTATGATCCATGTGAAAATAACACAACACTCAAGGCATTAATTTTTTAATGGGAAGGAGAAAATAATCACCACATTGTAGAGTGGTGAATAGAAAAACATGAGTGAATCTCCCATGCCTTCAAGCATATTTGTTATGTTCTCTTTTTTGTGAACATTTAGTAGGAGTGTTTTGTAAGGCGTGTTACTATGGTAATTACACTGAAAGACCTCTCCCACCTACACTTTTCTTGCCAGAAATCACGTCAGGGAAGAAGCAATTTTTTTCTTTAATACTATAACACCCTTTACTTTTCATAAAGACGGACATTCTTCACGGTACTTTAGGGAAAGTACCAAGGAACATTTAATACTAAGGAACCCTGCTTGAGCAGAGACGACAAAGAACCTGAGTTTAAGAGATGGTCCAAGTTTCATGGATTGGACCATTCAACCACTGGTACGAGGGCTGCTGCTTAGCAAAAACAAAAAAAAAAAGCAGATAAAACTAAAGTGCGGTGGTAGAGCTGTCCCATCTCAAGCACCCAATTTCCTTGTTTCTGGTTCTGGTGCTGGTAAAGGTTTTCTTCAAGGCCTAATTTTCTGACTTTCCAGTATAATTATGGACCCAAAACTTGCAGGTTTCTCTCCCTTTAAGCCTTGCCCATCTGTCACCTAATCCTTGAAAGCCTTCTTTTTTCGCTTCACAATGAATAAACTGTACGTTATGGCTTGATTAATTTAGACGCTAACTGAGGGATGCATTTCTTTTATTAATTTAACTGACCCACCAGAAACCCAGGTTGTATTCGTGATCTATACAGAGAAATCGGTTCCTGCTATAAAATATTGCTAGGGTTTCCACATCGAGACCACAACAGGACCTGTCCTTCCTCTGCATCATACTAGTCTCCTTGATTGCTGTACTTCTGTTTTCCATCGCAGGAAATGGCAGCTGTTGTCACCTATCTGGTCATCTTTACTGTCATCTCCAGCGCCCTCGCTTACGATCCTGACATGCTTCAAGACCTCTGCGTGGCTAATACTTCTGCAGGTATGCTTCGTGTAGCTTTGTTTGAACGGGGTTCTTTCCGTTTATAAAACGCCGCCGCCGTCTTTGCAGAATGATTTGGCTGACATTATTAATTCTTGTGGCGTTTTGCAGGAATTAAAGTGAATGGGTTTACATGCAAGGCAGAGACGAATATCACTGAAGCTGATTTTTTCTTTGACGGTCTAGCCAAACCAGGAAAAGTGAACAGTTCAGTAGGATCACTTGTAACAGGAGGCAATGTTGAGAAAATCCCAGGCCTGAACACCCTAGGGGTGTCACTGTCTCGTATTGACTATGCTCCGGACGGCCTTAACCCGCCTCACACTCACCCCCGAGCCACTGAGATGATCTTTGTGTTGGAAGGTGAACTGGATGTTGGATTTATCACCACTGCAAACAAACTGATCTCAAAGACTGTCAAGAAAGGCGAAGTCTTTGTGTTCCCTAGAGGTTTAGTTCATTTCCAGAAGAACAACGATGACAAGGCAGCCTCTGTGATTTCAGCATTCAATAGTCAGTTGCCTGGTACCCAGTCCATTGCCATGACCTTGTTTACTTCAACCCCAGCAGTTCCTGACAATGTCTTGACTAAAGCTTTCCAAGTTGGTACCAAGGAGATTGACAAGATCAAAACCAAGCTTGCCCCCAAGAAGTCCTAATTTTGTTCCTAAGAAAATTCCCAATTCGGTACTATGCTTGATAAAGTCTCTTTGTTGATATTTGTAATTATATATTTTCTTCTTCTTTTCTTCCCTGAATTGAAGAATGCTATTGGATATAAGTTGATGTTCGCTATATCTTAAATTAACAGCAAGATAAATAATAATACTGTCCCGGAATTATGAGTCAAGTTATACTATAGTTTTGACTTGCAACTTACACTTACATGCATCCATTGTCTTCAGCAGGTTGTTACTTTAATTTTAATTTAGTTTTTCTAGTTAGATTATTAGAATCTGGAAGGGTACCTTTTCTTTCATACTATAATTGCTGAAAAACTTCGACGAGGTTGACATCTATTTCTTACAATATATATATATACCACCCATTCATCAACTGAGTGGATTGACCGTGACGATGAACTTGCAGGAATTGCCACAGCTAGCAACCATGCTGATGATTACAGAAACGGAACCCGGCATTTTCATACTTTTTTATGGGCTTAACTGTAGTTTTATGTTTTAATCTGTTTAATCAAGTAGGTTTTTATGTGAATCCATGGGAGCTGTTCTATGGAACTGATGCATGTACCCTCAAGAACACCTGCGTTGCGGCGCAGATTATATGACAGTGCTGGTTGGCCAAAATTCACCAGAGCTATACTCTCAACGTTTCATTTTTTCTTTGTGATTGTTTTTTTAATTGGAATTCACTTTCAAAAAGAGAGTAATTTCCCACAAACAAACGTGGCCTGAGAAAAATGCCAAAGGAAAATTGGCACATCGTGAGGAACTTTGGCACCTATGCGTGAATTTGAACATTGCTTCTGAAGGACTGCCTGAATGCCCAGTTTGAGGGAACCACGTACGCTGAGGGCTGTTACGATTTTCCCATCACTGGTTTGGAGTCTGAAGGACAGGCTCTGACCATTAGATAGCTCAGGCTCTGCCAATTGGCACCCCAATTTCTTGTCATGGCTTCCCATTTATTGGATTTAGACCCTTTGATCCATGACTTAGAGATCTCTCCAGCTCCCCCGACATTTGATATAAGCACCAGCTCAAAGTAGCTCCCTACATTGATGGTAAATCTGAAGCCTCCCCTTCTCTTGCATGTCACCCTCATGTACCAATACCGTTTAAATCAACAAGCCAACCACATAATTAAATACTATTGTCGGAACGGAAGAGCTCTGAGTATTGATGAGAACATACTTCCTGTAGAGAATAGGTACAATTCCAGCTCTGTACTTGGCTTTAGCCTGGAAGGCAGGTCGAGACAAGTCGAAGTGCGGTCGAGGAGGATTGCAGCATCCTCCATTTTCACTAGCACGACGATAGTTAGGCGGACAGTAATCAGTAGCAGTAATGGTAATGGATTTACCCTTAAGGCACCATTGAGGGTCATTGGCTGCATCACAAACTATCCGATAGCGCCGGCCGCCACATGACTCGCCATCATTGAGCAAAGCTGTGCTCAGCTAGCGCCGCAGTGTTTATTCCATAACCATCAGTGTAAAGGTTTCCGTATCCACAGGCACCATCTAACTGGGCATCATTTTGAACAAATATTGTAAGATCATAAACTGCATTTGTCACAACTATTTAGCTCTTTTCTGGCAAATGAACTATAGAGAGTTCAAGTAAAGACATTTTGACATATAATTGAACGAGCACTTTCTCATTGTACCAGAACCATCACTTCCACCATGGAAAGTTGCATGGGCACGTAGCCATGTCGCCGAGGCAAGTACGTGAGGTTGTTTGCAGAAGAGACCCGGAAACAAAAAGATTGCACAGCTGAAAATGGAAAGATATGCCATTGTCTTTTCTGAGAAACAGACAAGGTTGGTTGATGTAATTATTGCTGCTAGCTTTGATATAGAAGAAGATGCATGATGTACACGCGCTGCTATTTATAATAACTGCTAAATCTTCATCTGCTCAATAAAATGTTCGCATGCAAATATTTGAAAAAAGAAACGAAATTTGACTCTAATCATGCAATTGATTGAGTGAATTCCGTTCTGTAATTATTGGTTAACAGATAGGGGTATTAATTAGTCAATTTCTCAGTACGTAGCAATATTGACAAAAACCATGAAACTAACTTTTAACTGCTCTAAATTGAGGATAATGCTGGGGTTTTTTTTCATAAAAAAATCCAAATCCAAATTACATTACTCTTTCTGTTATTAATTAAATTACCTTTTTTTTAATGAATAATATAATTTCTCATTTAGTATGAACATTGAATAATATAATTTATTTCTTTGGTTGAAGAAAAAATGCGCGGATCATTTAGTATGAACATTGAATAATATAATTTTACGAGTGTCAAATCATCTTAAAAATTTAAAAATAAATAAAATCAGGTTGAAATGAATTAAAATCAGCTGAAATCACAAAAAATTGCGATCTTACTCCCGATTTTACAAAAACCTATACTTCACTGCAATATTTCTCTAAACTAATAGCAGCATGTCATTTATGCACACAAAAGAATTGCTGCCAGCTACACCTGAAAGAGGATGACATGGCAAACTTTCTTGTCAGGCTCGATTCCCAATATATCCCCTCTTGCCTCCACTTCAACAGCACAGTTAACCTCTCTTTATTAAATCCTCCTTAATTACTTATTAACTTAACTTTTTTAATACGTCACCTACCAATAGTGTCCCTCATCATTAATGTTATAGCTTATAAACAAAAGCTATTTCTAGCCTAATCAGTTAGTGTTTATCATGCTTTTAAAGTTTTTTTTTTTTTTTTTTTAATTTTTTAAAGTTATAAATTAATAGTTTTTTTATATTTTGGATAGTTTTAATGTCTTAACATTAAAGATAAAAATATATATTATATATAACACATGTATTATAATATTTTTTTTAATAAAAAATTTAATTAAAATCATATTATGTTTGAATTAATTACAAAGTTGATTTAAGATGATTCTTGAATTGTTAAACTTATGATATTTAGAAAAAATTCTTCTGATAATAGATTTTATGTGGGATGGTAACATGGTATAGATATTGAATTGTTGAATTATGTATTTTAAGATGCTTGAATTATATATGAATTTTTATTCGAATAATGAATTTTTATTTGAACCATGTATTTTAAGTGTTTGAACTGTGTATGAAAAATTTTTTTCTTATAATTTTATGATTTTACGATTTATTTTTTATGATTCGAATTTATTTTATATTTTTTATGCTGTGTTAAAAAATATATTTTTGACAACCTTGAAAGATACTATATAGACTCGCTAGAGTTTAATTAGGATGAATAAGTAATCTTCAAATCCCTAAATGTTATCTTCAACGGAGGGAATTTCTAAGTATTTCTTTAACCGGTATTCTAATTACTTTTCTTTTCTTTTAACATATTTATTGTAGTTTCTTTCCTAGCTAAATTTTATATTTATTTATATCATTTCTAGTTAATTGGACCATATTAGAAAGAATAGTTCCTTGTACTTGGATAAATAAATAGTGATTATTTTTTTAAAATATTTTTATTTAAAATAAATCTAAATAATTTTTTTAATTTTTATATTAGCAACAAAACTATTTAAAAATATATAAAAAATAATTTAATTAAAAAAAAAAAAAAACATACTACGGGCCGCCACGTTTGTAGAATCCGTGGTACGTACGTTCTTCCAGTACAGTTAACTCGGCGAGCAAAAAGAGACAACTAACACCTAACAGATGATTGAAGATTCCTGACTAAAATATTAAAAGTCAAATCTATAAAAAAATAAAAATAAGAATTATTTATAATTGATAATACATATTCATAGAATATGAGTGTCAATTGTTCTCTGGTCACGAGTCACACCTAGTTAGGGTGCCGCATATTATGGCATGTCTTCGGGGTAAGTTCAGGTACGTTCTGGCACCCCCCATGTTCTGTGTGGATCAACCCAGTTTTCCTCTTAGATTAATGACCAGAACTCGCCCAAGTCTTGTATCTCCCTCGAACCACGCTGCTGGGTTGCTCATTTCTCATATTCGGCGGCTATTAAAATTAATATTTAAAAAAAAAAAACACTGTTTCTATACATAAAAAAATTATAGACGAAAATAATGTTTTTACTTTTTTGCTCTTCGAACAAAAAAAAAAACTATATATTAGGCTAACTTCTCATGGTAAAAGGGCCTTTATACAAGGAATTTTCACCATTTCAAGATTAACTAATTTTTGAACACTAAAATAACTTAAATACATTTGAAAATAAAATTTATAAACCTCATATAGATGAGCTTTTTCGTATTTTATACTTTTATTCACAGAAAGATGACATACGTAACCATTGAAATAAAAAATTCTTTAACTAAAAAAGCATAATAATAACCTAATTACCCTTGGAAGGAAATATTTATGCCTTTGGACAGAAAGATGACATACTTACCATTCACCGCTTATTTTTTATGGTTAATTATGGTTAATTTTTTATTTATTTATCTACTACTATTATTGATTTTTTTTAATCATGCTGTTAAATTAGTCAAATTTACTAAATTCAGTCAAGTTAATAATTATAATCTTGTATTTTTTTATTTTATTTAAAAAAATACTATGACTTGAACATTCTTTTATGCTAAAAAAAATTAGTCTGCGTAATAATTAGAAGAGGTAACATAAATAAAGGTAAGAGAATAGCATGGGAATTTGGAAATGTATATAATAATGCACAAAGCAGACCATTGCCCTTACACAAGTTTCTCCCCTTTCTCGGTGGGCTTAATCGTAAAATGCCAAGCCACGCCCGAGATGGTTTTTAATATAGACGTCCTAAAATACAGTGCGGACAAACAAAAAAAAAAACAAATGGCACCTTAACAAATTAATTAAAGACGACAAGTTGCAAAGGGGAATAGGCACACTATGAGGAACTTTGGCAGCTATCCTGTGCATGATTTTTAGAATTAGAACTGAACATTGCTTTTGAAGGACTGCCCAAATACCCAATTGGAGGGTGCCACGTTGAGTGCTGTTCTGGTCTTCCCATTGCTGGTTTGGATCTTGAAGGACAAGCTCTGACCATTTAGATAGCTCAGGCTCTGCCAATTGGATCCCCAGTTTCTTGACATGGCTTCCCATTGGTTAGATTTAGACCCTTTGATCCATACCCTAGAGATATCTCCAGCTCCACCGACATTGGATATAAGCACCAGCTCAAAGTAGTTCCTTCCATTGATGGTAAATCTGATGCCTCCACTTCTGTTGCAGCCCACCCTGATGATATATACACCAAAGTTAATAAAACACGAAAACACAGAATTCCAAAATTTCATGTCAAGAGACTCGGAATGGAAGGTGTTAAAGTATTAATAAGAACGTACTTTCTGTAGAGGATAGGTACAATTCCAGCTCTGTACTTGGCAATAGTCTGGAAAGCAGGCTGAGACATGTCGAAATGCGGCCGAGGAGGGTTGCACCAGCCGCCATTGTCATTAGGGAGGTTGTAATTTGGTGGACAGAAATTAGTAGCAGTGATGGTAATATATTTACCCCTTAGGCACCACTGAGGAACCTTCGTTGAATCACAGATTATCTGATAGCACCCGCCACAAGACTTGCCGTCGTTGAACAAAGCGGTGCTCAGTGCCGCGGTTTTTATTCCATAGCCATCGGTGTAAAGGTTTCCATATCCACAGGCACCACCTAAAAGGCCATCGTTAACTCAAAACAGTCAGCACTTTTTTGAACAACTGTATCATCACATGTTGCAGCGCAATACTTTCCCTTAGGGCACATAGAAAGAGAGAATATTGAAAGTAAATAAGCTTACCCATTGTACCAGAAGCATCACTCCCCCCGTAGAAAGTTGCATGGGCTTGTTGCCAAGCCGCGGAGGCTGAGTGAAACTGTGTGCAGTACATACCTAGGAACAAAAATACTGCACAGCTGAGAACAGAAAGGCTTGCCATAATATTATCTGTTCTCCAAGACAATGAAGGCTGGTTTATTTGCTATTGCTAGAGCTAGATAGCTAGTTTAATTTGATAAAGAAGACAGCAAACTCGGCAACTATTTATAATCACTACTCACATTCTGTCAACTCATTAAAATATCATTCAAGCAATGTGAAAAGCGGGGGAAATTGATTGCAACCATGTTGACTGAGCGCAATATATTCCATAATCATTGAATGGCAACAAGGGCGGCATTAGGCAATGTCTCTATAAGCTTGAATTAATAAGTGAGTCAGGAATACTATAAATTAAAGAGTGTTTTTCAAAGAGTCGTTTTGATTATCTAGATGTGCAATTCAATCATGATATTATTTTAAAGTCTCTTGTATTATCACCGAACTAGTTTAAATATCAAAGTGAGCTCCAAACTTTTTTTTTTAAAAAAGGTTAGGTGGTATATTATCCTTCCTATAACTTAGATCAAAGACAAGCCATCCACTCTCTAAGAAATTGACTTCTTCCAACGTTACTTCAAGATGCTCGTAAAGAAATTTCCTCTCGGTAGAAAGTTATTTATTTATCATATTCTTTTGCATTTCCACTCATACTTCTAACTAGACTTCACGGCAATATCCGTCAGAATTATAATTAAATCAGGAATGTGTAATTTTTTATAAATATATGCATCCTCTATATTGCATCAGTTAAGATTCTTGGAATTTGTACAAGTCCAAAACCAGAACAAAAAGTTTGCTTGCAGTAGCTTGTAAGATTCGTGGTACGTTATAGTACAGTTGACGTGCCAATCGCCAAGCAGACAATAAACTATTGCAAGAGCATTTTTTTTTATAGGCAACGCCAACTATATCGTCTGCAACTATATATAACAGAACATTTCCATAACTAACGCCTAACAAGGGTATGAATTGAAGGCTACAACTAAACTATTCAAAGTCAAATAGATGAAAAAACATCAAATGTAACTTCCAAATAATAATTTTCTTTTGTGCTCGCAGCTATGCACGCAACCACTAGGTATATTTAAGAGCTATATATTATGACTTGTTATCAAGAAATAAACACATTTATGGAAGAAATTTAAGATAAAATACAAGTCAATTATCTATATATGTACGCATAGTTATCCTGGTGGTGATGACTAGGTTACCTTTTATCATGGCATGTCTTGGGGGATGTTCACGTTCATGGCACATGGGTGATGACAATCCCAGTGAGCTCACCAAACCAACCAATAAATGATTCACACATGGGATCGTATTGTTTATTTGAAATGTGAGGCAATAGAATATTTAGTCTTGCTCGGCATATTTGCCCAAACGAATGATTTACAACCATCAAGAACAAAAACCGTGAAAGATAATATTTCAAATGTTTTATGGTTGTAAATATATTAAAATAATATTTTTTAATATTATTATATTAAAATAATATAAAAATATTTAAAATATAATTTAAAATAAAAAAAATTAAATTTTGTAAAAAACACTGTTGCACCGTGTAGACAAACAGTGCCGAACTTCTCAGTGAATAACCGATCGGTACATCTGCAACTGATTTCCTTAATGTTGTTCAACTTTGTAATTGGCAGACGATAAGAAAAAAAAAAATGGAGATAAGATTTCATATACCGTGTAGTAATTATAACATCAAACGTCGTATAACTTACGTAATGCATAAGCTCCAGTACTTCAGTAGTACGGCTCGTTGACTTTTGTAAAAAAACTTGAAATTCTCTAGAAAAACAAAACCAAACATGGTTTTTTCATCTTTTTATTTTTAATTTTTTTATTTGCTAGAATGTGTTTTTATTTTAAAATAATTTTTTAAAAAAGTATTGGAAAGTAAATTCTTGAAAAGTGAATTAATTTTTGATGTATTACAATATTATAAAAAGTAAATTGAAAAATATTTACAGTGTTATGTTATGTCATAAAAAATAAACTTAAAAATAACTTATTAATATTTTTTTTAAGTTTATTAAAATATTAATAAAAAAATCTTATAAATTAAAAATTTGAATAAAAATAAAATTAAAAAAAATATTTTATAAATTATCTTGAATAAAATAAATAACAATCAAAATAATAAAGATCAAATCTAACTGATAAAAAAAATTGAAATATGATAAAATTAAAATAATAATAATAATAATTGCATAAAATATTTTAAATAAAATAAATAACAATCAAAAGAACGAGAACTAAATTTGATAGATAAAAAAATTCAATTAAAAAATAATGAGAAAAAAACAAATAACAATCATAAAAATAAAAATAAAAATAAAAATAAAAATTAATATAAAAATTAAATTCTAAAAGGTAAAATTTTAAAAAAATCAAAACAAAAATATATAGCAATAAAAAATTTGATCAAATTTATTATAATCAATAAATAATATGATATTTTAAAATTTTTCACAACTTATAGAAAATATTTTTTACTCAAAATAAAAAAAATCACTTTTTTGAAAACCAAGCTAATTTTTTTTTAATTGAAAAGTATTTTTTATTAATTAATTTTCTTAATAGAAAATAAACACAAAAAAATTAAAAAAATAATTTTAAAAAATTAACTTTCCACTAAATAAATGAGGCTTAATCAACTGATTTCTGAAAAAAAAAACATAAAACTAAGTTGAACTATAATTAAGTCTCATTTTCAAATATATATATATATGTGTGTGTGTGTGTGTGTATTCTTTTTCTCTATGCTATCCTATGGATATAACATCGTCGACCGGTGCTGCATCAGTTATCACACATTGATCGGTGGGGGCTGATAGGGCCGCTAAGGCAGACGCGCTTTCAAATTAATGGGCGTAAATGTATTTAAATAGATACAAATGAGAGCATCATCTAAGTGTTAATTTCTTGGGTAAATGTTGAACAAGCCAGTATGTTGGTCAATCCATTTACATTATACGAACAACTATAAAATCACCTCTTTTTTGTATCCCTTCCTCAAACTCAATTTTCATAGATCTAGGAGAAAAGTCTGGTAAACTTCAGCAGTAACAAGAGTTTAGAGGATAGTCGATACTGTATCTTCTAGTTTGATAAGATCTAACACTAAAAAGACAGGTTCCTTGCATTTGACACCAAAGGAAGATTAATAACATGTTTGTTTTTTGAAAAGTAGTTTTTAGAAAAATTATTTTTTAAATTTTCTTGTATTTGTTTGCTATTAGAAAAGTTGGTCAACAGAAAACACTTTTCGATCAACAGAAAAAACTTTCCAGTCAACGGAAAATATTTTAATCAAAGAAAAATTTGGCTTGGTTTTCAAGAAAATATTTTTCTTTAACTGTGTTTGTTTTTTAAAAAGTAGTTTTCGAGAAATCACTTTCCAAACTTTCTTGTGTTTGTTTGCCATTAGAAAAGTTGGTCAACAGAAAACACTTTCTAGTAAAAAGAAAATTTGGTTTGGTTTTCAAGAAAGTGTTTTCTTGAAAAATTTGAGCGGAAAACACTTTTCAGAAGTTGTGAAAAATTCAGAAATATCATTATTTGCTGATTATATCAAATTTGATCCTCAAACTTTTAATTGTTATATATATTTTGTTTTGAATATTTATTTTTCAATTTCATCTCTTAAAATTTTATTTTTATAGTAACTTTAGTCTTTATTTTTATAATTGTTATTTGCTTTTTTCTTATCATTTTTTTATTTATCAAATTTAATCCTCATTCTTTTAATTGTTACTTATTTTATTTGAAATAATTTATGAAATGTTGATTATTATTATTTTAATTTCTTCATCTTTTATTTTTTTTTAATTTTTTATATTCGATCTCTATCATTTTAAATATTATTTATTTTATTTGAGATAATTTATGAAATTATATTTTTTTTTTAATTTCATTCTTATTTAACTTTTTAATTTGGAAGATTTATTTCTCATTATTTTAATAAACTTGAGAAAAATAAAATATTAATAAGTTATTTTTCAGCTTATTTTCCATGATATAACCAAACACTGGAAAGTGTTTTCCAACTTATTTTCTATTACACTACCAAACATTAGAAAATATTTTCTCGAAATTCACTTTCCTCAAAATTTATTTTTCTATAAAAAATTACTTTCCAGCAAATAAACAGGATCTAAATTCATTTATCCTTCTTGATGCACAATATTCTAGCCAAATCTGTACATTAGAACCTGACTATCAGTACCCCATGCGAAAAAATTTACAGCCATGGGTTAGTCAGCAACATTATAGACTCAGGTTTTAAGGCCATAGAGAAGCACTCTGCTAAAATTATAGATAATATTTTATGGTTTTATACAGTAATTTAAGCTTTTAAGTTCCGATAATTTTTTAAAATGATATTAAAATTTTAAGATAATATAAATTCTGTATAAGTTTTAAATTTAAAAAACTTTGATTGAAGATGTGTTTTTTTATACTAAGCAACCCTATCACACGCAGGTAAGGCTGAGCATTTTCGGTTCGGTCTGGTTTTGGACCAAAATTAACAACCAAACCGAATTTTTTTTTTAAGTTCTTGAACCGAACCGAACCGAAAACCGGTTCAAACCGATTAATTTCGGTTCGGGTCGGTTCGGTTTTTCCCCTTCCAAACCGGTTAAACCGAAATTATAATGCTCAAGCAAATTTCAGATTCAGGCCTAGCAATTGCAAACAAATAGAAATCAATTCCCAGCAATTCCCAGCACCCAAATCTCATCATATTGAGGTCACAAAAGATTAGATCGAGTCCATGATTACTGATTCAACCAAAAGCATTTCCAAAAACAATTACCAAACATTACTGCAGGGAAAGAATTGAACAAAAACATGATCTGAGAGATGAACCTACTAAAACTATCAAGCACCACAACATTTGAGCCAAGAACATGTAGATCTGGCAAAACCGAAAGCAAACGCATGGTTGTTCAAAACCTGACTTCTCAGAGGAACATGGTTGTTCAAAATTTAAACAG
The DNA here is from genome assembly GCF_005239225.2 of Populus alba. Taxonomy (NCBI): domain Eukaryota; kingdom Viridiplantae; phylum Streptophyta; class Magnoliopsida; order Malpighiales; family Salicaceae; genus Populus; species Populus alba. The sequence continues at coordinate 10,762,694 of NC_133285.1, read as the reverse complement.
TCACAGTTCACACTTTTCAGCTAGTTCGAATCTGCATTCTTTATAAATAAATCCAAGTAGCTGGAAATCAGAACGGAGAGAAACGCAGAGAGCAAAACAGAGGATAGTTTCATTACATTCAAAACAAGCCAACATTTTCACTACTAGATCCGAAAAATCTAGAGAAGGAAACGACTAAATCATTCTTGTCCATCCAGTTACCTACAACCTAACAACTAGTCCTATCCATGCCCTTGTTACAAACCAATGAGCCCATTGGCAGAACAACTTCCCCGCAAAGAACACCTGGCATTAGATGTATTCTTCTCCTTCATCGTCTTCCCCTTCAGCGGACTCTGCCCCAACTTCCTCATAATCCTTTTCCAGAGCAGCCAAATCCTCCCTAGCTTCTGAAAACTCACCTTCCTCCATGCCTTCACCAACATACCAAATTTTCTTGACTTGTTAAGCTTAGCAAAATTATTTTCTAAGAGAGAAGAGATGAGGGGGAGATGCAGAGAGCAAAGGGAGGGGGGAGCAAAGGAGGAGAGGGGGTGGCAGCTGAATGTAGGTTTAGGGTTAAAAAAGCATGAAGAAAAATAAGAGAGGAGAGATGAGGGGGAGATGCAGAGAGCAAAGGGAGGGGGAAGCAAGGGAGGGGGCGGCGGCTAAATGTAGGTTTAGGGTTAAAAACTTTCTATTTATACTTGTTTTTTTTTTTTAAATGGTGGTTTGGTTGAACCGGTTCGGTTCAGTTCGGTTCAATCGGTTTCAGACTTTAGAAACCGAAACCAAACCGAACCGGAATTTTTTTATGATTTTTTAATCGGTTAATTCGGTTTTTTTTTTCAGTTCGGTTTTTTCGGTTTTTTTTTTCGGTTTTCTTGGTTTTCTCGGTTTTTCGGTTTTTTTGCTCACCCCTACACGCAGGTGTAAAGATCCATTCTCTTGCTCTAACGCATAACTCAGCTCAGAAAACATTGTGACTACAAATGAATCTTACTCGATTTAACTTTTTAACTTTTTCACCTCAACTCAAAATTCTTGAGCACTTTCTCCTCCCCTGAACTTTTGCTCCGCTTTAATGTGAACAAACCCATGTGAATTGATCATAACAGCCACGTGTGGCTCTATAGCAACTGTAGTTCCATGGCAAACTACTTCTGAGATATTTTTATACTACGAAAATAATGAAATATTTTCTGGAAATGCATTTCAACTGGTAAATTTAAATTACGTGGGCTCTTTTCAGAATTACCTTCAAGAGTCAATGTGAGGATTTTGGAGTACATGTCTAGCATAATGAAGAATACCACTTGCCTCCTCATTTGATAGGCGTCAAGCAACCGCAGTTCTTCGATCTCCTCCTGCCACTTCTCCATCTCTTCCTCGTGTATCCTTCGGTCCCACCATAAAATTTAGAGAACATAGAATAACCTTCCATCTCAGTTGTTGCTAGACAAAGCTGCAGAAAGCAAGAAAATCATGACATTGCCTCAGTTCTCAATTATTAGTTAAATTGAAAGAATTACAAAAGATCACAGAAACAGGGAAAAAAAAAAGATTGGACACGTTACAAAAATTGGAGGTCATAGAAAATGTCAGAAAGTATCTGTTCATGAGCAAAATTGGAAGAATATTTGCTACTTGTTAATGACACCTTTAAATAATTTGCTTCCTGTAGCAAATAGCAGGGGTGAAGTTCCGGATTTCAACAGAAGTTCACAACGGTTAGAAAGAAAAAGGGAACACAAGGAGCATCAATCTTGAAATCAATCACATGAAGCCGATAAGACCAACAACTAAACACTATTTAAACATGATCCAGGCAGAAAGAACGATGGCATATGCATTTTACAAGTCTTGCCATTAAAAAAAAAAAAAAAAAAAAAAAGATGAAGATGAAGAAAAAAATCGACCATGATAAAATAATTACAGAAATTACAGTATCCTTTATTTCAATAAACTTTACAAGCATCAAATTATCAATACCAGAGGAGGTATAGCATCTTCCAACGAGTCCTTGATTCGCAAAATCCTCTAAACAAAAGTCAACATTTCTAATTCAAGCTAAACGCAGCTATATCCACAGTAATTGGTATAATTATCAGAAAACGTGCGGTTATGTCTCTTCTGATCACTAGATAATTAAAGGAGGAGAAAATTAAAATGCGAGTCAATTCCTTGAAGCAGAAATGGTAAACAAAAACCTATGCTATACAACACTTGGAAGTAATATCAGCAATTTATGATGACAAACAAGTTTTTATCTATGTATTTTTCTGATCGTGAGAGGAAAAGACTTAGAGCTACGATTGATCTCGAACGTCGTGAAGCTAAAACAAGATCGGATCATCTACGGATAAAAAAACAAAACACAAATAAGCGTTCATGATTGTAATATGCATAGCGCGGTTACCTTCGGTAGAATCGTAGCTCAGATAGAAATTGAAGACTGAAAATTGTTCTACGAGTCTGAAAATTGCCAGCGATGGAGGATAGGCAGAGAGAGAGATTTGTGATTGTTGGAAAAGCGAAGCTGTTCGGTTGAATAGCCCCGATTTCTTTTTGAAATCTTGTACCATTTTGGGATGCGCGGGAATTATATTTGCTGCTACCCTCGGGATAAAACTACGACGTTTAAAATGCTCTTAATTTATTTTCCGTCTTTCACTTTGATACCACAAGTTTATTATAACTTAGTTTTTGTAGTTTATCAAAATAAATTAATTAGTTCGTATAAAAAATAATAAATATTCTTCTGATTAATATTAACCATAATTGATTTAATAATATTTTACTCTAAAATATGTCTTCTTTTCTCCTCAATCATTATATTTCATTTACCTTTCCCCTCCTATTTCTTAAAATGAAAATTTGAAAAATAATATCAAGTGTACGAAAATAATTGACTTATAAATAGATTTAAAAACATTAAGATTAAATATATAGTTTCAAAAATCATGATAAAGACACTCCTAAAAGAAAATCCAATTATTACTTTATCAAGCTATTTAATCTAAAACTAAAGCATTTTTTTTTTTGTTAACTGAAGGCATTTATGGATATAATTGAGTCGGGTTTGAATTTATAATTATATCTAAATTAATTTTTAATATTTTAAAAATTATAAATTTGAACAATTTTTGTTTTTGACCTATGCAGGTTGGATACATCATGTTTAACTAAATTTTTTATGGATGTTACAAATATTTATATGTTATGTTTATATTACTAATTCTCACATGTTGTATTTAATTAAAACAAAGATTTAAGTTTAATAAATTATTTATAACCTGTTTTTAAGTTGTGTCAAACAATTTAGAATTAATATTGATTAAAATCAAATAAAATGAAATGATCATTGCAAAAAAAAAAAAAAACATGTAACAACAAATTATGTTAGAACTAATCAATCACTTGATATGTGCTCAGGAGCTCTTTACATGTAGGATCTCTGAGGCCATTTCCGCCTCTTTGATTTCACTAGCTAGATGGGCTTGATTAAAAGTGACCACAATAACCAGCAATAGCTTTCTTCAACAATAACCTTTAATTTGAGGTATAAGTTTTTAGATCTAATCCGGTCCAAGATCCTGGTTTTAGATTTTGATCGGGTTGCTCAAGTTAAATTAAAAAAAAAATCAAAACAATGTTGTTTTATTAAAACAAAAACAAAAATCAACGGGTTGCAACTGAGTTTTTGACTGGGTCAACCTATTAGGTCAGGCGGGTCACCTCAGATTTTTCCTTCTCCTGTTTTTTCTTCAATCATGTCCTGTTCCAGTTCTAAATCAGCCAAGTTTTAAAGCTATGAATTTTTTAGTTTATTTGAGGGCTTGTTGGGCTTTGCATGACGCAAAGAGAGATAGTCCCCTCCATTGCATAATAATCAGATAAACTAATAATCTAAAATACATGGAGAAAAAATTGTTTTTTACATCTTTGTTTATAAAGGAACCAATTATGGTGGAATGTCATAATGAACTTTTTTTTTATTACTTCATTATAAACTTAAATTAACAACCAATTAAAACACATTTATTAAAGAAAAACAAGAATCAAGGACACGAACCATAGTTTTAAAATTTGGCCCAGTTCAAGATTCAGGTTCCTGGTTTTGACTGACTCATTTAGGTTAATTTTTAAAAAAAAAAATCAAAACGACGTCGTTTTAATAAAAAAAATAAAAATCAACAGGTTGCAATCAATTTTTTGACCCGGTTATAACGGGTTTTTTTCTTTTCTATTTTTTTAAACCCGTCTCAGTTCCAACCCTGATTCGGCCGGGTCTCAAGTCAACATATTAGGTCGATCCGGGTTTCAAAACTATAGGAATTAAGATGAAAATAAAAAGGCCAAAAGGAAAGGTAAGTTGGAGATGAAGGGTTGTAATGTTTTCTTTCTTTCTTTCTTTCTTTCTTTCTTGGTTAGTTCCAAAAACAAATAAAAAGTGATGTTCTTTCTTCGAGTCTTTCAACAATTCTATGGAATTAGTGAAAACTGTGATTTTTAACAACTTACTAGCAAATCATTAGTGAAGAGTTAGGAATCGCATGGATGTTTATAATTAAAGGTCATCTCATGCGCCATCATTGCTTCATCAATTTCCATTGCCTAGTCCAAGAATGCTGTCGCCATTGTCAACTCGTTTCCTTTCAAACTCTGACTTTATCAAGACAGTGACCCACCTGGATAGTCATGTGTATAGCATTCTCCTGGGTAATTGTTGGAGCCCTTGTCAACCCTTCAGGTTCAGCTTCAACCCTCTATTCCATCGCCTCGTTTTTTTTTTTTTTTTTCCTTGTGAATATATGATTTATATATTATAACAAAACGTCTTTATGATAGCGTTTTATTACTATTTTAGTATTAAAAAAAATGAAGAGGATAGAGATAGGATGAATATGTAATAAAATAACGTTTAATTACTATTTTATTTTGACTGATTCTTTGGTATCTATCTCTATGTATTCTTTTATTTATATATATATATATATATATATATATATATATATATATATATATATATATATATATATATATATATATATATATGAATGTAGGTGTTCGGACCAGTTTGTGTATACCTCGACTAATCCCACGAGCCCTGAAATTAACAATCATATAAGTCTTCAATAATCATCATATTAGTAACTACAGACTTTGAACCTAAGATTACAGGAAAACAAACTTTTTAATCACAAACTCTAACCACTAAACCACCTTCCAAATCATTATATCTCTATGTATTCTTCTTTTTCTCAGTTGACTATCTCACACTATGCCTCTTCAGCTCCTCCCGAGAGTTAATTGCCTTAATTAAAAAAAATAAACAGACGATTACATTCTACATGGTCAATGATCTAATTAAAGAGTGAGATAAGCATCTATCTCTTTCTTTTCAACCATCATCTTTCAAAAAAAAAAAAAAATGAGCGTCTCTTCTTCTCCAAAAAAAAGGTGTTCTGAAAAAAATAAAAATAAAAATAAAAATAAAATACCTTTATGCACAGCGGTTCAGGTACTAATAATTATATTTAAGATAAAAAAAATATATATAATAATTCTTGTGACCTGTTTTGTTTCTGATTAAGGTCTGAAAGTATTGTTGTAAAGTAATTTAATGGAGACTGAACCATTGGGCTCCTCTAATAAGATGAAGGACAGAGAGGTTCTTAGAGAATTCCAATCACGCCAATGCAATTACAGATTAATAAACTAGATTAATATATTAATTTAATTATTTGCTAATCCTGGCAGCCCTAATCGGGTATTTTTAATTAGTAGCACAAAAACAAAATGGTAGAATAACACAAGTAGAAAAAATATTAGCAAAATAATATAATTTCATATTTATTATGTTTCTTAGTCGCAAAACACGACATGTAAAGAAATTGTGATTGAAAAAAATATATATAGTTGATGTCATGTTTGAAAACCATGATATCAATCAAACTACAAATAACCCTTAAATTAAAAACATAAATGATACTTGAACTATTTATCAAACTTTATCTAATTCATAACTCTAACTAATGCCTAAACCGTACTAACCACTAACCCATAAATGAATGAATGAAAAAAAAAAACCTAACTCTAAGCCAAACCCTAAACACTCATTAACCATAACCCAAACCTCAAACATGCAAGACACTTAATCATTAAAAACTATCACTAATCTAAATCTTAAACACTAACCCTAATTTACACTAAATAGTCATTCAAACCCTAAATCCTAACCCTAACCATAACAAATCCCTAATCTCAAACCTTAAATCCAAACTCCAAACCATTAAGCCTAAAATGTGAATTTCAAAATTAAAAACTGCAACTTATCATCAAAATTTCTTTTGGATTTACGGTGAAATAAATAATAACTATATTTTGTAGCCTATTTTATTTTTCTTGTATATAAGGTGAATTGCATAAAAACTACATTTTGTGAATATTTTTTTTCTTATAATTTATGTGGTTTTGAAGTAGCTTATAATAGAATTTCTTTTGGAATTTTGGTGAATTGCATAATAACTATAAATTTTGTCTTGCTATCATTTCATGTAAATAAATTTTTATCAAGCATATCATAATAAAAATTTATTTTGGGTTTAGGGTGAATTGCATAATAACTATAAATTTTGTTCTGCTGTCATTTCATGTAAATAAATTTTTATCAAGCATATTATAATAAGAAATTATGTTGGGTTTAGGGTGAATTGCATAATAACTACAGTTTTCTCTCTCTTTTTTTTCTTGCAATTTACTTGATTTATGACACATGTTTAATAGTTATTGGGTCTGTTAATAACGCAACACATCAATTTTCACTTCTTTTACCTGTAAATACAAAATCTCAACAATATTCAAGTTAAAACTAAACTCACCAAACTATCCTACTATCATTACATGATGACTTATAATATTTTGATTTCTAATTCTAGTATTCCAAATTAAATTTGAAAAAATATATATTTGAATTTAAACTTGACTATCCCAAAAGAATTACAAAAAAACAATATTAAAAATATATTAAAACACATAAAATAAATCTAAAATTCATAATTAACAAAATTACACAATATAAACTCATAATTAACAAAATAACACAACATTAAATATCGATAACATATAAGCAAGTTTATCTATATGCGCCCACATCGTTTGCTAGATGTGTCGGATTCATCACTAATATGGTTGCTTCCTATCCAAGAGACCTCGTTCTTGACCACAACATCATCAAGACTCAATGTCTCTTCAAAGTATGCAAGTGCAGTGTTGTAAATAGTGAGCCAACAAGATGTATAATAATATCCTTGGTTTGCTTCATCAAGATCCCGAAGCATAGAGGAAGCCTCTTGATCCTTTCGTAACAACAAGTCAATCTAATATTAATTAAATAAATGCATTGAAGGCTCCATAAATAAACATGACATTTCAACATATATTAATTCCAAAAAGTTATGATTACTTATGGTGTTTTAAATCAACTACACATATTGCTTGTATTACAAGTTTTCCTCTTAAGAAACCTGATTGAGGTCTAGTATGATGACTTGACATGTTCACTACAAGAAAATTAGGAAATATAAGCAAAAATAGTGATGAAGAATAATTTGTCGATAATTTCTAATAGAAATAATGACAAAATATTTTCCATTGATAATTTATGATGGAAATAACAACATGATAGAAAAATATAAGAAAATCAATTAAAATTCCATCGAGAATTTGATACATCACTAATACCAATGGAACTTTCATTGGTGATTTTAAATGAATTAAAACCTAACAATTCCTCCCTTGTTTCTTCTTTTTCATTTGCTAAAAAATATAGTAGCAACCCCCTCTTCAAATCTTTTTAAACTCTGACATCCTCTTGCAAATCCGATCACCCAACCCACTAGAGTCAACCAACATTTGTCAATAGCATCGGTTTTCATCTCTTGGTTTTAGTTTTTTTTTTTTATCACCACCAAGTTAGTAAACCCACCCTTTTTTTTTTTTGTGTAACTCATTTATGTTTTAAGTTAATTTATTAAAACTTGTTCGTAGTATTTGTTGTTTTCTTGTATATTTAAGTGTTTTATAGTTTTTCCCTAGATGATATTATATTAATGAATGATTTGTATGTTTAAGTTTATTTGGGATTTTGATAAATTGATTTTTATTTGTCATTTGATAAAATTAAGTTTAAATGTGTATCGTAGTTGCGTTATAATTGAAGAATTAATGGCAACTAATTATATTTTATAAATTTTATTGTTAAATTGAAAATCTAGAGAAAAATGATTTTTGTGGAATTGTTAATAATTAAATTGTATTAATTTAAGTTGAATAATTTTGGATTGAATAAATGATGGATAATTAAAATTATTTTTTATAGAATTGATAATAATTAAAATATATTAATCTAAGTTGAATAAAGTTAAATTAAATAAACTTTTAAATTTAAGCCAACCTGCCAAACCCGTGGCCCAAGCAGTGTCGTAGGTCGAACCCAGGTGGATTTAATAACTATGTTTGGGAGATTCTTACTACTCAAGAAACAAAAAGAATCTAAGAGAATCTATGCTCAAATTAAATAAAAGAAATGTCAAAATAAATCTAACATCAACTTTTTTAAAATAGTATAAAGTGTATCATTGGCAACAATAAAGTCAACATCAAATTTGCAAGTAGTTAAAGGCTTGTCATTCAAATGTAGAAGTTATGAGGCTAACAACTAACATAGAGATTCCTAAGGTTTCGCTTCAATAAAATAAAATTCTCTAGACATAACATTTTGATATGTATTTAATCATTGATATGTTTTAAAATAATACACACTCGGGATCTTAGTAGTATGAAACATACTAGTGTGCACCTTTTATATTTAAAGGATGAAGATATTGTAGCAAAAACTCAGCATGATTTACAAAAAATCCAACCCAAAGAATTTGACTAGATTATCATCTTTTGATTGGTATATGATCTTTTTAAACATGGGTTTAAGCTTGTCATTTTGAACCATTTCTTCTAGAATTTTGTATTTTTTATTGTCTACGATATCAAAACAACTTTATAATGACCACCACTTATGTTTGTACAATCAAACACTAGCTCTAACAATTGCTCTTTCTTAACTTGGAAAAAATATCTTTTCTCTTCCATTACCCTTAATGTAATGAGATGGAAAACATAGAAAACTCTCTTTTCCCCTAACATTTAGGCATTGTTGATGGTTTGTATGTCCACTAATGGGTTCCATATAACATAAAGCAAAACCACCTTTGAAGCATCGATCAGATTTATCCATTTAGAGCAAGCTCTGGTTATTGTGAGCAACACTTTTGCTTCACTATTTGCATTGTTAAAATGTTTAATTAATGTTTGATGTTCATATACTTTAAGCTTTCCATGCATGTATAATACATCTTTTCCTTGGATCCATACGAAATTTGACTTAAGCTGTTTGATTACCATGTAAAGGAGGATTATGATTAAAAGGTATTGAATTGATTTAGATGTGATGTTTCATTGCGCAATAAATTTGAACTTGTGTAGGAAATTTGTTAGTGCTCTATATTGCAATATTATATTTACATTTTTTGGATAATGTTTTATGTTTTTAAAAGATTTGTTCATTGTTCAATAATTCCACAAGTGTTTTTCTTATTGTGGTTGTGGGTTTAATGTGAGCAATTATTGGCTTGAAGATGTTTGATGTCGTTGTTGTTGTATATTTAGGTTGGCTAGGGGATTATAACAGCTAATAACAAAATAGTAAAAACACTGAAAAAATTATTAATAAAGAGCTCCATTCCATCAATAATTTTGCACCTATATCATCAGAAATTTATAGAATGTTTAGGCATATTTTACTGAATAAACAACTAGAAATTCTATTAGATATTAATTTTTGATGAACTTACTAACAAAAAATAAGCAGTAAAATCTGATTTATTAGCCCAAATAATTCGTTGATATTTCCATTGATAATAGAAGTTAGAGAAGGAATGACAATCCCTAACGAGCACCTTGTCAACAGCAGGTTTCCATAAAAAATCTCATCGATAATTAAAACACAGATTAATTTTTTTCCTAAACACTAACAGAATAATTCATCGTTGTTTTTTAATTTTCTTGTAGTGGTTGCACCCATATATCAAACCATTTATTCCTCCTCTTTAATCACAAGATGCATATTTGTAAATATCACTTATATCAATGTTAAATGACAAGTGTTATAAATAATTGAACTTCCATATCACCCAATAAGGGCAATGTAACTCAACCATCTAAGAATAAACTAACAATACCACTATTGTCTAGATATCCATTTCATTAGTGTAGACTGCAGGAGCAACTGTCAATTGATCTTTGTATGGAGTCCGCTTTACTGATAATATAAGTGTTCAAATTATAAACGTTAGTAATAGTTAAATGTTATGTTGAATTACAAAATAAATTATTTAACACATACCTAGAAAGATTGTTGTCTATTTAGCTTGCTCTGATAAAACAACATAACATGTGTGAGATTATTTTCACATCCTCTAATCCCACATCACCTAACATTACAAATAACAAATTTGATTAATTTTGAATATAGTCACAATATAGGTAATTTAATTACATACATTAACTAAATAAATGATTACTTGTGTCTTAATGATAGTGGTAGTGTAAACCCTAATTTCTGAATCATCATAATTGGCTTCATCAAAAGTTGGGGACAATCCACATGAAGATGCTCCAATGACCATCATTGTTTGAAAAACCAATAGAGTGATATTTTAAATTTATTACAAAGATTTGAAATGTAGTGCAAAATTTGTCATAATTCCATACCTGTAAAAGTAGCAAATATTTTTCAACCTGTTTTGCCCCCTTCATGCAAGGAGTGCATTATTATATGTACAAGCATGTCAGCACAATAAAGCTCCAAATATAGATAGGAATCACATCAAACTCCGAAAGAAACATTAGATAAATGAGAGGCACATAATTCTCGCTGAGATTTGTGAATAAGATATTTGACAAACATAAGCAATATGTATGCTCTAACATACTTGCAATGACTTCAAATCATCATACTAAGATTCATAAATATTTAATATAGTCAAATCATAAGTTAATGAATACTTGTACAAGAACTCATTGTCAACATGATTTAGGGGAGTATCGAGTATCATCTCAAGCTATTTCAGACTTAAGCTACCCTTTTAAATTCATTAGGAGAGGGTGCGGTTCTAAATGCACTTGCATAATTCATGAAAAGATGTTTTAGAGAGAGAAGAGGGATGATAATCGGTGTGGGTGTTTTTGTGAGGAAAGAAGAAGAAAGGCTAGGTTTAAATTTCACAACATGTTATAATTTAGAATCATGATATGTTATGTTACCGCGATCCAGAATCTCGACATCCTAGAAATGTTGTGTTTTCTTAATTGCGACAAGCATAAATTGTACTATTTTGTTAAAAAAAAAATTTAAAACAATGTTATTCTACCATACTTTTTTAATTAATAGTGTGTCCTCCTGCGAGAAGCACACCACCATTAGGTTGGACTGGAGATACATTAGTATATTATATTATATGGATTATCACAGTATGAATAATATAAACTTCCTACTACAAAAAAGCATATAATTAAACCCTTTTTTTTTTTCAATAGACAAAGAAAAGATTTAGGGCGTATTAATCTTCTTGTTCCCTTTTTCCGTAAAAAGCATATAATTAAACCTTGCACTTAAAATATCGTATCTTAATTAAAGGAATATATATTTTTCTTAAGGGGCATATATATGGTATTAACTTAGATCTTTAAATTTCTTTTGTGGGCTACGCGCTTGAATACCAATTTCAGTTTTCCTAGTGGAAAATAAAATAAAATAAACCATTCAGTTTCTTTACAGGCATGCTGCCATAGTGTCTTTAAAAACCCTACGCAATCAGCCTACCAACCCGCAGCCCGTCCCACGCACATTCCCCCCTTTCTTTTTCTTTAGTGTGTAGAACATTGACGCCAGGTCCTGCGTTTTCTAATCATCAGCAAGATGAAGTGGTTGAACAGTTTCTTTTCAATGGCCCTTTTGGTAATCTTCCACCATGGACAATATTGTTGCCAGGCTGATCAATCTTCTCCAACTCATCACTGTGTTTTTGCTAAAACAAATGGAACCCATTTTGTAGTGAACAATAAGGCTCTATACTTAAATGGCTTCAATGCATTTTGGATGATGTACATGTCATCTGATCCATCCACGAGGAGCAAAGTCACATCTGCATTCCGGCAAGCCTCCGAGTATGGCATGAATATTGCTAGAACTTGGGCTTTCAGCGATGGTGGAAATGATAAGCCCCTCCAGATTTCTCCAGGTATCTACAACGAGGACATGTTCAAGGTATACTTTTCCTCGTTTCTTGATTTTCCTACAGTTAATTCTTCTCGAGCTGTTGCATGACGAATAATTATATATGTTCTTACTATTCTTTCTTTCCAGGGATTGGACTTCGTGGTATCAGAAGCTAGGAAATATGGGATTTATCTGATACTGAGCTTGGTGAATAACTTCAAAGATTATGGGGGCAGATCACAATATGTTGAGTGGGCAAGGGAACGTGATCAGCAGTTGAGTGATGACGACGAGTTCTATACAAACTCTGTTGTCAAAGAATACTACAAGAACCATGTCGAGGTAACTCATTCATCAGCACTGTACCCTCCTTTACATTAGCCATCATCTTTCCATGGACAAATCTTCTTAATTTGTCGTTTCATTTACACAGTTATTGTCACTATTAGAATTATTAATTTATACACATCTAAAGCGTTTCTTTCAAAAGCGCATTTAATTTGATGTTAAAACATCTTCCATGTCTATTTATCTCTGTTCAAGGAAATGCATGAATGTCTCTGACTTGAGGGCATAATGTTTTCAATTACTGATAGCTAATTAAAAACAGTGGCAGATGATTAATGGATAGAATTAATGTGATTAAATTCTTGAAACAAGGTTAACCCTTTTGACTTGGTAAAACCATCGCTAGCTTATAGTGTCAGAGTCACGGTTATCTTGGTTTTAGCAACTGTTGACCCTAGCTTTCAATCTCTCTTGCCGCTAAAAAACAGTATCTGTGCAGGCAGTGCTCACGAGGATCAACTCGATAACAGGAGTTGCATATAAAGACGATCCCACCATTTTTGCATGGGAACTGATAAACGAACCTCGTTCAAATGACACTTCTGGAAAGCTAATCCAGGTATATCTAATTTCTTTCATTTCTACTCTCAAGATGATCACAGTATTAAGATCAAACAACTTATATCGAGAAAAAAAACAACCCAACAAATGACAATCTCTCTTAGGATGAAAGAAATTCATGATTCAACAGTGTAATCATTCAAAACTAGGAATGAAAGGAGCAATAGAAATGCTTGGAAGCTCACGCTATTCGCTTAATGTCACCATTGCTAATCTCCATTTGTTCCTATTTTGAGCTCTACGTGTGCGTTATGACTATATACTAAAAGGGGATAACGATGCACAGTCTCTGTTACGGTGATTATTGCAGGAATGGGTCAATGAAATGGCAGCACACGTTAAATCCATTGATAATTACCATCTTCTTCAAATAGGGCTAGAAGGGTTTTACGGTGACTCGAAGAAGGAATCAAATCCTGGCAGCTACCTCTTTGGCACTGACTTCATCTCCAACAACCAAATCCCGCAAATTGATTTTGCCACCATTCATCTCTACCCTGAGCAATGGTAATCGCCTTCTCCATCATTTACTCAGTACTGTTCTTCATCAAGAATTATAACTATTCTCGAGTCTTACTAGATTAATGCAATGGCAGGTTGCAAAACTCAAGCGAAGACGAGCAAGCTTCGTTTGTGGATAGATGGATCCAAGCCCATGTCCAAGACTCTAGTTCAGTGCTTAGAAAACCACTCGTTATAGGAGAGTTTGGCAAGTCTTCAAAGCTTCCTGGAAATAGCCTGCAGAAAAGGGACACTTATTTTGTGAAAATCTACAGCGATATATACGATAGTGTTAGAAGAGGAGGCCCATTTACTGGTGGGCTCTTCTGGCAACTCATGGCCGAGGGAATGGAGAGCTGGGGTGACGGCTACGAGGTTGTCTTGGAGGAGTCTCCCTCAACTGCCAATATCATTGATCTACAGTCTCGCAAGTTACAATCTCTCACGTAGATCTATTGCTTTTGGGACTGGAATTTACAATATTTTTGTCCATACTACATTGTATAATAAATTCACTACATCAATTAATTTTTTTTTAAACTAATTTACAGGCTGGCGTTGGTCAGATAAAAAAAAAATTTTGAACAAAAGAAAAATATTTAGGTTATTAGGAATGATTTACCATTGTTGTTAAATTCATCCCAACAACTTAATTTTAAAATCTCTCAACTTGATATTTTATATAACCCGTGTTTAAAATTAAACCTTATAAGACTTATTCCAACATGATCTAGTTGATTTGATAGATTCCAAGGCAACCCGGACATAAAGTAAAAGGCATGGTTATATTTTAAAAAATTTAAGATGATATTTTTTTTTTTACGTATTGAGAAATTAACATATTAAATCGAGTTAAGTTTCATAATTTTATCTACCAAACTTATGACCCGAGTCATGAACTTCATTGGGCTTATAACTTTATTTTTTTAAACTATTTTTTATTTAATTATATAATAATAGAAATATATACTTGTAAAATTAAGTACAAACCAAATGTTAGAATATTTATTTAAAACTGTAATAATTTTATAAAAAACAAACTGAATCAAATTATAAAGATTAATTTAAAATTAATTAAATATTAATGGATAAAATTTAAAATAAAATAAAATAAAATAAAAACCTCAATATAGGCCTACCACCATTGAATTGAATGATGAAATTTTAGAATAAAATAAAGGAGAAAACAGATTGAAAAAAAAAAAAAAAAGGGAATTGAAGGAAAAAAAGAATGAAAGGTTCATGTGATCTGTTTCACTGTACAGCTTTACCCCAATTGTTTAAATGTATAGTGCAGAATAATTCTTGTCACCGTTTTCATAACGGCCAGAATCATCGCATTAAAATCTTGCGAATTTGTTCTTTGAACAGAAATATCTCGAGGTTTTGAGCTGAGTGATCCGCCCATGTGAAATCACTCTCTCAACTTACTAAGATTGTATTTACACTTTAAAATATTTCTTTACCTTTAAATAATTTTTTTTATTTTAAAAAAATTATTTTAATATCAATACATTAAAACAATTTAAAAACACTAAAAATAAATTAATTTAAATAAAAAAAAAAATATTTTTTAAAAAACATAATCGAAACAGGCATGCATACATGAAATAAATTACACATTTGAAAGGAATGCGTAAGGTAGTGTTTAAAGATCATCCATGTCCTTGTGCACTCTTCTAACAATAACCCATTTTTTAAAAGACGTTGGCTTTGCTTTCGTGCCGTGATAATTTTCGATATCCTTTCAATGACTTATGTTATATTAAAAAGATATCTATATCATCCAATCCATTACACAAGGCACACAATAGCAATGGAACTGAGAAAAAAACAAAAAAGCACAGGTCTATTATATTATTTTCTATATTAAACCTGTTTACCTCCCATTTCCCCTCTCAATCAAATTTCAACAAGCCAAACCTGACAAGGATCAAACATGAACAGATTTGTCATATAGAGGCCAAAGCCCCACGCCTATGTATTGTTTGTTCATGAATCAGTTCTAAGACTCGTGTTCTTTTACTGTTCTCAGCAAGCTTGCAACGGAGAGGAACAACAAGGAGTAAGAGAAGGCTATTAGCAAAGAAACTACGCATGACTAGCTGTACAAAAATACATTTGCAGAGAATCTTAAATGCCTGGAATTATTTGTCGATCCTGAGATTATTACATAGATTTCTTAGTTCAGGCCTTGAATCCATCCATGATGTGAATTTCGTTTCACTTGCTTTCGTGGAGTACAGGTATGATCTGAATGTGATCAGATTGAAGTACCTCCTGAAAAAATGTGCAGAAACAATTGGTCATAAAATGCCATACGCTCTATAGAATTGCTAGAAGGAGCCATGAAGCCACCCACTGCAGTGTTCATAAAAAAGAAATAAAAGAAATAATCGTAATAATAAAATAAAAATAAAAATAAAAATAAAGAGCATCTCTCTCGAGGGAAAACAGCCTTTCCCATAGACAGGACAATTTCAATCCAACTTGGTCCAAGTTACCAAACCATAATGGAATATCATGCAAGTGCAAAACTTGTGGCTTTCTATGTCAACTAATGAAAAGCAACAAGGACCAGGCAGATCAAGCATATCCACCAAAGGAAAAGGAGGGTTGCAACAATCTACTTAGCATACGTTCTAAGATTAAATTGCCAAGGTATATCAACTAACCTTAAAGCCTTAATGCCCATATCCAAGAGGCATGCACGGTGCTCATCGTCACTATCGGGAAACTTCCAAAGTTCCTTGATGTAATAATGAATATCATCACGCAAATGTCCTGCACCTGCACACCTTGAGAAAAAGAAGGTTGGTTTCAGCACGACAGATCAAATCATGGCAAAGGGGACCAGCTAATCAGAAAACGTAGGAAACAACTAAAACAAAACATAACTTCACACGACAAAATGACCCATAGTTGTAAGGATTTTTCATTCCAAATTGACAGAGGAGAGCAAGCCAATCAGTAACACATCGTCACCTTCTGCTTTTCCCAAAGTTATGGAGAATTATGCCTCCACGACTATCATTTAATCATGCATTTAGTTATTGCCTCTGTTTTCATATGAAGAAGGAACTAAAATAAAAATGGACATACTTTTCAATTATAATGTCAACATCTGCTTTGCTCTTCGGGCCATGAATGAGAACTCTTGTAAGACTAAGTATGTCACGGTAATCTCCCATCCTCAGTGCTTCTTCATCAGACAATTCAGAAGGTAAGTTTGCTTCAGACAAAGAAGATGAACGTCTGCTACTAACCAATGTTTGTGAAATCTTTGATGTCAACTTTGCTTCTGCATCAAGTTTAATACAAATAATTGCCATTGCATAGCCAACACCTCCAAACCCTGTGTGTGAAACAAAAAGGTAGCTCCCAGCACAGCTACAAACAAAATTTAACTAGATTTATAAAATATCTCTGCAATCAAGTACAATTTTTATAAAAAGGCTATATTTAGAATAATGCCAAAAGAATATCCCGGATAATGCCGGCAATCCTTGTACAGAACATAAATTGTGGAAAGCCCAAGTGTCAAAACTCCAATTAACACTAAATATAAAAGACATCTGCTTCCATAAACACCCAACTAAACTAAACCTCAGTACCAACCTATTTGTCATGGGCTACATAAATCAAAATCTGTTACAAGGAAATAAACTGTCGGGATGCTAAGAGTGTGTTTCCACCCAAGCACTTGCAAATAGTTTTGGAAAAGGAAGTTGCTTACTATTGTTTAACTCAAAAAGATAGTTGTCAAGAACTGCAGACTGCTTGAAGTTCTGATTTATCTAAATTCTTTGTAATACTCAGTAAAGTAACATATGCTACTAATTGACAGCTGATTGCTTTCTTTCATTATGACTTTGCCATCATTTAGAACGAACCAGATCCATCACAATCAATATCATAATGTCCAGAAACAAGGAACGGTCTCATATTTGACAAAATTGGGGGGACAACTTACATTATTGCCAAAGATCAATAAATAAGTTACCATTTCCAAAGTCTGCAAAGTAATATGTTTTACTTAAGGTTTTCAGTAACCTTTGGACTAGAAATAACAAGAACAATTGGAGAAACAAAAGGGCACAATTATGAAGTGATATCCACCATGGATGAAACAAAATTTGTAACTTGGCAGTACTACTCTTTTTTGTTATTAAAGCAG
This sequence comes from Populus alba, assembly GCF_005239225.2. Taxonomy (NCBI): domain Eukaryota; kingdom Viridiplantae; phylum Streptophyta; class Magnoliopsida; order Malpighiales; family Salicaceae; genus Populus; species Populus alba. The sequence goes on along the minus strand of NC_133285.1, from coordinate 10,744,791 downwards.
GTGCTTGAGAGAATTTTTTTTTAAAAAATGTCATTGGTGCTGCCAGAGAGACCTAAACAGCAGTCTGAACCCCAGAAAAAATAACCATCTTCCAAGTTCCACTTAATACAGTTATCAAATACTTGATAGAAACATTGCAACCACATCTATAACTAAATTGACAAATTGTGGTTAATAAGGAACAGAGAATTTCGGCACTTACTCGTCTTTACAATATTGTATTGCATCAACATCAGAAGCTAGAGCCTCCCTCTCACTGGCTAATGGAATCCTCCTATATGTCATGTCATAACCCTCATCCTTTAGACCAGCATACACTTCGGCAGGTGTCTTCACATCATCTGCAGAGATGTTCTCCCAATATCCTATGATACAGGACTGATTTGTTGCTGGATCATATTCTTCACGATGTAAAAGAAATCGACCACCAGACCGTCTAATCTCAGATACTATATCTTCTTTTAGTCGAGCCTCCATGAGTTCTAACTGCATAAAAGTTGAAAGAAAGGAAGTTAGAAACATACTTCGCTTAATAGATAGCTTTTTGAGGCAAAAGAAATTCAACGACGACGGACCACTGGACCAGTTATTCCAACATGCTTGAGTGTGTCAACAGGTTTATTTAGCTCCCTGGGGACAAATGGTGTGCCATTGATGTAAACAGCTGCTTCTTCTCTGAGATCAGTCAATATCACTTTCTGAGCCAAAGATCCTCCTATCTTGGGCTTGGCTTTCAAATATTCCAGCACCTCTTTGGCACCAGCAATCGTTGGAGTTGCCATGCTATACACAGGGTAGCCATCCACCTGATGCATAAGAAACATTGGGTTTAAAAACAGGAATTTTCATCAGAATGTAAGGACCTCTCCCTTTGTATTCACACTTTCCACAGAAACTTGTTTGTCAGTGTGTACGAGTGTGAGTTTGTGTGTCTGTGATCTGAATTAGCGAAAGGAAAATGCAAAATAAAACAAAATATATTTAAAAATAAAATAGGAGTGTCAAAAAGGATATTCCACCAAGGGTCCATCATCGATATAATCCAGATGTGGGCATACCTTGTAAACATTTGGTGCTCCATGAATTTGTATGTGGCTAGAAGTCCGCTGACCAGGAAAGAAATACATTTTGAGTATAGAACCTTTACCCAAAACCGAACCATTACGAACCCTGACAGTGGCCTCCATTACTGCATCTCCATGCTGAGATTCCTGTGGTGTTCTCAACCCCTCCTGCTTGTGATAATAATAATAATTAAAAAAAAAAAAAAACACAAATGCCGAGGTTACCATAATGATAAAGAGGAAATCCATAACATAAAGAAAAAATGCAGTCAAAAAGCCCTAGAGTTTCCGAGTCCAAAGGAATAAGAAAATATACCGGGACAGTGAAAAAACGGCCTGGCCTCAATCGAATGCTCCATTTTATTGCTTGGACTTCAGGTCTTTGATGCAACCAACTCTTAAATGTCATCCTTGATTCTCCTTGTCCACAAAACCCATCAAATGCTTCACTTCCTAGATATGCTGCAAAGGCAATTAAACGGAAGTACCTCTCCAAGTATTCAGCACCACGGCTCAATGCCACTCTCCTAACTCTTGGCTCAACATGTTGTTGATTGACCACCTTCCTGTATTGCAGAACAGCTTGGCGTATGTTCTGCAGAGCAGAACATCTATCAATAATAGCATCTAAGGCCTCTCGGCATTCCATACCATTATCAAATAATCTTGTTATCTTCCACAGCAGCAGGATATCATCAATGCCAAAAGCACGACCTTGTTCCATATCAGTTTTTACACTGCCAATGTCGAAGGTGGTTGCAGCAGTGTCACCTCCAGTTTCTTCACCGCTTGAGCTTCCACTTTCCACCTCTTCATGGTTCATATCATCAGCTAAGACTCTAATTGGTCTCCCATAATCTATTCTAAGTTTCAGAAGGCAAGCAATCACAGTGCCAGTCGTAGTCCTTCCCCTTCCCATCTGTGTTTATTAAAGTGGCATTCAGGCAAAGGACAAAAGAAAAAAAAAAAAAAGAGTTAGCACAATTTAAAAATATAAAAAACAACGGGAAGCAGTTCCATAGAAATTAATGAAGAACATCCATTCACATGTCCAACAACAGCGGTGCAAGAAAGAAATTTTAACCTGGCAATTGAAAACGAAAGCAGTATCCTTGGAAGCAGAAGCAATATTCATCGCCAAGGTGTCAAAGTCAGAACTTTTAGGAGCTTTACCATCAGTGATTGGAACACGGGCATACTTAATGGGAAAACCATCAGTGTCTAAGCATTTAAACACTTCAAGGGGGGTCTTAATAGAATCAGAATTTACATGCTCCCAGGCATCAAAGATTTGACCATCATCCGTTTCATGAATGACCATTATAGCACCTCCATAGCGTTCAGCTTCTCGCAAGATATCTTCTTTCAGTCGAGCCTCCATCCTCTCCACTCTCTCACGACCAATTCCCTGAATGTGGTCATCATAATATCGACTTTATTAAACATGGGTGAAGAGAACCATGAAAAAAAAAAGAGCAAAGTTAACACAAAATGGAAAAAAGTTGGTCCACCTCAAAATGAAATATAGCCCGATTCTAGAAAACATATGCCAGGCACAGTATCTTATGCATCCATCATATGAACATAATTAGTTAATTTTGAAACCCAAGCAGAAGTCATGAATTTTTAACAGTTCGTAAAAGCTTTTCCTCAATTATAAAAAGGAATGTATAGCAATTATCCAGAACTCCAACTAATGTTCCATCTTGACAAAATTCATGGGATTCCATCGGGGAGCCTCCCAGATGAGTGTGAGGCAAGATTATGTCTGCCTCAATGAATGATCTTTTGACATGTGTGTGCTATATCCATCAAGAAAAGAGAGCTAAGTAGCCAGTATTTACAAGGGAAATCTTTTTTAACAAGAGATCTAATAACAGACAATAAAAAATGGAAAGGTTATATTGATCTTGGTTTCTATGAATAAGATATTGAAGGACATTCATACCAGGAAAAGACTATCAAGGTCATTATTGTTAATTCATCATGGGTCAAGTTAGTCAACTAGCATCATTGCATGATCAATCCACTCCTTCTTTCAAAAACGCTTGGAATGGTTTTTCTATTCAGATAAATTATATTTGTGCGTGCTATGATGCTAATGATAGTTATTCGGTTGAATGAAAGAACTAGTAAAGATCTACTATCTGCCACATGCACCTCCACTTCAATAAGGCTGATGAGTTGGTAATCTATGTGAAAGTAAGAGAATCCTTACCGTGTATTCCAGCATGTTTTTAAATGGTCTTTCAACCTCACGGAGCACAAATGGCTCTCCATTTATGTAGATAACAGGTTCTTCTCTCATATTATGCCAGAAAACTGGGCAACCACCTTTAGAGCTGCCAATCCTCTGAATGACAGAAAGAATACCATCAATTGTAGGATTTGCAACTCCATAAACTGGAAAACCAGGAACTTCTCTAAAATTAGGTGCACCATCCACTCTCTCTGGTAAACTAGGGTTTTGACAGCCAGGACAGTGGTCACTTTTTAAAACAGTCTGACTTCCAAGAACCTCCCCATTTCTCAAGGCTGCAACTACACCCATCTCATGAGGTCGGCCATCAGTAGATTCAGCAATCCTCATTGGAGATGGCTTAGGACTCGCATATCCAAGAGCACCCATTGGGTTTCTCCTGAGCAACCTGCAACAAGGATGGTTAAAGCAAAATAAGTTCCAAATGATCTATGGTCTGCAGACATGTATTGATATATATGAGGTTGCATTCTAATTGGAAAAGAGTAGTTGACATAACTATACCAAAACCTGGACATGGAATGTAAAGCAAGTGCCAAAGTAATGGTGTTGAAATATATGTTTGACCAGATTGAGTTTGCTTGCCTGTAGATGAATCTATATACTGTTACAAATATAATAAGTAAACAAGTTTCCTGAAGAGGAGCTTAGAAAAATGATATCCTTCAGCAAAGGGTTCAGTCTCATAACTGTCCTACAAGCACCGGTTGACTTTAATTGTTATACATTTTTGTTTTTAAGTGTCCAACATAAGTATTTTATTCAAGGTTATGTGGCCTTGTAAATGTGTGATTGGGACAAACACTTTAATGTCCACAAAAAATATCAGTAGATGTTGTGCCAAGATATGACAAAAACATAGTTCAAGATAAGTAACCAAGGCGAAATGATATCACACAATAGGCTTATGGGGGAGAATATCACTGGAACACAATTTTCAGGCACATTAAACTTCCTAAGCTTACATATATAGAAACAACATATCATGGAGAAGAGATTGAAGCACCCAACAGTTTAACAAATTGGAAAGGCAACAGAATTGTCAGTACTCATGCATACAAATCACAACCTTCACTCTTTCAATTTGATATGTTAGAAACATAGAATACAAGTCTGATATTTCCATAAAACAAACCAAAACCAGCACCACATATCTTTACCTACGAATAATGCTGTAAAGTTCTGGCCGAGCTCGCATCCAGTCTGCAAAACTGCTATGACCAAAAGAACTAGAACGGAGAGCATCCCTCTCAGAGTGTATATAAACAGCAAAACATATGAGGGAGTAATATCTTTCCAAGTATTCCACAAAAAATGAAAGTGATGCCTCTCGCTTCATCTCATCCGATTGACGAAGAGTACTATTGCGATAATTGGCAATTGCTTCACGTAAGTTCTGTAGTTCAAACACTTCATTTAGGTGAAATATAATGAAAAACAGAAGCAAAATCCCATTCTTCTTACAAATATATACCTTACCAGATCAGGATATATTATAGAGCCATACCTGCATGGAGGCACACTTGTCAATGACTTTATCAACTTGTTTTTTCCCTTCAACACCACCCTAATGCATGTCACTAATTAATTAAATTTCAAAAAATGTCAAGTGCTTCCAAGGACAATGAAAGCACTAACAAAATAAATAAATACCAAAAGAGAAGTAAAAAACCAACTAAAGCTATTATTAACTACCTCCAAAACCCGGATCAAACTTCTTATGACAGCATATTCTCCCCTGAGAAGTGCCTCCTCTGAGTTTGGCAAATTTTCATTGACATTCAAACCAAAGTCAAAAATTCTCCCCACTGAATTGGTTCGCTGAATGCCTATTTTCACATGACATGATGACAAAGACAACATCAATAACTATCATGATTAAAACATTTAAACTCACACCTTTCAACAAAATCAATTACTATAAAAATTATAATTGAAATTCATTTTAAAAAGGAAAGTTTATCAACAAATCATTTGAAGCAATCTGTTTATATATCCAATCAGGGCTCGTATTTACTGGGTTCTCATCAACATATGCATGACCATTCTCTCATATTTCACACCAAAGCTGAAAAATCGCAAGGAATGCCACATTCCAACCTGATCTTAGACTGGGTAGTACTTTAAATAGTAGATAACGGATAACTTTAAAGCAACATCATTTTTCCTGTATCATTTCAAGTTCTAGTCCACCATCCTAGATTGTCAATCTATTTCTTCTCTATGTTAGCACACTGCTCTTGGCAGTTCCTAAGAAATCCCCATACAGTCAGTAGATTTTAGAATTAGAGCATAAATGATATTCTTTAAAGAACAAAATTTAAAAAGTATCCTCATCTATGACTGTATGCATATGTGGAAAGTGAAGAGATGGACTGAAAACCACACTCTCTCATATTGTGGTAAAGATAATTAATTACAGCAGTATAAGGTCAATTTGCTCCATCAAATAGGATTTCAAGTTTGAAGTATTTTAAGTAAAGGAGATCTCATATGGAGAATATGGAGATAGAATTTGCGGGAGATGACATATGAATGACAAATCAATCTGCTTTTCCATACACACAACAGCAACCAAGCCCTCAATCCCAAACTACTTGAGGTCATGGATCCTTATGCACCATTTCTAGTGACCGTACACCAAATCCACCTCAAATCTGCTCCTCAATAAATGAGGGCTCAAATTTGCCATTGCTTTATAGTAGAACCTAGGAAGAGTATTCTCTAGCATGCCATTAGAATAATTTTAACAGCATTGGAGCATGAAATCTTTTCAGTTTTTTTTTCTTGAGGAACATTTGATAAATATTCATAATCAAGTACCTTCATGCCTTTATATATCTCTTTATTGACAAATCATAAACTTTTTTAACTTATTTTAAAAAAAGAACTCAGAATTCAAGTTATCAAAGATTTAAAAATATTCACATTGAGGGAATTTTTAATTTTTAGCATAGAGAATCAACCGCAATATATCAATTTTCAATACAATGGGATGGAGAGAGCATATGCATTGTCCAAGTCTGTGGTTAGTTTGGGATTTGGAACTGTTGTAAACAGCAATGCATCTGTGCTATAAAGGCTCCTGCACATCCCAATCCTCCACATAAATGCAAGAGGCATTAACCAACTAGGTCAGGTTTACAAGTTTTGATGAAACAGATTATGAGTGGGGAGCTCTGGCTAATGTCTTTGAACAAGTTTCTCCATCTCCATATACACTTACATATCTTGGAACAAGTTTTTCCACCTACATACTTCAACCTGGTAAAAGAAGGATCTAAATTTGCTGACTTTTTAAATTGAGTTGATATGATACTAATGAAAAGGAAAACTGAAGTTATGGAACCTTCAGCCTTTTTCCCAAAAATACAATCAAAAAACAAATATAACAATGGATTGATCCTCCCTACACTGACCACCCTTACATGGAAGTACATGGAATAAAAGGAAAATCAGTGAAAACTATTCAATGAAAAGGAGAAAAAACAGCTAGAAAAAAAAAGGAGAATGGCCAACATAAAACTCATCTTATAACATTGAAATTCAACCAGACAACCAAGATCAAGAACTGAGGTAACATGCAAGATACAAGTTAAATTATGTTGAAAAGAATGCTGACAGATGGGATATTCAATAGATTGCAAGAGAAGTAGAAAAAAGAGAGCATGTTACCAGAGTCTCCATTCCGATTGAGGTATACCAAAGTTGCTATAACCATCCCAGTTGTAGTCCTTCCACGCCCCATTTGACAGTTAAATATTATATCTGTATTCAAGTCTGTCTGATAAATTCTATCAACCTGAAACAAAGAAAGCAGGCAAATGTCTTTTAGAAAAACTTAATACTGATCATACTTAAACAAACATCTGAAACAAATTTTTTGCAGAGTTGGATATCCATGGTTCATGTTTGGAACAACAGCATGCATCATTGCATTTAAACATAAAAAGGAATTTGGCAGCATATTGTTTGTAAAAAATATTCTCTCATTTGTCTTCAAAAATTGATATTTTGAAGACACAAGGTATTCTGAAATTCCACTGTTCTGACTATGATATCTTCTTTCACGTACTCGTTCAAGGTTGAGGATGCCAGATAAATTTCTCAGTAGGCATGGAGCTATGGTACAGCAGTTCATTTCCAAATTGGAATCCAGTTTCTGATAGATCCTGGTTCAGTTTAAGGCTTCAGGATAGGTAGAATTGCCATCAAGAGAAAATCTAATGTTCAAGGAGACAACAAATTGTAGGCTAGCACAAGTAGTTAAGACTTGGACTAGGGTATGGACTGGTCATGGATTCAAGTCTTCACTTGGATATTTTTTGAAATTTTAACACGCATAGACAATCATGAGTAGAGCCTCTTCCTAAAAATAAACAACACAGGCCCATATCATGTCAAGATCAGGCATGACCGAGCACAGCCTGTCCTAAGCAATGGCCCAAAGGAACTCAAAATACCCCACTAGTAAATATATGAAAAAAGAGAAGAGCAAGAGAAAGACAGTGGAGCATATCCAAATGGATTGTTATTTTCTGAAAGATATGGTGGCAAGGAAATAATTGCAATGTCCATTTCAATCAAACAGCCAACTGTACCATGTGATCCCAAATGCAGAAGTCGTTTTTAGCATACCTAACATGTGGGGTATCTGATATCTTTGCTCCTGTATGACTATAGTTCTGAAGTACTATCATTTATTAAAAGGTAACAAAGTTTTTCATATGTTTGCGGACATAAAATACAACCTTCTACACACAAATAACAACTGGACAGTCCTTGACAATCACTTTAGATTAAGGCAACAAAAGGTTGAGTTCGAAATTTTCATTTCCAAGTTATGCACTTGAATTCAACAAGGTCATAGAAACGTCGCCTAAGTTACAAGTAATCTACATGTGCATTTGATAAAAATAAGAAGTGAAGCAAAATTCCTCTGTAAACAAATAATTGATAGTTGAATTGACAAGGAATCTAACGAAACAATTATACGTGCAGTTGATTTTAAAAAAAGAAAGAAAGATTAGTAGGTTCTAAATAAGATCCCAAAGATGAAACTCACTAAGATATCAAAATCCTGCTCCTCTGGTGATTTTTCATCTGTTATAGGAACTCGTTCATAATCATACAGATGTCCTTCTAGTTGCAAATCCTCATACACCTTCACAATGGAATCAAGTTGCAACAATAAGTTAGAAAATCAGTAGATTAATTGTGTTTAGTTATTCCACAAGCAGAATAAGCTCCATGATTATGCCTCTACTGGTGTCTTCACAGAATCACATGAGACTGGTTCCCATTGGTCCACCATCTGACCATTTGGCAGTTCATCGGTAACATGTATCTTATTTCCATATCTGTAAATGAAATACGCAACTATTTATTATAGTTCAGACCAATAGTCACCTAAGGTAAAAATGAAGTATCATTAGAAACCAATGATAACACAGCATTCAGCCACAGTAAATACCTTGCAGCTTCCATCAGAATATCCTCTTTCAACCGAGCTTCCATTTCTTCAACCCTGGACCTGTTTATTCCCTGTTTGAGCACAGAAGGTCACTATCAAGTTTATACAACAAATATAAAGTAGTACTTGTTTGCATGACTGCTGTTGTCAACCATGTGAATTTACACACATACAGGTTAGTATGCAAAGGCTATGAACTGCTTGAGAGAACATATTATCTGCACTAAACATCCTCATTCACAGAAAATCAAACATGAATGAGAGATTCTGTAAACCACGTTGAATTAAATCAAACGATCCTGAATGTTAGAGAGGGAATTTGTTTTAACTGAGAAAATCCTCACATTTACATCACCAAGGAAACCATTTTAGTTTTAAAGCTACAAGAGAGCACAAAAATTCAACAATACAATACGGAAATTTTAGAAGGTAAACATGAGATACAAGTGGTAAGAAAAGATATATCAGAATAAAGTAAAAGCAAGTTGAAAAAAACAAAAATCCTTTACAAGTAGCGTACCGTATATTCAAGATTGGAGAAAGGCCTCTCCACATCACGCAAGACAAAGGGACGTCCGTTAATGTACACCAACTGTTTCAATGGAAAAAAAAAAAAAAACAATATGACAACTGTAACACGTGGATGAAGAGGATGTTTGGGGTTGTGGTGCAACATGTGTGATGATTTTTTGAAAATTGTTTTTGTTTAAAATTAATGTTTTTTATGTTTTTAAATTATTTTGATGTATTAATATTAAAGATAAATTTTTAAAAATATATATTATTTTATTATATTTTCAACTAAAATCAGTTTAAAAAAAATTGAAAGTACATTCACAAGCACCACAGGTATAAGGGGAAAAGGCCTAGAAACATCCGACAGTTATTGACATAAATTTTGACATGATTTTAATCATTATGTTGCTTCTGCTAGCATTTTCAGCACTAATTATCCATTTTAGTTAATAAAAAAATAAGCAACAAGCAATAATCATAGTCCATTGTATTAATTAAGCACAGCAGAAAGAACGACAAGGAGAAAAAAAACAGTGGGGGTGCGGGTGCATATTGGCAAATAGCAGTACCGGTTCTTCACGAAGGTTAAACCATAAAACTTGTGCTTGCTTCCCATCTTTCCGACCTCTTATGTGCTTAATAACATTACGACATCCTTCTATTGTTGGAATCGCAACACCGTGAACAGGTAACGATTCCGCCTATCAAAGCAACCACAAATAAGTCAAAAATCATAATGATGATGATAATTATTAATGACAAATTCATTAATTTAAGAGAGTATAATCAATCAAATACAGTGATCAATGCCTTTTGGTTTACAGGATCAGCAGACAAACAAGGCTCTTAAAAATATGGCCATGCTTCACTTTATAATTCTATAAGCAAGCAAGCTGTTAACGGAAAGCCCGGGGGAGGGGGATGCTTATATGAAAAAAGAGAAGGATATATGCATCTGAATCGGGGAATTTCAAATGTTTTAATCAAAATAGAAAGGGAAAGCGAGATTAGTGGTAAGAAGAAAGTGGAGAAAGAGAACCTGACGATAATTGGGAGCGCCGTCGATTTGAGGAGTTAAGCGCTTATTTTGACAGCCAGGGAAATGGTCGCTCTTAAGAATGGTCTTCTTTCCCAGCACTGATCCACCTCTCAGTTTCATCACCTTCTCTGGTTCTTTTTGTACCGCCGCCATCGACATGTCTCCTTTTTTCCTTTATATTAATCTTTTATTCTACGCTGTCATCGCTACTCTCCTCAGCTCTCTTTCTCTGTACTGCAAGCTAGTAAATAATTTGAAAATGCCAAACCCGTCCAAAATGCCCACACCACGCAACAATATTGTAGTGCCAGGCAAGGCAGCTGAATATAACAAGAGAAGAGAAGAACAGAATTCGTTGTAGAGAGAGAGAGAGAGAGAGAGGATAGGCTTTGCAAAGAGAAAGGGAAGTAGAAGGGGAGGTCATGCGAGATATAAAGAGATAGAGATATAGATCGTTTAAATAAAATATTTAATACAGAAATTTATTATTATTATTATTATTAGTAAAGAGCAAGTAACCAAGGCAACAACGACAACAAACTCACTTACTCAGGTGGTGTCATTTATGATATGATACGCCACGAATGAATTGGATTTCTTGAGTTAGTGGTTGATTTTAATATGTTTTTTTATGTAATTCATTAAAAATAATATTTTTTTATTTTAAAAAATAATTTTTTGTATCATCAAATCAAAATAATTTAAAAACAATAAAAGAAATTAATTCAAAATAAAAAAAATAATTTAGTAAAAAGTAAAGCATGACCATAAATATAAATGATATTCTAGAGTTTATTTGGGGTTGCCGTGTAATCCATTTTTTATGATTTAAAATATATATATATATATATATATATATATATATATATATATATTTTAAAATGCACTGCATGTACGCAAATACAAACGGCACCTGTTGTCTTTTTTTCGTGCTGTGTGGTCTGGTGGGGTAGAGTGAGTGAATGGAAAACTGCTCTTCAAAAGGGGCGACGCCCTGAGGTCAGGTCTAGATTTTCATCCTCTACAGAACGTGAAAGGCGTGTGTTCTTTTGATACTTCGAGATCTCTTTTCTGCTATCTGATTTGCTAGAGAGAGAGAGAGGGAAAGGGTAGGTAATTTTAGGATATTGTTTTCATTGGCTGGCGGGATGCCAAACCGCCAATCACAAGTCGCCACGTAACGCTCATATTGGTTTCGGATGATCCTGTGCCCCCTTGGAATTCTTGTTAATCTCTGTCTACTGTGTTCCTGTTGTATGGATGGAACGGACTTTATAAATAAAGAAAGCTTTCTGAAAATGATATGATAATTCAGACGTGAGGAAAGTGACAATATATCATATCAGTTATAATCCCATGGCCCTTCCCGGCAATACAGGGATTTTATTCTTATTTTTTTTATGGGAAAGAAAAGGGAAGGATTAAGGATTTTCTAGGAAGAACAAACAAGGTCCTTTGCCACGCCCAACAAGCAACTTTCATTGATTGCATAAATTAATTGAATCATAACAAAGCATATTGATGAGTCAACATTTTTTATTATAGATTTTTATAAATAAAAATCATTTTAAAAACAAAATAGGTATTAAGAGCGGACCCAATAAAAACTTAGGTATAATAGTTAATTAAGTCCAAAATAATGCAAGTCTCATAAGCATATCAGACCCAAAACATTTAGGTTTAACAATCAACTAAACCCAAAATAAAAAGTGTTTAGCAACCATACCAGATCCAAAATAACTAGGTTTGAGAGTTAATCATGTTTATGACAACATGGGTCTAGCAAATATGTTAAACTCGAAACATTTAGGTTCAACCATTACTAAGTTCTCATATTATATGCTTGATCCTAGAGTATCTTCTAAAATAAAAAAATATTAAAAGTATAACAAACCATCATGCCTTTCCCATCTAGAATAATCATTCATATTGATATAATGATTTCATTATATTTATAGGTTTATGCAAGGTCTCTTAATAAATATACTATACTTACTATCTTATTAATGATATATAACGGATATTTTTTTTTTCTATTAATGTCACCGAAAGCAAAACACTTTCCAGTTCTTTCCTTCTCTGAAAACAACAAGATTCAAGAGATATAAATGCCTCATTAATCATCTAGATAAGGGTTCAAAACTTTTATTTCTTAAGATAAATTCATAGATTTCAGAATATTAACCAACTTAAAATTCAAGAACAAATTAAAAAAATTTAAATTTTTTTTGCTTTAAATTAAATTTTTTTATATATATTTTTGAATTATATTGATATACTGATATCAAAAATAATATTTTTTTAAAAAAATTATTACAAATAATAATTCTTTAATATTTTAAAAAATAGCCACTAGTTTAATATCAAACAATCTTACCATGGGCTGTTTGCATTATCTTCTGAATGGTATTTTTGCTCTATCTTTCATCACCTATCTTTTTATAAAATAATATTAATAACAATTATTACCAGTGATAATTCGTAATCTTAAATTATCATTTGGTTGACATGATGAAGTGGAAAAACTATAATTAACTTTTGTAGATGTGGATGACACACGGCTCACAAAAAGAAACGTGCAGAAAAACAAAAGTGATATGACATGCAAAAGGCGCACTCGGACCATGATCGAGATGGTACTAGTCATCATCCTGGACATCTACACCGTTGAATGATTCGATGTCTTTACCTTTATTACATAATCGATGCTATGAAGACATGCTATCCAACAGAATCTCCTCTTCTTTCTCAGTCCTTGCTGCGCTCCACACCAACTCCGCGACCGCATTCTGATCACATGGAAAACGTTATGCCATTCGCTACAGTTAACAGCAGCATAATAAACAAGACATGGCAAGCTAGATTTTCATTCCAGACAAATAAAAACCAGAGCAATCCTCATTCCAGACACGGGAATGAAGTGCAACAACAACCAGTGTCATTCCCTTGAACAGCAATGCATCTTGCCATAGAGGAGCTTGTAAGAAATAGATTCAACTTTCTAAATCATACCTGCTGTTGTTATAGCAGCACAGCTACTATGGAGGCATTTTGCTGCTGATGAAAATATAATTCTTTCTCAAGCAATTTCATATGCTATATACCAACATAAACAGTGTCATCCCATCCTCTAAGGTGGATTACGAACCTCCTTGAGTTTTCATTGTTAACATATAGAAGCAGATTACCCAATAAACCTGGAAATGTCTAGCAGCGGATGATGGAGGCAGAAGATGGGATGTGATACACGCCAAGAAGGTGAATCTTATGTTATCAGTAAATATCAGGGGATACAATATCTACGTACTGTTTGATTCTCACACAAATAGCAAATTTCAACTAAGATAACAGTTTACATGGATGCATGTACCTGGTTTCGTCCTATGCATACAGCGAAAGCCCATTTCTAATCACAAGAATCCAATATTGATACATAAATTACAGCACTTCGAGATATAATAATTAGTCTGATATCATGCCGAAGCATCCTCACGAGCATCTATACTCACAACCTCTCTAACAAGATTCCTGGTTGAGGGCAAACCAGCAACCACATCTCCTTCAATACCACACTCATTTGTTCCCCTTCTAATCTTGAAGTAACCATCCTGTCATTTAAAAAAATTTGTGCTTCAGCATTCAAGAAGAAACATTTTGTGTTCAGTTTATTTAACGTGAGAGTTTTGACAGGAACTTACATCACCCCAGCCTCTATTCCACTGGTTGGCAAGAAGCTGCAAAAGGAGAGTAATTATAATGTCATGGAAAACTAATGGCTATTAAATCTGGGGAAAAAGAGAAAAGCAGTCCCACATACCCAATAAGCTTCCCCGTCTTCAGAAGTTCCCCAGCCAATAAGCTTAACAGCATGGCCTCCCATCATGCCGCCAGTTATGTGCTTGTAGACTCCCGATTTATAATGAGCAAAATCCTGTAAAATGGTGAGCAGTCTATTACACAATCAAATAAGACATAATTCCTATGTTTTCTGTCCTACTGCAATTGCACATAACCAATTTGTAATTATAGGCAGCTTGTGTCTTGCATATATGATTAGTAATAGTAAAAGTAGAGAAGGAGTTCCGTATTTTAAGCAACCAAAGATATCATACCCTCAGAGGTTGTTCCTCCACACAAATAAATAGTTCAAAGTTTCTTCAGAGTATTAAGTTATTCTCAACCACGTCAAAAGTTAAGCGAATGCAAGTAAAAAATAATGAAACAGGCACATTTTCACCTCATAAACAGTGAAGGCCACCTCAACTGGCCCATTCTTATAAATTTCTGCCATGATACTGTCGGGATCAGAATCAATTCTGTACGGCTTGACACCATAGTGCTTTGACTTCTTCCAGAGCTGGTTCTTATTGACACACTTCCGCGCGCACTTTGGCGTGGGATATCCAGGCTCACAACCAGGGTGAGAACAGCCAATATCATCAAAGTATGGATCACACTGCCAGATGAAAAATGTGTTCACCATTGGAATGAGTATATCAGCCATGGTCAGAAGCCATCAGACTAAAGCAATAACATTTTGTAAGACATAAGGTAATGTATATTAGGTATGGCCAAAGAGTGATAACCCTTAATTTTCTATTCAGCAACCATCATTGTTGAAAAAATCTGACTTATTAATGGGCAATGACATAAACTAGTACCTCCTCCGTAACAACACCATGGTGGACAAAGTATCTCCACGCAGAAATCGGATACCCCCCGTTACAACCACTTCCACACAAAAAGCCACAGCATGCTAAGAGATCATTGACTGACAGAGAGATGTTCTGCAATAAAACACTATAATATTTATGATGGACAGTATGAAAAAAGTCAACTTCAATCACAAAACTCGGTTACATACCATGCCATAATGGATACAAAATCGATCAGATAGCGATTCAACAGCACCAAATGCCCAGCAGGATCCACAATGACCCTGGTTTATCAAAGTCCAAACATGATGAAAACCAGTACGAATTATTTATATGATTTGATTAAAGGATAAATAGCAACATAAAGTTACCTGATCTTCAATTTGGAAATTGGTCCGCCATTTGCCATATAAAATAGAGAAGAATCAGCACCATGAAGACAACCATGAAAATTAGAAAGCAAGAAAGAAAATGACCTAGAATTTTTCCAATGGTACTGCACTGTGGCCAAGCTGTTCTGGCATCGAATTCTTCTGGCAATCTCAAGGATTTCGGATGACTTATTACAGGAATTCCCCTCAGCTCCTCTTTTGGTGTTGGTTTGACTCCAAGAAGATACTTGAATTGGGCAACCTGTGCATAAAAGATGAAATATTAGCAATTAAAAAGAAAAACACCTATATCCACCTATATGTAAATAAAAAAAAGAAAAGAAGGAAGGGAAGTCTAAGAACTATATCAATCAATTATATATAAAAAAAAATGTCCTGTCAGTTAAATACTCACAGTGTAATTGGAAAAATGATGGTTCATGGTA
Source organism: Populus alba (assembly GCF_005239225.2). Lineage (NCBI taxonomy): Eukaryota > Viridiplantae > Streptophyta > Magnoliopsida > Malpighiales > Salicaceae > Populus > Populus alba. The sequence goes on along the minus strand of NC_133285.1, from coordinate 10,728,967 downwards.
GCTTTCCATCCAGCTTTGGGATTTCCATTGACTTTTTTAAGTATTGAATCCTGCATTGTCGAGCAAAACCAAAAGGAGAGAAACATTCAACACAAAAGGACTTCATATAAGACCAGCTAAAGAAAGGAAGTACCTGAAGAATCCTGGAGTTCAGCTTGAGATCGGAGACTGGTTCCACTGCAATAACCTGTAGACAGTCGCATTGCTTAACCAATCCAACACTAAAATAGTAACTTCCGAAATTCAACACATAAAGACGGGACATCCAACAACGGGAGCAAAATACATTAATATCCAGAAAAAAAAAATAGTTCGCAGATTCCAATAAAATAAAAGGCCTCAAGAATATAATCAAAATTGTTCGGTAAGCAAATTGTCATGATGAAGATTTATTTCTTTATTAAAAAAAATCAATCAATTTTAGAAATCGTCTCATCCATCCTCATAATCTTCAGAGATTGAGGTTTGTTTCTCTGCAGGTGAAGATGGTGCGATTTGACATCACAATTTCTGCTTCTTCTTCTTTTTCTTCTTTTTTCTACCTCATTGTTAGGGGATACGGTCATTTGTTGTTGTTGTTTCTATGTAATCGAGAAACACAACTTAAGCTTGATCATATCTATCAGGTTCTCTAACAAGTGTAAAATCTGATATCCACCAAGATTGGAAATATAATTTTGTACAAAGATGAATATTAAAACTGAAAAGAAGATGATCGGGTTTCCCATAATTATTATTATTTTGAGAAAAAAGAAGTTTGTACCTGAGACGGAAAGGTAAAGATGGCACCGATGAGAAGCAACAGCAGAGTGGAAAAGCAGAGACTAGTTTCCATTTGCTCGTCTTCCTCTGTCGTGTCTGGCGAAGGAAGGAGAAGATAGAAATATCCGTCAGTTGTTCGGTGCCGAATAAAGATGGACCATGCGCCCTTGACCCTTCTTTTTGGATCTGGGACGCCAGCACAGATTGATTGAAAAGCCCAAAACCACACACACACTTGTATATATAACCGCTTAAAGTGCACTTGTATAATCCTCTTGAAAAAACTTAGAAAATTAAATTTTTAAAAAAATAATTTTTGCCAGTGTTTGGGCCGTTGTATTACCAAATATTACTTTGTAAGAGTTTTGGCACGTGTTGTAAATTATATTTTTTAAATTTTAAAAAAAAAATTATTAATTTTTTTTTATGTTTTTAGATCTTTATAATGTGCTGATAGCAAAAATAATTTTTTAAAAATTAAAAAAATATTTATTATTTTAATATATTTCTAAGCAAAAAATATTTTAAACCATAATCGCTATTATAATTTCAAACGAATCCTAAAAGATCATGGGGTCAATAGTTTTAATTGAGCTACATGATGAATAACTTCAATTAAGAAAATTTAAATGAGGAATAAAAAACTTTGGTTTTGAAATTTAATATTATTTTTTGTTTTGAAAAAGTAAAGGATGAAAAGATTTTTATTCTTTTATTTAATTTTGGTTTTCAATTTTCATTTATTTATTTATAGATTAATATCTATGCATATGATACCATCTAAATCACTGATCTCTTGAAATAAACTATGTTAATAGACATCTTGCACTGTAAGTAACGTGTTTGAATGGAGAGACAATATACGACCGATAACTAAAAGTACAATATCTCAAGCGGCCAAAATTGAAGTTTATGGACTAATATGACAAGATTTTCAAATCTTGGGTGACCAAGGAGAAGAATCTAAGATCTATTAGTTAGCGATGTTTGTATGGTCCCTCTATTTTCAATTTTATCTTAGTTTGGTCATTATATTATTTTGAGGAAGTTACATTAAGTCTTCTATAGTTTTTATTATTTTTTTGTTTTACTTTTTGTATTTTAAAAATTACACTTTATATTCTAAACTCTAATAGCTTTATAACACTTTCAAAGAATAATTTTTTGGCATGTGCTACTTTGTCAAAAAAAAATTAGCCAGGCATCCTACTATACAAAAATTCTTCATAGACTATATTGATTATGATACGATCCATGCAATTGTTGGACAATCATATTAGGTTTTTGATTTAATATTTTTTAATATGCAGTTTTATTTTAATAAAAATAATTTTTAATTTAACTATAGGATCAAGTTAAATTTTTATTAAAAAATTTCAGAAGTTGTACTTTATTTCAAGTTAGAAATGTAGATTTCAAAAAGACATCACGATATAAAGCATAAAATTGTTTTATGACTTTCGTTATTTGTTTTCATATTATTTGTGAACTTATACAAAGAGAGAATCCATAGATAATGTAGTTTTTGTGTTTATGTTGCATCATATAAAGGTAAGTTTATCTTCTTCTTTTTATTTTAAATTGACTAAAGATAAAATATAATTTCTCAAAACACAGAAAAACAATCAAATTATTGCAGGCTAATTTTCCCTATTATTATTGTTTTGTCCTAATGTCATTCTCCAACTCGTAATTCCTGTAATCATTTGGTCCGTTCATGATGAGCCAAAATAAGAGCGTAGACACTCTGTTATACAACAGGGATACAGTTAGAACAAAAAATAGAAGGATCAAACTATAGCATCTTTCACATATTATTTCAATCAAATTGAGTACTGTTGAAGAAAGCATCCCTCATGCAGCTGAGAGCAAACTATAGCATAATTTATCGCTAAAGCACATGATTCGAACATAAATCACATCAATTTGAAAAGGGATAATCCATGATCACGCCGAAGCATGCTCATGGGCATCGATCTTGGCAACTTCTCTGACAAGGTTCCTGGTTGAAGGCAAACCAGCAACAACATCCTCTTCAATACCACACTCATTTGTTCCTCTTTTGATTTTAAAGTAACCATCCTGTCATTCAAAATGAAATTGCAAGTTAGCGTTTGAGAAAACTTTTATGACAGTAATTCAACACGGAGAGAAATTCTGATCAAAAGAACCTACATCACCCCAGCCTCTATTCCACTGGTTAGCAAGAAGCTGCGACAAAAAGAGAGGACATCATTATACTGATATTATATGAGAAACAATGGACATTGAATCTGGAGAAAGAAATGGTTTTATTAACACATACCCAATAATCCTCCCCGTCATCAGAAGTCCCCCACCCGATAAGCTTAACAGCATGGCCTCCCATGACATCACCTGTTATGTGCTTGTAAACTCCTGATTTGTAATGAGCAAAATCCTGTACAATGGTAAACGGATTATTTCAATTAAATAAGTGTACAAGGTGTATTTCCCAGGAACATCTATCTTCATGCAATTTGCGTATAACTTTTTCTATGGGCATAATTTGCATATACTTGTATGATAAATTAATAATGCATTCGGCACGCATGAATGAAGGTGCAAGTACAGCTAAAAACGAGATTCTTATGAGATCAAGTGTTAGCAAACTCCCACTGATGTTATCCCTGCTTGTCTAAAACTCAGAATTTCTTCAACTTAATAAGCAAGCTATAGTTTAAGCACTGCAAAAGAATCAAGTGCATCAAGTGTCAGCTAAAGAGAATGAACTGAGTTTTTACCTCATAAACAGTGAAGGCCACCTCTACTGGTCCGTTCATGGAAACTTCAGCCATGATGCTGTGGGGATCAGAAGCAATTCTATATGCATTAACACTGAAGTGCTTGGACTCTGCCCAGAGCTTGTTCTTATCAGCACATTTTCTTTCACATTTTGGAGTAGGAAATCCTGGCTCGCAACCAGGGTGAGAACAGCCAATATCATCAAAGTATGGATCACACTGCCAGATGAAATTTTTGATAAAGAACATCATGATAATGGAACAGATTGGGCATGATCAAAATGGGGTGCCCTCTCAGTATCTAGTTAAGCAATCTAAACTAAGAGGAAAGATATCAAGGGTCAAGGTAGTATGCAAAGCTAGAAACTAGTACCTCCTCAGTGACAACACCAGATTGGACAAAGTATCTCCATGCATCAATTGGATAACCCCCATCACAACCATCACCACACATCCAGCCACAGCAAGCTAAGAGGTCATTGACGGATAGAGAGAGGTTCTGCAATAAAAGGACATGTGTGATTATATTGGAACAGCATAATTAGTCAATGTTTTTTGTTCAAATATAAATAACTAACTTGAATCACAAGATTAAGTTACCATGCCATAATGGATGCAAAAACGATCTGATAGCGATTCAACAGCACCAAATGCCCAACAGGATCCACAGTGACCCTGGATTATCAGATTTGAAATGTGTTGAGAACTGGTAAGGTTTATTTAGACAAAAACCAAGAGAAAGAAAGAAAAACATTTTTTTTTACCTGATCTATCATTTTGAAGTTGATCCAGCATTTGCCATACAAAGGAGCAAAGCATCAGCACCTTGAAAATTAAGTAGACAAAAACAGAGAACCATGCAATGCAAACAGGTAGCAACTGACCAAGAATTCTTCCAATGGTGCTACAATGTGGCCAAGCGGTTCTTGCATCAAATTCTTTCGGTAATTTCATGGATTTTGGATGTCTTACTAGAGGAACACCTCTTAGTTCCTTTCCGGGTGTTGGTTTGACTCCAAGAAGGTACTTGAATTCCCCAACCTGTGCAGCAAAGAAACTGGAAATGTTAACTATCAGGAATACAGGATTAGAGTAAACCTAAATATAAATGAACGAAACAATATAAAAGAGGACCTAAAACAATCTGTCTCTCACTCTCCCATGAACCAACAAGAGAAATTATTAGAAAGCACAAGAAAAATACTGAATAATTCCTCAATGACCAAGGTCTTTCCAGATGAACACTCACAGAGTAATTGGAAAATTGAGGGTTCATGGTAGCTTCCCATCCAGCATTGGGATTTTCATTGACCTTCTGAACTATTGAATCCTGAACAATCATAGTGAAAGCACAAGAAACATAAATAATTTGCAAGCAAAAGAATCATTCAAATTGCCAAAGAAAAAAAAAAATCTGCTAAACAAAACACCTGAAGGATCCTAGAATTGAGTTTGAGCTTGGAAACTGGTTCCACCGCAATAACCTGTTGACCAGATTACATTCGATAAATTCAAACTTAGAATAGTAACCTTCAAGAATCAAAACACAAAGAAAGGAAACTAGTTCAAGATAATACTGTGCAATAAACAAACATAACAACCTCCTACTCATTCGTATTCACAAGATCAAATTTTTGTATCGATTCCTCCTTTAAAGATGCTTTTATTACATGTTCTCACTTTTGCATATGTTTGACTAGTAAAGCCCCATGAAACAACTCGAACTAGAAACCAAAAATCAATAGCAGATCTAACCTCTTCATTAACTTAATCGGCGGGTTGAAAATGAAACACTTGCAGAAATATTAATAAAAAAAGTGTCTAGAAGTAAGAGATTATGGAGTTGAAAGCAATCAATCCTCAGACTGAGGCCTAGGTTTGTCCGAGGAAAGACCCGATGACTGTGCAATTAACTAACTATCAAAACTCCGTGTGTCTGTCACTGCTTCATCCATCTGTACTACAACAGATTTCCTTCTCTATTTCCATATAATCCAAAAATAGTAACTTCCACATAATCACTATCGAATTCAAATTTAACATGTTCAAAAGAGTAGTTCAATCAACCGCCAAATTTGGGAATAAAAATCCGAACAGGCACAGATGCATCTCTAGTAGAACATAAAAGGCTGAAACGTAGAAGATCGGATTTTAACATGAAGGAGAAGAGCTTGCGACTGGTAAGCAAGTACCTGAGAGTGGAAGGTAAAGAGAGCAGCGACGAGTAAGAAGAGAGTGCCATGATACAGAGCACTTGCCATTGCCTGCTTGCTGGAGAAGAGAAGAAAATGGAAATACCCACGAAGAAGTAGATAGGTACGTGACAGATGAAGAAAGCCGTGATCACTTTATGAGGGTATGTGGATGACCCTAAATATGGGAGGAAAGGTGAGAGTAAACGAGAGAATGGGAAGGTGGTGAAGAAAGCCAATCGAACTGGGGAAGCAAGGAATCTTTCTTGGCTTTTTGTGCAGCTCGGCTGCGCGCTTATGTCAACAGTGATGGCAAATGCCGTATTAAAATGATTTTTTCTAATTTTTCTAAAAACATTTTTAATATTAGTATATTAAAAAATAAAAAAAAGATTAATTTAAAAAAAAATCAATTTTTTATATAAAAACCCTCATTCCCATAAGGCTCGACGATCGGTGCCCACCGCTTGCAACTTTATCCTTTCCAGTATGGGGACGTCATCTGTTAGTTACAAGTTATGACAGGCTGTGGATGAATCCCATCCCATCTTTTTGTTAATTAATGATGTATTTTAATAATTTTTCTCTCATTCCCGGATAGATAGTGATATTCATTTTAGTTGTATGAGAAGGAAGTTAGTTAGGTGGCTCGCCGTGGGCCATTAGTTAGTTTGGATTTTTTTTTAATGTAAAAAAACAAATATTTAAAAGATGATAAATGAGCAAAAGAAATCCGAAACCTGATTAATAAAATTAGTTAATTTAATAATATAATTATAAAAAAAAATGGTATTAAAAAACAAAAAAAATTAATAACTAATAAAAAATTAAAGGTTTATTAATGTTATGAAAATATACCTTCTAAATATTTTTAAAATATCTAACGATTTTATTTGATAATAAAATAAAAGTTAAATAAAAATTGTATAATCTTAAAAGAAAAATAAAAAAAATCCAAAACTTAATTACCAGCCAAAAAAAATTGAAAGACGAACTGAAAATTAGGGCTTTTCCGCATTTTGTCTTAAAGAGGACCTAAGCTAGACAATGCTTTTCTCTTTAATTAAAAATCAATTTTAAAAAATAACAAAGAAAAAATTATTTAAGTTAGCATGCTAAATTCATGGCCCGATCATAAAATGAAGATAAGCTCGCACAAAAGAAACTAAATAAAACTATGAACGTCAACTTTCAAGCAAACTAAATTATAAAAAGATAAAAAAAATCAATTAAAAAAAATAAAAAAAATCGAGTCAATCAGGGTTAACTTAACTAACCTGTGTGGGTTAGAATATGAAATTGGGATAAACCACAAAAACAAAAGCAGAAAAATCACAAAGTTGAAGGTCCATAACCTAATATTAAATAATGAAATAAAATTTTTTTTAAAAAAAAGGCGTACAAAAAACCAAAGTTAAATTGGATTACTTTCCAAACTTTTATCACGGGCTTTGAGACTAAAATTATTCTATAAAAGGCAAATACTAAAAAATCACAAGGAAAAATCCCTAATCATCCAAAATTCAAAATAAATAGTAATTAAAGAATGAAGACCAAATTGGATACAAAAAACCAATGAAATAAAATATTGAGAGATGAAATTGAGAGAAAAATCAAGAAAATAATTAAACATAGAAAAATAGCAATAAAAAAAATAACAACCAAACTGAATATAAAAATTAAAAGAAATAAAATGATGAAGTGCGAAATTGAAAAACAACAAATCAAGAAAAAGGATTAAAACAAAAAAAAAATAACAATCTAAAGAAAGAGGAACATATTAGATGTAAAAAATTAAATGAAATAAATGTTGAGGAAAATAATTGAAAAAAAAAAATTTAAAAGTCTTAAAAGGAAAGAAATAGAAATCAAAATAACAAGGATTAAAATTGATACAAATACAAATTGAAAGGATATATTTGATTTTCGAAAGTGTTGATATAAAATCCGATATGATAAGAGAAAAAAGATAGGACAAGAAAAAAAATCCATTAAAAATCAATTATATCTTTGTCATAAACACATGCTTGATCTCCAGGAATAGAATGTTGTGAATCTTCTAATATCATTATGGAATATGGCGTTTGATTGCTAAGAAAAGACATATGCATCACCTAAAAAGCACAAGATCCTCTCACTTATTAGGATGTGTGTAGCATGTGCTTCCCACTTTTTATTTTTATTTTTATTTATTTTTGTTAAAAGACTAAAGTGACTCCTATTTAAATTGAGTGTAACTAGAAAATATAATGAAAAGACGAAGATAACCTTGGGTGATTTTTTTTGCTTTTAATGGAAATAAATTCATTTTATTGTGTAATTAAAGCGTTAAAAGACTAAAAAGCTCTTGTACCTCAGTTTTATTTTTTTTAAAAGGATATTTAAGTCATTTTATTATACACCTAAAATGTAAAAAAAATTGATTTATGGCTAATCAACATGATAATGACAAATAAATATCATGAAAAAGACATTTTCCCTAATAGCTTATTAAATGATTTTGTTTGAGATTGGAAAAACCTTTGTTTTACTATGTGAATCTATAGTAAAATATGAGTATGTGCACAATAAATCTCTTATCTCTTAATTTTTTTTTTAACTTAGTTTAACCTAATAGATAAACTTGCTAATCTATCAAATCCAAAACTTTCCTAGATTACAATGCTTTACAAATTAGTTTGGATATTAACTTGATTAAATATAGGTAACTTAAAGGATAAACGCACGATATAATTGACCACCCCAAAATCCAAATGAAAACTAGCAAAGTCAACTCTAAGCAATTGTTTTTTTTTTTTTTAGTTTTTATATAAAATAATATTATTTTATTAAAAAATGAAATGATATCATTACAAGGTTGACATAGATTGACTTGGATTAACCTAACAATCCAATATCCTAGCACTTATGCAAAATGATTAAATCAAAATTAATAAAAATAAATGATTATTATTAAAATTATAAAAATAAAAACACGAGTATTGAATGGGTTAATTGTCAATTGATAAAGAATATGACTAGATAGGCAGCACATATTATCTCATGAATTGGGTTAGATTTTTCTTAAAAAAAAAAAAAGCTCCAATCATGATGATAGTGTTTTTAAAGGAGTAAAAAGGATTCGAAACCCGAGTCATTGAGTCAAGTAGGTTCAATAAGATTAATTAATTTAATAATATGATTATAAAAAAATCAATGACAATAAAAAAATCTTATTCGATAAAAAAACAAAAATTGAATGAGAACTAGATAACCTCAAAAAAAATAATTTAAAAGCTTAATCACCAACAAATCAAACATTAAAAGAAAAATTAAAAACAAAAAAATCGATTTTAAAAAAAGACAAAAAAAACCTGACTCTAATCAACATGTCAAACTTACAACTCATTTGCGAGGCCGACATAACCCTGTACAAAATAAAATGAATAAAACTATAGAGGTCAAATTTATAGCAAACCAAATAATAAAATGCAAAATTAGAAAAATAATCAATTAAAAAAAGCGTTGAAAAAAAACCTAAGTCAACTGAAGCTAACTCAATTAACCCATAACCTAGTATAAGAGATTGAGATAACCTCATAGAAATAAAATAAAAAAAATCATGAAGCTGAAAGTCTAATAACCTAATTTTAAAGGATGAAATTAATTTTTTGTAATTAACCTAAGAAAAATATTAAAGTCAAATCAAGTCAATTTTTTGAAACTCATGATCCATGTTATGAAACTAGGTTACTTTATTGAAGACAAGTCCATAAAAATCACAAAACAAAATTCCCAACCATCCAAAATTAAAAAAAAAAAAAATCAAATAGCAATCGAAATAATAAGAATCAAATTTGGTATAAAAATTAAATAAAATAGAACAATGAGGGATGGAATTGAAAAATAACACAAATCAAGAGAAGAAAAAAAAAATAACGATCGAAAGAATGGAGACCAAATTTGGGATAAAAATTAAATGAAATAATATGATAAGGGATGAGATTGAAAAATAAAATAAATTAATAAAAAAATAATAAAAAAAGAGAGAAGACCAAATTTAATAGAGAAACAAAATTAAAGAAGGCTAAAATTGAAAAACAATTTCAATTCTATAAATTATTTCAAATATAAAAAACATAGACCAAATTCTAAGGAGAATTAAATTGAAGGGCTGATTTGATAAATTGAAGAGTTTGGTGCAGGATTCAAATGATAGAAATAAAAAAAATAGTAAAAAAAGAGAAGAAAAGTCCATCAAACACATTTCAGCACTGTCCTAAAAGCTAGTATTTGGCTAACGGGTGACCACTGCTTGAAAAGTATAGGAACCACTTATGTGTTGAAGTGTGCATGGTACACATTAACTATTTTTTTTTAATAATATTTATAATTATAAATTACTAAATTGCTTCTCAATGCACAATTATAACAAACAACAACAACAATAATAATAATACAAAAAAGCTCTGAAAGATTATTAAATTTTGCTTTTAGAAGTATTTCCAACATTTTATTATTCTTAAGAAATAAATAGACTAAAAAACTTCTGAGTGCTAATTTTTTTTAAAAGGTAATTAAATTATTTTAATATATTAAAAGAAGTGAGAAAGTGAGAAGATCATTTACCTCCACGAAATTGATAAACGAAACATTATAGAAATACTATTTTATCCTCCAATTCTCTTTTCATTGAATGTTATCTAGGAGGACAAACAATGAAATGTCAGTGCGTGCATAGAGCTCTTCTAGTTTTTTTTTTTTTAATCTGTAATTTGTTTATCTTTTACTGGACTGAGAACTTCTATTTGTGAACGGAGGAGCCTATAAAATCAAGCATGATTTTTTAAAAATAATATGTTGATGTTAAAAATGATTTTTAAAAAATAAAAAAATATCATTAACATGTATTTCGACATGAAAAACTATTTAAAAAGCAATCGTTACCATACTACCAAATACGTTCATGAAAGTTTTAGAGGCGTAAGTTCCAATATTGAATGCGGCGTTGTTTTTCCTTGGAAAGTGCATACCTCTGCTAACGTGCAAGCTCTCTGATTTATTATAGAAGGAGAAATATCAGTTCATGAGCATTTTCCCTCTTTGTAGGCGCTTTGCTAGAACGACAAAGCTTCTGGAGAAAGAAACTGGAAAGAAGGAACGAGAAAACTTCTGGACAAAGAAACTGGAAAGCAGGAAATATCAAGAAACTATACTCTCAAAACCATCAATCATCATATTAGGAGACTAGTGGGTTTCTAAGCAAATTCCCAACACGCAAGACGGACTAAAATTTTCCAGTTCAACATTCATTGCCATCGATAACCAAGCCTGTATTATTTCAGTTAATTTAAAAGCACTAATCTTCTGTCATATTTGTTAGGTATTGCCCTAGATGAGTCGCGAGACTGCTGTCAAGCCTCGCATAATTGCTTCAGTGCCTTGTCATATGATATGAACCCCATGAACCAGAACTCATGACCATCCTTTGTTACAATCTGGATGTACTTTTCGGAATGGTTCGCTCTGTTTGAAGAAGGATTCACTGCTCTCAATCGATCAAGCTGCACCACAACCTACAGATATACATGTTGTGACAGTTGAACAATATCAGAAAATACTATCTGTAAAAGGAGAATCCATCAGCTGCTTGCTAAAACTTTGAATCAAAATTATTAAGAACGGGCAACCAAATAAGAGGGCCCAGTTCAAAGTGCTCAAACAATTGTTAAAGCCTTGCAAAGAAATAGCTGTTGGGTGAGTTCAAAATTAATCATTTCTCGATTTCAAGTAGTCAACGAAACTTGTAATGATTTTGAATCGCGACGTGAGAGTTTTGTTTAAGGCTACTCAAGTAGTAGGACATGGAAAAACTCATGTTTTTCTCAAAATTTAACAGCTTAGATTGCAGAAATGAGACACCGATTAGCGAGTGCATTGCTAAGAAATGAAGTAGATGGTAATACCTTGTAATACATCCATTGCTGCTGTCCTGTGGAGGAATAATAACAGAAGGGATACTCGCTGCAAAAGGCCACCTTTTTGGAGGATACATAAAGCGTCCCGATCACAGGTCCAGTTGAAGTCGATATATAGCAAGCATATGCATTCAAGAGCTTCTCTCCGGGCAAGACCTCAAATGTCTGCTGGAACACCTTATCATGCCCTCCTTCAGCAAGTACCTTTGTCCCTTGAGCAATCCTTGCAATCGCTGCATCGGCTAGGCTAGGACTAACCTTGACTGTTGTTTTCAGAAAACAAGATTACATATTATAATCTAAACGACAGCATCCATAATTGAGAATTAGAACCAAGTAATTTGCATTACACAATAAATTGTGGCTTTTATATTTTTGGCATGGTTCTCAAAGCCAAGACATTCTATCTATTCCCTCTGTTTCCCTTTTTCTCTTCTTATTAGTCTATGTTTTTCCTCGTAGCCATTCTATGAAGACATGCCTCAACATCCAACTATCCTCACAATTCCAGAAAAAAATAAAACGAAGTTAAGAAGAGGGTTCCTCCACTTGATTTCTCGACAAAGGCCAAAAAAGCATCTTAATTTTGCAGTCAAGAACAAGCTACCTTGTCGGCTCAGCTTATATTTGATCCTATCTACAAAAGACCAGGTGAAGGATCAGCTAAGCGATCCACCCATTAATCACCGTGCTTAAGTGCTTGATTGTAAGCAGTTGGGAAATTAAAAACAAAAACAATTTACCTGGAAAAAATAACCAAGGGAACGTTCTTGTAGAAAAGAAGGAACAGAGAATATGATAACAGAGTTGCTGCTGTGGAATTTGCGGTGTAATCTTTATTATGTAATGTGTCATATATATATACAACGCAGCAGCAGAGGCGTGAGTAGAAGTGGAATAGAAGTCTATGATTACAAAGGAAACTAACAATCTAACTGTCAATATTTATCTTATAAGGACTGTTTATCTTTTTCCTAAAAGCATTGGTATAATTAATCCTTTACGTATCAGATAACTGTTGCTAACTAATCGGCTAATATTCAGCCTTCTTCCAATACTCCCCCTCAAGCTGGATCAAGGGGATTAATTGATCCAAGCTTGGACAACAGTCGGTGAAAATGAGCAGAGGTCAAGGATTTTGTGAACACATCAGCAAGTTGATCATGGCTGCGGACGTAATGAGTTTGGATAATCTGAGACTGAACTTGTTGACGAATAAAATGGCAATCAACTTCAATGTGTTTTGTTCTTTCGTGAAACACAGGATTGGCTGCAATATGCATGGCAGCTTGGTTGTCACAAAACAAGGTCATAGGGATGCTACTTGGAAAACCCAGTTCAGATAGGAGACCTTTAAGCCAAATTAACTCACAAGCAGCTGATGCCATGGCACGGTATTCAGCTTCGGCACTAGAACGTGCAATGACATGTTGTTTCTTGCTACGCCAAGAGACAAGATTACCACCAACAAACATACAATAGCCAGTGGTTGACTTGCGATCAATAGCATTGCCAGCCCAATCTGAATCACTGTATCCGGTTATCTGAGTGTGATCGTTTTTGGCCATGACAATTCCACGTCCAATAGAACCCTTCAGATAGCGTAGGATGCGCTTGACAATACTCAGATGGAAAGTAGTAGGTGCATGCATGAATTGGCTAACAAGGCTAACTGCGTAGGCTATATCAGGTCGCGTAATGGTAAGGTAAATGAGCTTACCCACAAGATGCTGGTAGTGATTAATGGATTGAAGGGGTTCACTATTTTTGGCAAGCTGCAATTTACTGTCCAATGGAGTAGGGGCAGGCTTGGCATCCATCATCTCAGCATCTTTGAGTAAATCAAGAACATACTTGCGTTGATTAAGAAATAATCCTTTATGAGAAGCTGCCATTTCTATTCCAAGAAAATACTTCAATCTGCCAAGATCTGTAATTGAAAAGTGATGTTGTAAGGTGGCTTTGAGGCGTGATATAGCCTCACTGTTATTTCCTGAAATAATAAGATCATCAACGTAGATAAGAACCACCAATGTTTCCTTAGGTCCAAGATGAACAAATAAGGATGAATCCACATTACTTCTTTTGAAATTAAGCTCTTCAAGAACAGCACTTAATTGAGCATGCCAAGCACGTGAAGACTGCTTCAAACCATAAAGTGATTTGTGAAGTCGGCACGCTAAGGTAGGATCTGAAGCTTGAGGGTGGCCAGGAGGCAATTTCATGTAGACTTCTTCCTCAAGGTTCCCATGCAAGAAGGCATTTTTTTACGTCCATCTGACACATTAACCATCCTTTGTTTACGGCAACTGATAATAAAAACACGAACAGTGTTCATCTTTGCAACAGGAGCAAAGGTTTCCTTGTAATCCACTCCAAAGGTTTGAGTAAATCCCTGAGCTACAAGACGTGCCTTATGTCTGTCAATGGTGCCATCAGATTTAAACTTTGTTTTATACACCCATCGGCTGCCAACAACATGTTTTCCTTTGGGAAGTTTGACAATACTCCAGGTTTGATTCTGAGCAAGAGCTAGGAGTTCATCATTCATGGCATGTTTCCATTCATCTTGAGTATTAGCTTCCTGAAAATTTCGTGGCTCTTGAACATTAGATATAGCAGAAAGATATGCAGTATGATCAGGGGAGAGTTGTTCATATGTAAGGGAATTTGAAATAGGATGTCTTGCTGCAAATGTGACAAAATCTTGCATTTTAATTGGCGGAGCACGATTACGAACTGGATTTTTACGAGTCTGTGGCAAAGGAATAACATGAGTCTCCAATTCAGATTGCTTATTTAGGGAATCACCCTCAAGATTAGCCATAATAGGATTAGCAACCCTTGTGCTAGAAGAAGGTCCTGTAGTAGACACAGGGATACTGCTATCGGGATTTGCATTGGGTTCAGAGTCTTCATGATCTTTTTCAGATTCTGAAATAATTTGACCGAAGCTCTCTGTACCTGAGGGCTCATCAATGGTTGATGATGGGGTGTTGCTAGTCGCGGGAGGTAAGATTGAGGGAGATACCGTGTCTGCAGGAGCTGGATATGGAAGAGGAAAAATATCTTTTGAAGATGTCTCCTGATTTTTCTCATCATAGTATGGAATAGTTTCTTCAAATTGAACATCTCTTGATATGAATAGTTTCCGGGAATGAGGGTGATAGCATTTATATCCCTTCTTGGTTGAAGAATATCCCAGGAAAATACACTTAGCGGCCCTTGCGTCAAGTTTATCACGATTTGAAGCCTGAATATGCACAAAAACATGTGCAACCGAACACCTTTAAATGTGATATATCAGGTGATTGTTTCTGCAAAACTTCAAGTGGTGATTTAAAAAACAACACTCGGCTAGGTAGCCGATTAATAATATATGCAGCAGATAATACTCCTTGAGACCAAAAAGTTTTGGGAACATGCATTTGTATCATCAAGGCTCGAGTTTTTTTCTAGCAGATCTCTATTTTTGCGTTCAGCTACCCCATTTTGTTGGGGTGTACCAACACAGCTAGACTGATGTAAAATGCCATGAGAAGCTAGATACTGTGTCATTTTTTGAGACATGTATTCGGTGCCATTATCAGATCTAAGAATTTTAAGTTTCTTAGAAAATTGAGTTATGACTAGCATATGAAAATCCTTAAAAACATCAATAACCTCACTTTTGAATTTTAAAAGATATATCCATGTTACACGAGAAAAATCATCAACGAAAGTAACAAAATACTTGTAGCCATCAAAGGATTCAATAGTTGGTCCCCAAACATCAGAGTGTACAAGTTCAAACATCTCATTTGCTCTAGACATAGAGGGTGAAAAGGGCAGTCTGGTGGATTTTGATAGATGACATGTATCACAAGTGATGTTTCTAGCATCTAGACTGGGCATTAATTTTGTAAGAACATTCTCGGAAGGATGGGCTAAACGTTGATGCCATAAAACTTGATCCTGACTAAGGGAAGAAAGAGCAGAAATTTGAGGACGTTTAGAATCATTTGAAAAATAATAAAGCCCTTGAAAAAAGAAACCTTCACCAATCATCCTCTCGGTGGCGCGGTCCTGAAAAAGAACTCGGTGAGAATCAAATATAACACGACAATTTAGTGTTTTGGTGACCTTGCCAATGGAAAGCAATTGGAATGGAAAAGATGGAACATATAAAACCAAAGACTCAATATTTTCAGAGAGCAACTTAATTTTCCCTTTACCTTCGACAGGGACATGTTTTCCATTTGCAACAGAAATATGCGTTGGAGTAGTGATTTTTTCGAAAAGGTGTAAGCTAGTCATTTTTATTTGTTATGTGATCAGAGGCACCCGAATCAATGACCCAAAAATTATGTACAGTACTAGCAACTAAAGCAGTTTTAAAAGCAGTCAAAATACCTTCTAAATTCTCTTGGGATAGATGATCAGAGTTTGCCAGGAAACCAGCAAACTTACCAAGAATAGCTGTAGAATCAGAATTGCTTGAGGCTGTCAAGCTAGCATCACCCTTTTCCTTAAGATAATTGGCAAAATCATTAAGAAGAGCAGACGGGTTGGTAGAAAAGTTCACTACATTACTTGGAGAAGAATCATCAGTAGAGCGAGCAGCAATGTGAGCTTTATATCCATAACCCTTTTGAAGCCCCTTTTCCTTTTCAAAGTCAGGTTTTAATTCTGGATGAAGAATCCAACACCGCCCGATTGTGTGTCCAAGATTATGACAATGAGTGCACTTCAAATCTGGTCGTTTTCCTTTGTAAGATTTATTACTTTTCATCTGTCTGGTAACTGCGTATGCACGGGTTTCTGGCAAGGTGATTCTTGGCTCTGGATTCATGATTTTTCTGCGAGCTTCCTCTCGCTGTATTGTAGCACATACATTTGCAAGGGATGGAAGATCAGAGTTCATTAGAATTCGACTTCGAAGGTCTTCATAATCTGGACCAAGACTGGATAGTAATTGGAATATCTTGTCTTCCTCATCTCGTTTTTTCAATACTGCAATATCAACAGTAAGAGGTCGATATAATGCAAGTTCACTCCACATACCTTTTAGAATTCCAAGTAGTTGCACATAAGTCTTGCCATCTTGCTGCAGATTAGCAAGATCTCTTTTGATTTGAAAAACACGAGCTGCATTGTTTTGATTTCCATACATCTCCTTCACAGCCTCCCATAGGTCCATTGAAGATTCTGAATAACTAAAAATTTCAGCAATATTATTCTCCATAGAATTAAGTAACCAAGACATGACAAGTTGATCCTTGCATTGCCATGCTTCATAGTTCTGCGAGGAAGGGTCAGGGGTCTTGATATGGCCATTAACATAGCCAAGTTTGGACCTTCCACCAAGAGCAATTGTTACAGCTCTTGACCAAGGAAGATAGTTGAGTTCATTCAACAAAACTGAACCAAGACGTTGGTTTGTATTACTTTGTTCTCCTTCTGATGTGTTAGAATATATGTTGATGTCATCAGCACCAATATATTTAGAAGAGTCTTCCATAGAAAACTTTAAGTGAAATGCAGGTCAATCGAAACCTGCTCTGATACCATGTAGAAAAGAAGGAACAGAGAATATGATAACAGAGTTGCTGCTGTGGAATTTGCGGTGTAATCTTTATTATGTAATGTGTCATATATATATACAACGCAGCAGCAGAGGCGTGAGTAGAAGTGGAATAGAAGTCTATGATTACAAAGGAAACTAACAATCTA
The DNA here is from genome assembly GCF_005239225.2 of Populus alba. Taxonomy (NCBI): domain Eukaryota; kingdom Viridiplantae; phylum Streptophyta; class Magnoliopsida; order Malpighiales; family Salicaceae; genus Populus; species Populus alba. Next base: position 10,711,582 of record NC_133285.1, on the reverse strand, counting down.
ACTGTCAATATTTATCTTATAAGGACTGTTTATCTTTTTCCTAAAAGCATTGGTATAATTAATCCTTTACGTATCAGATAACTGTTGCTAACTAATCGGCTAATATTCAGCCTTCTTCCAATAGTTCTCCTACTTATTTATCTGTTTACATCAGACAAGCTCACAGTGATTGAAGGTAACATGAAGAGGGGAAAGGAAAACTCACGGTGATGCCAGATATTATCAGCATAAACCTCTGCTTTCCTAGTGGCAAGCTCAACCGTTTTCCCACACCGATTCAAAGCATCACGTATCTTCCCCGTCGATCCTGAAAGAAAGCATACCAAAATATAATATAAACAATTTAGATTACAAGTAAAAACAAACACCATAAAGGCATTCATGAACTCTAAACTCGAGATCAGACTTACTGTTGCCATTTGTCCCGTATCCATTAGTAGTAGCCGGAGGAACAGTCGCGGACTGGAGGTAAGGATTGTTGTTGCTGTAGTCCATGTTGTGTTGAGGATGCGGATGGGGATTCACTGTGTTGCCTCGGTGTTGCAGTGGTGTATAAATTATAAGGCAGCGAGACAGGTTCCTCACTTTTCCTCTCCACCGCCCAAACGTCACTTCAGTTTTAGCTCCACGCCATTATTCTCGATGGGAACATGCATGGTCGGCCGATTTATTATAGTCCGCCTGTAAATATAATAACAGTAAACCGAATACAGTTATTCTTCCTGTCTTGGGTCAAAGTCGTTGGCTTTAGGAACATGAACTCAGTCGGACAGAATTATGATAATAGCGATGGTATCTTTTTTCGGCAAAAGCCAGTGTGAAAATGAAATTATGCTCTTGCTTCTTGGTTGTGGAGCGAGTTGAAATTCGGTTGACTCGATTCATCTTCGGGGGATATTGTTCTTAAGCTGTAAATGTGATCCTATCGAATTTATTCGCATAATCATGAACGGAATATATGTTAATTAATTATATTGTGAAGAGGGAAGCTTTCGGTTGGATAAGCTTGTGATGACATTGTTGAGAAAGGATTCGTATTTCTACTTGGTCTAGGATCTCTGAATACAGAGAATTAAGCTCTTATTCGTGTCACCAAGTAATGAAAACTACAGTTACTTTACCTAACAAAAAAATATATTATCAGAGAAAAATATATACATGATAACTTTGATTTCACACATGAAAAAAAATTCAGAAAAGTATCTGCTAAAACTTGCCAATAAAAAAAATATACTCCACCTAATAAAAAAATGTTTTAGAAGATTTGGTTCTAGCAATCTGCATATTGCTTCATTAAAAAATATATTCTCAAATTATATGTAGACATGTATATACATGGCAAAAGAAATATAGAAAAAAACAATTTTAAGTTTAAGTCGATCAATATAGGGATAAAGGTTGTTAAAATCACGATTTGACTCATAAAATCGTATAATTTTACAAGCTAATATAGATTTAATGAGCTAAATCGTTTATAAAACTCAAAATAGGTAAAATTAGATGAAATCACATAAAATCACGATTTCACCATCAATTTAATAATTACATCACATAAAATAAAATTGCGATTGCTATTACAGTATCCAGCAACTATTAGCATTTCTTATTGCTATTACAAAACAAAAGCAAAAATTGCAAAATCATGATTCTTTCATACTTTCAATGTTCAACTTTTATAAATAAATTGAAATTGAAATCCCTAAATTTCTAAATCTTCAGTCTTTTTAATTTTTTTCTTTTAGCCTTTCACGGTCCAACAATCAACCACCACTAATAGCCTTTTTCTTTTTTATTTTCCATCGTCAATGGTGTCCTCTTCTTTTTTTATTTGCTAGATAAAAAAAGAATTTATATTTAAAATTCTTATTTGAGTAGTTAATTAAAATCCTTATTGAACTAACATTTAAAATCCTTTGTTGGAATAGGTGCTTAGTAGGTTAAATACTCGAGTGTTTGTGTTTTTAACAATTGGATTTCAATAATTTCTAATTAACTAGTTAGATTAGGATTATATATACATTTTCTTTTTTAATGTAGGAAATATTTCACTATCTCGACAATCCCTCCTTATGATAACCTATATTTCAAAATAAATAATTTCTTCTTTTTAACACAATATATCTTCTTGCTGGCTAAAGTATTTATTACTCGGTGCATCTAGCTTATTTATCCAATTATAATTTTTTTAGACAGATCAGAGTCTGTTCATACATTTGGATAAATAATGAACTAATCTTAACATTTCCTTCACATTGTTGATCTAGTCGGTCAATATTCATTTAGCCCATGGAGGCTATTAAGAAGAGAGTTGACATTGCTATATATTGTAAAAAAAAATCAATTAATTCAATAACTTAAGTTGTTAAATGAGATTTCAAGATATAATTTCTATTATTATCTAACACACTTCTCAAATGAAAGCTATTTGGGCTTAAAACTTGCACGAGTTCATATTGTCTAGTTTTTAATTTTTATCAAATAAACAGAAATGATAAGATTTGAACTTGTGATTACATAGTTATCAAAGTTCTGATATCATGCATGTTAAAGAATCATTTTAATCCAATTACTTAAAATATTAAATAAAATCTCATAATATAATTTATATTATTTTCTAACATGTATTATGTGTAAACTTGCTGCTGTTTTAAGTCTTTTCTACTGCTCCTGAAAAAAGCATGCACAACAGAAACAAAACTCTCTTTATAGCAGTGAAAATCATAGCAACCTTCAAGAACGAGTCAGCCTTCTTCAAATGTAACAACAACAGAAAAACACAGCAACAAGAATTTCAAAACGCAGCATCGGCAATTCCAAAATATAATAGAAATTCCGGCAGTAGGAGTCACATAAAACAATAATCTCCACGCCAGCAGAGCGCCTTCTGTGTAGCAAGAAAAAAACAACAGCATTGGTGCATCAAAGTCCCTTTTAAGACAACAATTCAACCTTTAAAACATAACGGTAATAGGTACCTTCTATATCAATAGATAAACTTTCAATATCGGCAAAAAACAACCTTCAATTCTCTCTTTACAATGACAACAATAACTCCGATAAAAATAATTAAATCATGACTTCCTGGTGGTCATTATGATCATTAGAGAATGTTAATGACAAATCCTTTAAGGTGCAAGGAGTGTTGAAAAGTCATTTTTAAAGGAATACTTGATCGATCATTTGGAACAAAATTACGATTGTGCGAAAAAGAAAAATGGAAGGGCAAAGATTAAATATTTAAAAACAAAAAATTATCTTTTTCAATTAATTCAATGGATCAATTTTAGAAACCTTTCTTTGCAAAGACATCTATAAGGATATTTGAGATTTCATGAAAAAGATGTATTAAAATACTATTAAGGGTATGTTTGAAATTATAATAGCTTTTATAGTTGTGATTTGAAAAAAGTAATTTTTAGTTGAGATTGATTTAGTAAAATATATGTTTGGTTAAGAATTTTTTTCAAATTAAGGTTATAAAATAACTAAAAAAGACATATATTAATATTAATGGTTTTTAATTGAAATATTGTAGATTTAACTACTGTTATTATATCATGAAATAAACGATACTTTTTATAAAGTATTTTTTTATTGTTTCATTAAACTACCTGTAATTTCATTACGTATGAAATTTATATGGTAAGAACTACAGTTTTCATGGTTTCCCGAGCATGCAACAATATTAAGTAAAATATTATTAGGAATAAAATTGGGATTGCGATCAAATTTTGTAAATGCTATGTTATCATGTGATCTTCTTCTAATATAATTATATAGTGCCACTGAATAATATTAAATACTAGTTTTTTTTTTTGCATAAAACACAATATCTGAGAAATTTTATTGGATTTTTTTATTTTACTGGGTTGAACCCGGCCCAACGTATTTAGATTTGGGTCTGACCTAGTCCGATTCATGAATGGTGGAGAGTGAATTAATTCACTCTTCACTGTTCACTTTGCAGAACACTGGAGATGGGGAAATGTAGCCGAAGAAGGAGAAGGAGAAGAAGAAGGAGAAGAGCAGACTATCCTATATGGTTTTTCACTCTCCACTATTCACTTTGCAGAACACTGGAGATGGGGAAATGCAGCTGAAGAAGGAGAAAGAGAAGGAGAAGGAGAAGAGCAGGCTACCCTGCGCGGTTTTCTCCCTTTTGATGGTGCTATTGCTATTGTCGACAATGACTTAAGGTAGTTCTTATGGCGACGAAGAAGAAAGTAGGCGGTGGTGCCCCTTTTTCTTCCTGCGTTGGCCTCTGTTAAACCTTTCTTTTTTGTTTATGTTTCATCCCCCCACATTACTCTTTGTTCTGGAAAAGCTAAGGTGAGCTGCTGTATACAAAGCTCAACTTTGTTACTTTTGTTAAACCTCAGGTACAGCCTCAATTTATAATGAGTTCTACCGAAACAAAACCATGTTTTACCTTAACCAAACATATATTTTTGTGGCTCAATCTTAACTTCACATGTAACAGCATTACCGAACATGTACTAGGGCAAAGAGGCAAATTTCGAGCACTTTATATATAATTTGAATTATTTAGGATAAATATGAGAAAGTCGATTATATACTACTTTTCATTTTCCATGAATAATGACAATTGTTAACAAAATATGAATTTGCAATGATAAGAATATTAATAAACTCGATCATTGACACTGAAATCTAATTATATTATTTGTTTATTAGAGAAATATAAGGATAAAAAGAAGTAATCTTTACTAATTTCATATAATAATTAATTTTTTACCTTGTATATATAGGTGGTCAATAACAAAAAAAAAAAATATAAGCAACAAAATAGTGTGTTTTCACATAAAAGATTTGGAGATAATTTGTTTTTTAATTTTTAATGAAAAGAAAGACTTTCCGAGAATAATCATTTAATGTTATAAAAATAAAATTTTTTGATATATTGATTTTAGAAATAATTTATTTTAAAAAATGTTATTTTAATATATTTATAAATAAAAAAATAATTTTAATAAATAATTTTTTCAACACTCACAAACACTCCGAAAAAAAACAAAAAACCCAATTATTACTTCAGTTATGCTTTGCTAGAAAGGTGAAACAGTTTAACAAAAGCCCCAGTTTCCTTTATCTCAATTTTGACTATCCAATCATGATGTGACGTGATCTTGAGAATATTAATGAGAATCTTCTTCCACCGTAAATATCAACCTTGCACCATTTTGCGATGGCTTATTCGTAATTTGATTTTTTATATGAGAACTCTTTTAATATTTGGAGGTATATGGGAACACAGTTAAAATTTTATTCCTTTAAAATTTATATTTTTTTTGGTTAAAAATTAATTTTTTAAATTATTTTGATATATTAATTTTAACAATAATTTAAAATTAAAAAATATTATTTTAATATATTTTTAAATAAATATATGAATTTTTAAATCACTGTCATTATTATAATCCTAAACATACCATTCCTCCCGGTTTATATAATCATTGAAGCTTCATTTTCTTAGGCAGTGTTTGGTAAAAAAAATAAATTTTTAAAAATATATATTAATATATTTTTGAACAAGAAATCTTTTTAAGAAAAACCTGTTAGAAATTGAAATGTAAATTCTACCAGTAGAAGAATCACCAAGTAGGCCCTTCAATGGCCACTCATCAGAAGGGTCTGGGACCTCTGACCCGTGACTCCTTACCGGTCGCAAATAAAATCACGGGGTGGGGGGGCAACCGGCCTGCAGTTTAGGCTGTTAACGATAAATGAGCTGCTAGGATTATATGAAACTATGAAAGCAAATTAGTTAGAGATTTAAGAGTGACATTGCTGTTTCAGATAATTATGGCAAGGGCCTTGGTCTTTTCCGATACACCCAATGTACGCTGTACATATACATTACACACTACAGTAGAAAGGCCAAGAAGCCAAAAAAGAAAAAAACCAAAAAGAGGAATAAGTTGGGCAGGAGAGAAAGACAGCGATGCCAGGCTAAATATCCTAACCCCAAGATCGAAAATGGGACTCTTGCCCATTTTGGGTCTCCGTTTTAACAGATTTCAACTGATATAGAAAGACACAGAAAAACCCATTTTCCAGCTCCATTTCAGGTGCTTTGTTGCTTCTCTGTATGCCCTTTTAAGGTTTGATGCTCCCCCACTGTTTTTTCTTTTTCCTCGTTTATTTGGTCTCTGTTGATGGTCTTGGCTAGTTCCCTTGTTCGAGTGATAATGATCAGTTGATGGTTTTGGGTAATTGGCTGGGAAGGTTGCTGTTTGATTGTTGGGTTTGATCCACTAATTATTCTGTTGCATCCTATTTTGCGAGTTTATATATATATATAGATACACGAGGAAGAAGCATTTTCTGTTTGGTTGCTTGGTTTCAATCACCTTTCTTTGCCGGTTTCTGAAGATTGGATTCTCCAAAATTTGTGTTGCTTGTGATCTGGGTTAGACCCGGTTTCATGCCAATGAAATCTGGTAATATGGTGGAGATGTACTGTACATTGGAATGTGCAGAGGCATTTGCTTGTGTACATGTATTGTCAATTTGTTCTTATATAAGAATACATAGGATATGTGATTCTAGTAAAGCAATCATGGACTGAAATATCAACTATAGCAGCAAGCAATGTAGAAGGTAACATGAGATGTGTCATATTTCATCATGGACTGAAATATCAACTAAAGCAATCGTGTTTTTGCATATTACTCAACCACTTCTTCTTCTTCTTCTTCTTTTGGGTGCTTCAATGGAAGAAAATACAGATTTTTTCGCATTTTGAAGTTCTTAATTTAGAATATTCTCTCTCTTTTGTTTGTGAAGTTTGATGAATTATTTCTTAGGTTCTGTCATAAGGGGTTTAAATTTTAAGGAATTCTCATTTAAATTGTGTTGATTTTGATGACTACGGTCCATCTTCTCTTCAGGGGCATTACTTCTGGTCATTAAGTTTCGCATTTGGGATTTGATATGTTCCTGTAACTAAAGGATTGTCCTCACATCACTTTCTGTATCAATGGGCATACAGAAGATTTGCCATCGGAGTTCAAGTTCTGATAAAGTTTCTTGCTCCTTCAGTGGTGAAGTCAAGCAGATGAGAGAAAACCCAGTTTTGGGTGCAGACTCAGGGAATGATTCAGATGATTGTGAACTTGCTGAATTGAACTGTGAGCTTGGTATGGTGGAAGGTCAGCGTTGCAGCATACCATATGAGCTCTATGATCTTCCAGATTTGAGGGAAATATTATCTCTAGACACATGGAATTTGTGTTTAACAGAGGAAGAAAGGTTCAACCTGTCAGCTTACCTTCCAGATATGGACCACGAGACATTTTGCCTGACTATGAAGGAGCTTTTTGATGGTACTGAACTATATTTTGGGAATCCACTAGATAAATTTTTGAAAAGATTGAAAGCTGGATTCTACCCTCCAAAGGTGGCTTGCTTCAGAGAAGGTTTGCAGTTTCTACAAAGGAAGCAGCATTATCATTCTCTGAGAGCTTACCATGACAGGATGATACAAACGTTTATAAACATGAGAATGTTATGGGATCAGTATGGAATGAGTCCTGGAATTGAGGAAAAGATTTCTGTGTGGAAAAACAGGAGAAAACAAAAGAGCGTCAATGTGCTTGATCTTAATGAATCTCCCAAGGATGATCATCTATTAAATGAGGTGGACAACTTGGAAACAAAAGTGATGAAGCTAGTGGAAAGTGAGGGTTCAGCAAAAGAAAGATCACCCTTTCTGTGTACCAACAGGACAAAAATTGTAGCTCCATACTGCAGACCGAAGGGAGTTTTAAAGATGAAGGCATCTGGAAAAGATTCATTCCGTAATCACAATTCAAAGATGGTTGTGGCTGACTCCTCGGGACAACGTCGATCATTGCCCAGGGGAGTGTTGAAAATAGTACCTAAAGCTCCTCCACTTCACCTGGAACAATCAGACATTGTGCCAAGAGGAGTGCAATCAAACTTTCCAGCCAGGACTCATGGCATGCGGGATTTTAAGTTTTCTCCTTTGCCAGCATCTGTATGCTTTCAGAATGCAGGTAGCCTGTATGAATATCCATTTCTAAGGAAAAAGGTTGATGGTGACAGAGTTCATTCAACTCTGGACCAACCTCAGTTTCTAATAGATCCGCAGGAAATTGTTAGAGTAACCCAAAATCTCCCCGAAAGCTCTACAAGAAATGTGAAACCAGAATCGCTTCCAACTTTAGATGAAAATTCTGTTGTGGTAAAACACAAATTATTTGGAGTTGATATGGGAAGGTTTCCAAATAAGGAATGCAAGTCATCCTTGGATACAGAGGGTGCAAGGCCATATACCTTTGGTGGTGAAAATCTGGGGGCAAATGTGGACAGAGAATCTAATGACTCTTTCCTGAAATCCTTAGAATCATTCCCATTTCGTATCCAATATCATGGAGGGGAGCAGTGTGTGGCACCATTAAAAGAAGAGCATCTCACAATCTATCCAAGAATTCCAGAAGTGGTTCCTGCAATTTCAGATGCTGGCAATGATAAGCATGAAACGTTAATGGAGTCTTCTTCACGCCAAAAGAATGGTGAGAATGATGTCAGTGTCAGAAAATCAGGGAAGCTATCGAGTAAATCCAGTGTCTCAGTGGCATTCAAGGATCAAAAGTTACTGCCTTTGACGTACAAGCGAAGGAAAGTTCTAGCTAAGGCCAACTCATTAAACTTTGGTAAGTCACTAACAGCAGATGCTAATCTGAAGTCTGCAATTACAAAAGAATCAGATCAAGATTTTAGGGAGGGTGTGAAAACTGTGAAGATAAAATTAATGGGGTTGAAAGATATGCCCTTGAACAGGGAACCTTGAACAACATTAAATGTAGTAGGTACTTTTTAGTACCAATTTTCTTTGTGCTTTTCACAAAATTACTCTCTAGTGTATGCTTTTCAAGATGTGTAAATCGAAGTATAGTAGTGAAAAAAAAGGTTCCTATCTTCATGATAATCCCATTGCAAACATATTCACGAGTCTGCTACCAACATACCATAGGCATGGGCATGCATATGTAGTAAATACTTTCACATTGACTTTTCAAGTTACAGTAGTGATGTTCTAGCATATCTTCAGACGATTCCATCGCCAAATAAATATTTCCTTTCTATCTGGTTTATAGCTCTGGTACCAACTAACATTTCCAGATTGACCTTGTCTAAACTGGCTGAGAAGGTGATATGCATTTGAAATATTTTAGTTTTCATATCCTGTTTCTGTTTCATGTCATTGCTCAGGATTCTTTGACATGATTGTAGTCAGTTTTCCCTGCCTCCTCGAACCAGATTGGCTGAACATTTTGATAACTCCAATATCTGGTTTAATGTGGACTGTGAAGATAGTTTTATTATGGTTGTATGATTCTTTGCCTCCAGAAATCTCTTTCTACATCAATCTAGTGAATTATGAGAATAATGAACTTCTTTTGAAATCAATATAGGCTGCATTTGCTGTTGTTTCATTTCAATGTCAATGTACGTCAAGGTTTCTGCTAGATCTGGAAAGTGGTCGCGTGAGAGCATTTCTTGTAAGTTTATTTTCAAGCTGTGTAAGTCAGTATATCCTCTCGTCCTGATCAAAGTACAACTCGTCTCCTCGCACTCCCTGGTAATGATAGGGATGCTAATTGGGGCAAGGTTTTTCAAGAGTACTAGTGCAAACTTTGTTTGTATGACTTGGTCAATCTCTGTTAGACAGCATCCTCCACAGGACTTGTCCGTAGGCTGGATTTTGTCTACCTGAAATTGAATATGTGCAGCTTCAAGTTTTACACTGCATGATCCCCCAGAAAGAGAAGGATAATAACTGGTTTTCTGTTTTTTTTTTTTTATTTGGAAGTTGAATTTGAGAAGTGTTTATGTTGCAGCAGAATAAGTTCTCATGAATGCATTGGTCCATTAGAGACAAGGTGGTGTTTTTGATTGAGTTTCAATCTACATCAAAATTTAATTTTTTTCGGATATTGAAAATATATTTTTTTAAAAAATAAAAATATTATTTTAATATATTTCCATATAAAAAAACATAATAAAAAGTATCTTCCACTTTCATGTGTTTTGGAATGCCCTACAGTGTTTCAGAACAGCTATCCTTAATGTAATTTTCATGATTTCACCTGATTTCTGCTGTCAACAACTGCTAATAGATGCCTCAAATAGGCTGTCAACATTAAAAGTAGGGCTTTTAATTTTTTTTCGTTCTCTGACTGCAACTGCAAGTCTGCAGTGTTGAACGTCACAATACAACCGAGTTGGCAAGGGGTGCTCTCTTATCTTGCCTAACGTGGTGTTTCACAAACCAAGCAAAGGCCTGAACCTCGGTCAATTTGCTTGTTCTTAACGCTTTGTTTGCTATTAAAAAAAATTTAACTTTGTTTTCAAAAAAATATTTTCTTAAAAATTTTAAATAAAAAATACTTTTCAAAAATTATTAAAATTTTTAAAATATCATATTATTTATTAAATATATCAATTTTAGTTCTCAAATTTTTTATTGCTATATATATTTTGTTTGAATATTTATTTTTCAATTTATTTTTTAAAATTTAATTTTTATATTAACTTTGGTCCTCATTTTTTATAATTGTTATTTATTTTTTTCTTATTATTTTTTTATTGAAATTTTTTATCTATCAAATTTGATTCTCATTCCTTTGATTGTCATTTATTTTATTTGAAATAATTTAAGAAATGTTAATTATTATTATTTAAATTTTTTTATTTTTTATTTTTTTTAGATTTGATCTCTGTTATTTTGATTATTATTTATTTTATTTGAGATAATTTATGAAATTTATATATTTTTTTCAATTTCATTCTCATTCAACTTTTTAATTTGTAAGATTTGTTTCTTATTATTTTAATAAACTTGAGAAAAATAAAACATTAATAAGTTATTTTTCAGTTCATTTTTCATAACATAACTAAACACTGGAAAATATTTTTCAATTTATTTTCCATTACACTACCAAACATCATAAAATAATTCATTTTTTAAAAGAAAATTACTTTCCAGCAAACAAACGGGCCTAAATAAATTTACCAAGATGTTTTGACAAAAGGATTATTATTATTATTAAGTACAAGAGGAATCAAAAAATCAGATTTTGTTTGTTTGATAATTAGGGTTCCATTTCCTTACTAATGGTGGGCTTAGAAAGTAAGATCCACGAGGATTAACGTTTTACACACAGATTCTGGTTGTGATCAATAAACGACAGCAAGCCCGAATCACCTTATCCAGCCAGGAATGGATTGCGGGCAAAGAGGTTTGGTTAGGAAAGCACCCACGCGTGTGCGCCACATACTTCCAACCGTTAAAATTTCCCTTCTCTCACAACCATCCAACCAACCGCCATTTCCCTCCATCTTCTTGTACCTTTTAGTAAAGTACCATTACTCCGTTTCACTTGTCATGTAAAAATCAAAGCCACCGAAAGCAACGATAGCGGAGGTTGGCTATCCATGTTATCTCTTCCTAATTTCACCGGTGGCACCACCGCTCTGTCATCTCCACGTTCGTTGGCGCCACCTCGCTCTCGCCATTCGGTGTTTAAGAAGGTTACTGTTACCTCCAGATATCCTTGCTGTTGCTCTTCTTTGAGACTTCAGGAATTATCAATTCAGGAGCCTTTAGAAGAATCGAGGGAGATCTTTAGATTACAAACACAGAATGATGAAAATGATCCTGTTCCAAGAGACCAAGAAGAAGAGAGAGGGATTTCTAAAATACAAGTGAGCAGGGAGAAACACATACCCGTTTCCAAGGCAGAGCTTTTGGATGCTGTTTTATTGAAGTTATTCGACTCTCAAGATGATGATGCTAATCAGTTCCTTCTTCTTTCTTCGTGAGTGAATTACACTGCCTCAGTTGATTGCTTTTTTTTTTTTTCCCTTAATAATTATTATTATTTCTCAACTAATCTTCAATTTTATGATGGATTAATTGCAGGTGTTTGGACTCTATTCTACACGCAGAACACAAAAGTATTTTAGAGGAAATGAGGACAGATTACTCACTTACTCATTCCATTGATGATGAAGCGACAAGTGATGAGAAATCAGGTAGTTCAGATGGAAGAGAGGCGGCTGACAGGGAAAATCCTGGCTCAGTTAGCAATAAGATCAACGGAAACGGGAGCGTGGGGAACTTAGAAGAGGAGACTGAAGTTGATAGACCATTGCATTTTGATTATGGTCTAGACTTGAGAAACTTTTTAAGTTCTCCAGTAACAAACGCCAAGAGATGTTCTAATGGAGAGTGCAGGTCTGTTGCAGGCTATTCTTAATTAAAACATTTTTTAAAACGGTCAAAATTAACATGATTTGCAGAAAAGATTTTCTTCAGTCTCCATATATTTATGGATTAGAGTCCCATGATCTATACGTTTAGGATTGTCAGTTAATTTTTTGGTTTTAACATTTATGTTGCTATTTCATCCTTTATCCTGTCTTGTGTCTGTGTGTGTAATTCCTTTTGCAAAATTGCTTGTAGACTTGCTGTTGCCACCCGCTTCCAGCGTTCTTTTATGCAACTTCTTAATAATGCTCAGTTTCAAGAACTATCAGCTGGGGATTTGATGCTGACATCTGCCTTGAACTCAGATTACCTCCTTACTTTGCCAGTATACGTGGACTGGAAGAAAGCATCTGAATCCAATGCAATAATCTTCAGGTTTTTGTGTATTAGTTTCAGTTAGAGTGCTGCAGCAGTCAGTATTCCGGTATACAAAATATTTGCAATCTGCTTACTTCTAAGGTGATATTCCTTACAGGAGGGGCTATGCAACTGAGAGGCAGAAAGGTCTGCTAATTGTTGAAAAGTTGGATTACGTTCAGTCCAGGCTTCTGCAGGGTATTTTCTTCCTTATATCAAAACCAGTGGGGAAAGTTGGCATATGGATAAAAGAGGTCGTTGCCTTTCCCATGAATTCTCTGATAGTATTTTAAAAACCAACTGCATGATGTGTGAATCGATGAAGAATTGATAAAATTGGTCAAATATTCCTTTTATTTTCTCTGATATTGAGGGGCAAAACCAAAAATCTTGATTTCCAAACTTGTTGGGCAGTTAATCTTTGAAGGAAGTCAGTCAAAGATTGTGTAAACGCAGTTGCAGTTCTGCAAGAGTTATCTCCATTAAGTGGTTTCTACTTTGTTATTTTGTTGCCATAATTCAGCTCACTAAGTGTTCCTTGGGACAGGCTATTAGAAATGCTTTTGAGAGCCATGAAGTACAAGATTGGATTAAGAAAATGACACCTTGGCTTGAGCAACTGTCACTTTTTCAGCAATCGTATTTTAGTAATGAACAAGCTTCTGATAATCCACCGGAGATTGACCAACTATCAGATACTGAACTTCCAATTTGGCTAGCAGCACAGAGGGCGGTAAGTCGGTATGAAGGTTTTCTGTCACCTGTTGGACCCCGTGGAAGGCTCTTCAGGAAGTTGCTCACATGGATTGGATTTCTACCTCCTTTGCCGGAAAAGCCATTTGAACTTGACAGTTATAGTAATGCTTCTGAACCTCGTTTAAGGTTTGTAGAATTTGAATTTTCTCTCTCTTCTTACAGTAGCCATCTTCTACTGCGTATGAGCTTACGTTTTTTCCCATTTTCGTTCTGCTGTGTGGAAAAAATTGTCTGAAGTTAGCTAAGAGTAATTGGCATGACTGAGTGCGCAATGCTATTAACGTATGAGGAAAAGTATGATGCTTTAGTACCAAACTAGCTTCATTACTACTTGTCACAAATTTAGCTATCCTTTTGGTTTAAGTGATTGACTGTAACTTGACTCTGCATGAATCTTGCCTGTTTAACACCATGGGCTTGTCTCGCAAAAACAGCTATCCATTGATATTATGTGAATTTAAATGACTTCTGGGTTCTGATAGGGGTAAGCTACTAGATGTAGGCTTTATATTGCCAAGTAATTTGGACAAACAGAACAATAATCAAAATACAATTTGAATTTCTATGCTTCACAAGATTCTATCATCATTAAACAAGAAAGGCCATTAGAAAGTATTTGACTGCAGTCTTCGAACAGCTGTAGATGAATTCAGGCTGGTGCCTCAAGATTAGAAATTTTCTTGAGGTTGTTGAATCATTAAAGCCAATTTGGAAAATAAATGCCATTTTACGTGACATCCATGGTATCTTTTGTACGTTCCACGAGGATTTGACTATCTATTTTAGTAGGACGTAGTTTATGATTGACATTATCACCTGAATGGTCAAGTAATTGAAGATCTTTTCACTCAGGCCGATTTTCTTATCAAGGATATCACTTAGTGATATATGGAGACCTGCTACAAGAAAATACTGCAGAAACAATATTTGGAAAATGCTAAAGACTTCCTTTTCCATACTACTTTCTCAGTCAGTCCTCCAGGTAATCACTTTTTCCCCCTTCTTATCGATTGCTTTTGTTATGTAGTATTTTGTAAGGATAGATGTTTAAGCCTTAGCATCTACCAAAAACATGAAGATTTTTAAGCTATATCATCTCTTGCCCATGTGCAAGAGCAAGAACATTGTAAATAAAAATGAAGTATTGCTGGTAAATATGTTTCTATGATATCCTTAATGAAATTCAGATTTTTATTATTCCTCAACCTTTGCATGTTCCTGATTAGGAACCTGCATTTCAAGAATTAATTTTGCTTTATACCACGGAAACAAGTGATAGCAATCCTAAAGATAAAGCTGAGGTTCCAGCATTGGAGCTAAAGATCTATGAGAGAATTCCCATTCCCGATTTACCGGTAAATACCTCTGACACTGCAATATCTGTTGATGCTTTCTCGCATTTTGTTCTAGTTTCTTGAGTTACTGATGATTCAACTGTTTGCATATGATTTTCACATTGTAATTAAACAATTTGTAGGTTGTTTTTCCACACAAAAAGCTGTCTTTCCGTATCATTGACACGGTATGTGCAGGTTTAATCCCTCTTTTACATATTATAGAGTTTCTAAAACAAAAATATGAATACTATCTACTGAAGCTTTTCAAAGCAGCAGCCTGTGTTTATTCTAGTATTATCTGGTATCATGCTTGTGTTACTCTAGCAGACCGATATTTGATATTACTTGTTGCCATTGATTATGTTTTCCTATCCTTATAATTATTCTTTTTACAGAAAGGTGTTGTGGATGTTGATTTACTAGCATGGTTGAATATGCTGAGTTCTTTCTCCTAAATTTTGTGTGTAAATGAGAGTGACAGCCCTTTAACCTGCTGAAAGTCTGAATCCACCTTAAATTAACAACAGTTCTCCCCTTAAATGTTGTGTGTGCATAAATGAGAGGAACTCTGTTTAGCATTCTGTCATAGCATATTATCTTGTTAATACCGTAATTGACTTAGTAAATAGACTTCTCAATGGTTGAAGAAAGCTGAATAGCCTTGATTAACTCTATCATCTTGCTGATGCTGAGTTTCACAGCTACTACATTATTTTTCAATACATAAGCTGATATGGGTATATGGAAACTGATTGAAGTGCTACTGTGCTTACGCAGAGTAGAGTTGACATTTTGGCCCTAACTCATTTCCCTTATCTTTCTGGATGAGTTACATTAAACATTGGGATTTCCGTGCGGGGTGACTGCTGTCCTAGCATAGCAGGTTTGCTGTAGAAAAGCATTACTTCATTCACATTTGGAGATAAAAGGTTATTCTGAAATGTACTTGATGTGTCCCGTCTCTACTAGAAAGAGAAGTGTATGTTGATGTGGATGCTCAAAACACCATGTAAAATTATGTGAGGCAGTTGATGGGCCTTTGTCTGTTGACTGGATGTAATTTATTGGTTGAGCCAAATGACTAACATATTCTAGATGTGCTTATGGATTTTACTCCATGAAGCCATCCTTTCAAATAATAGCTTCTTGACCAACTATTGTGGATCTGTAGGTACGCTTGGATGCAGCTACGATATTGGGACTTTTGGCATACTTCATAAACTACAAATTTGAGATCTTATCTTCCCCGTATGTGTGTTTTTGGTGGTCATATGATTGTTTTTTGAAATGGTAGCATTTGGCGCAAAAGTTAAATGTGGATCTAAAGGTGCAATTATGTTTTGTGATGTGCGAGTTCATAGTGTGGGTTGATGAAAAGGAACATGAATTCAATATCCATTTTCGTAGTGTCTGCCGCACGTCATAATTCTATAAAACAACCTCCCCCACCCCCTCTCTTTCTAATCAGTGGCAGTGCTTGAAGTTTTTTAATACTTTTTTTGAAGTTGGATTCATATAATCTTGATAGCATATAATTTCCTATGCAATGCAGATCGGCAATATTTCTTGATGTAGTTGCTATCACTGCTCTGATAATATATGTGACTCGTGTGGCTTTGGGTTACAAACAGACATGGGATAGATATCAAGTCAGTTTTCTGTGCAATTTCCAAGATTATTATCATCTAAATTTTACAAGTACATATAATATATGCTGAGAGATAGTTATAATTTCTTAAAGGAATCTTTTATTACAGCTGCTGGTTAACAAAACGCTTTACGAGAAAACACTGGCAAGTGGCTTTGGCTCAGTTCATTTCCTTCTCGATGCTTCTGAACAGCAGCAAGTGAGAAACTCTTTCGATATTCCTTTTTTATGCTTTCCATAAATGCAGACATAAAATAGCACTTAGAGCAGTTGATATTCTAGTTTCTTGTTATTTTAGTGGTATACGAATGTGAGAATTCGATTCACAAATTGATTTCAACTATAGAAGAATTATTTGAAGTCTTTGAATTACTGCTGCTCTTTTTGTTCCCTCGTCATTTGGTCAATGAGCTCGGCTTGCATAGTATTCTATAATACAATGTGTTTTGTATTTTCCTAGTGTTCTTATTTAATTTTTCATTTCTCTGAAAACTACTAAATGCAGTATAAGGAAGCCATATTGGCATACGCGATCCTGCTTAAAGAAACAAATGGACAGGTCTGCCCATCCTATCCCTTCTTAAGTTTTCCATGTTGAATTTATGCATACATTTTAATCCTGTCAGCTTTTTGCATTTGATCATTGTGTGGTAGAAGTAGAATTAGTACTCTAGGGGGTATAGGATTTGGTGTTGGAGTATTCTGAGTTGCTTGATGGTGTTTCTATCTTATCCCATTTTTAATTGGATGAGTGAGGACAGTACACATGGATGCATAAACCAACTTTATTTACCATGAATATTTCGTACAAGAACAAAAGTGAAGTTCAGTGCAGCATAATGAGATCATCTGCACTAATAAAGGGCAAGTTAATTGCCATTCCTGGAAAAGCACACATGGATTCAGTGTTTGCTGATTTATTGACTAGAGATTTCCGCAATGATGAATCAAGAAACCTAGTCTTTTATAGCATTTTGAGAAATTTTATATGATCTAAAACCTGTGCTGTGCTTTTTGATATTTTTGGTTTTAGCATTGTTTAGGCTCATCTAGGAATTGGCATTTAATATTTCTATCTGGAATTCTCATAGCAGATACAATTCCTTGCCTATCATCACGGCACATGCAGCCTTTTTTTAGAACAGTTCTTGCGTTAAGCAAAAAAACAGGAGGAGCATTTCTTGCCTTTGAGCATAGAATTTCTTTTATTTCCTTGAACATTTTCCTATTGTTTAGAGAAAAACCATAGTTCTAATTACTGCAGGTTGCTTGTCACCGAAGTGTTGGAGATGAATGCGAGAGATTTATGTTCGATGTGTTTAAAGTAAAGGTAAACATATGAGTCTAGTATTATTTAGCAAAGCCGATAACCGGTGTTAATTGCTTAATTGGTCGGAATGAATGCAGGTTGAAATGCCAGTTGAAGAAGCAATGAATACTTTGATTAGGCTAGGCCTTGTTATAGAAACACCCGTTGATGGAAGAGGAACCAGGTTGCAGGCTGTTCCTTGTGAAAAGGCGCATAAGATTCTTAAAGAACGCTGGAATAGTTTGCTTTGTTAGTTATAGTGAAGTCAAATCCAAGGTTTCATTTTGAGAAGAGTACTTACTACACCTGGATAATTGGTGGAGATTATCCGTTGAAGCCATTGTACACTTCATCAGGTAGTTTATAGGCAGTTGCAGGGCTTTTTCTTCTTCTCTTGCGATTTTCAAAATGTTCTCTCAATAAATTTCTTAAAAGAGAAGAAATCAAAGAGAAGGCCTAACATGAAAAGAGAAAGGATTAGTACCTGCATTTTCGATAATTAGGTTTTGTTTGTTCTACTTGAAGCTTGTATCAAATTAGTTTGGTTTAAACTTAATCCAATGTGTGGTAATGCATGTTGACCACAATCATTTCTTTGTTTTACCAAAGAGAAGCAGTCCAGGCACTTGCTTTAAACAATTTTACAACTCATCTGGAGAGGGGAGGGGATTTGGTGCCTCTGTTCCATGGCCGTCCCTTGCATCTTGCTATTCACTGCCAGATTTAATTGATCGATATAGACATTTTCTTTTAAGCTTTCCACAAGTTCAACTGATTGCACAGACTACCGTGAAGCATTGCCTAAAATTTCAAGCATTACTGCTGTTACTCTGGGTCTCCTCCACACAAAACTTGGGAAGATGGGAAATGCTAACGTGGTTATCGTAGATATTTCAAGTATAATTCCCTGCATTTCCCGATAAACTTGGAGCCGCTGGGACAAGCATTGTATGAACAAAAACATGGAAGGCGACACCTTCAAACACAAAAACTTCTGTGTAGATTTGTATCCCTCCGAGCAGTTTTCAAATCTCGGCAGTGATATATTCGAATGTTATTGCGGTGAAAATTTAAACCAAAATGTACAACAAGTAAATAAATGAAATATGGATACATGTACTAGAAGAGCAGTATACAGCTGAGCTATGGAAGGTTACTTTATTGCCTGCGGGGAAGAGGGGGAGAAAGTAATGGTCTGGGGGATCCATTGTTTCTAAATCCTTGCAGCCATTGGACTATCAGTCTCTTGCTTTGTGGCTCTCATCTCCCGTGCCACTCATTCCCCATCTTGCCACTTCCAAATCAAGTTTTTGATTTGTAGTTTTGTGTATGCCCGGTAGTAAATAAGACAAGCAAGGGTTGTCCCTCACAAGTCAAGAGGCTGAGCTCTGGTAAAGACAAAAACTCCACCACCTCCTACGGCACGCCCCAAAAGCATATTGCGATCGAGATAGGAGAGGTAATATAGGCCTCCCACTGATCGCCTGAAATTCAAGCATGTTTCAAAATTCACGCGAGCAAATTGGAAAACTTCAATGGAACATATATATATAACAAACTGTACCTCCCTGGGTCTCCTGGGTTTCTTACAGGAACATGAGCTTTGAAAGTGCGGATAAACTGTAGGATCTGTTCAGAAGGATTCAAAGGATGACTCTTGTTAAGACAGAATACCATGATTTTCTGTTACAAATCACTAAATTACACGTGTTGGTTTAGAACCAGATAACCCAAGGCAAGCATCCATAGAGTAGAAGCATGGTAGAGATGTATGTGACAGTGAAAAAGGCACACATCGTGAATAAAACTTTTCTGTAATATAAGCTTGATGAGAAGATATGTTTGATGGTTGAATATTCAGAGAAAATTAAGCTTCAGCATCTAGCTGATGGTAGCAATATGATTTTGGGACCTCGGCATCAGACTTATCAGGTGGTATGCAATGCTAAAAATTAAACAGCACAATCTGGAATTAAAGATCAAGGTTCATTCACCTGCAGACTAAGAAATGAACGGGGTAGCAGTGCCGGAGCTATTAAAGCTTGCAACTCTTCACTGATTCTAATATTTTGAATGCTTATCTGCCAGAAATGATGGCAGTTTCAAACAATAAATGAGAATTAAGATTTAATATAGAGGATTCTAAACTAGTAAAGTGATCACGGGGAAAGGAAGAGTCAAGTGGTCTTAAAGTTACTCTTCCCAATGTAGGAGCTAATTAATTCATTAACATCAGAAAGACAGCAGATAAAAAATACGCCAAGATATTTTTAGAAGCTGACCTCTTCAAACTGAAGATAGATGTTGCGTGCAGAAACAACATTAAATTTTGCGGAAACAAGGAGAGTAGCACCTTCTTGTTCCTGCAGAGCATTAAAATCACAAAATGAATTAGAAGAAAATATGTCCTCCGAAGAATCTGGCAAGCATTCTTAAAAAGTACAGTCTATGATCTTCAACAGAGAAATGGCTTTTTGGTCTCAAGTAGTTTTAGTTCTTTTAGCATCTCTTACTGTTTTTCTTTTTTGATCTTTTGGAGAAAAATCCCCATTCAACTAATGCTCCTAGTTCCTATTCCATTCTTCATGGATTCTACTCCCCCCTGACATTTCAGTCATTTTTTCACTCATATGGCATGCACCCACATGTTACAAAGAGATCCTCAATTCCTCAATTTTTAAGTGAAGATAAATTTATCATTTTTTTCTCTCAGGAAAACAAGAAGATTCTCATTAAAGGAAGCCAAGAACAATAAAGAAACAATTGGTTCCCAAATTTAACTAGACAGCAAATCAATGAATCTATTAACAAATATTATGCTGGTTGGGATAGCAATTTCAGATCCAGAATTGAAGCATAAAGAAGCTAATTCAGAAGTAGACAGGCATTGTCAGGGATACAGCGCTTGACCAATTTGCTTGTTTAAAATGTCAGTAGCCGTAGACCTAGTTGAGAAACATTCAAGACAAATGCAGCAAAGGAAATGCAGAAGCTCACCTCTAACAATGTTGGGATACTCCACTGAACAACATTGCGAATGACACCACCATCAGACTGATCTCTACATTCAAATTTCTGGAAGATCTGCCCAACCTACCCTTACATTTATAGATAAAATAATAACGATGATGGAAGAAAAAAACATTACCTGGTAACCCAAATAAAAAGTACAACAAAAGCTGAAGAGAGAAAGCAAAAAAACTAACCCATCAAGGAGTCGAAGATGATGTTTAAGAAATAGGATTCATGTACAAATAGCCAAACTACATAAATTGTGGCAACTAGATACATGAAAGCCAAATCAAAAGATAAAATCCCACAAGTAGAAAGGCTTCAAGAAATTATCTTGTTCTACGTTTGTCAACAAATACCACCACCAAGTCTCTTCCACCACAATTTCATGATTAGAAAGGAATGAACACGGCTATTTTATAGAAAAATAATAAATGGGATAAAAAAAAGATGATAAATTTGAGCAGAAACTGTGTTGCTATCAATAGAAAAGTTTTATAACGAGAAGCTTTCATTTTTACCACCTGAAAGAAGGGAAACCTTGCAGCAGATTCAAAGAGAACAAGGACATCAGGGGCAGAGGTGTACTGTAGGCGCCATGTGCCATCCAGCCGCACCATGTCAACTGACTCACCCATGTTGTATCCTTCCAAGCTCACCTGCCACAGTGATATTAGAAACAATAAATACATTTATTTTTATAATCACCAAAACCTTTTCTTTTCAGTACAAGCAGAGAGAGGGCAAGTTAACAATATCCCAACAGAGAGAAATAAAAAAGAAAAAGAAAAAACCGAGAGAGACAGACTAGAGCCTCCTCAATAGAAGAGCGTTGATCAGGAGTGGTAACAAGCCCTCGTTGCGTGTCTTGGACCAATCTCAACAAATCATTTTTTTTGTTCTCAATCTCAAATTCAGATACCTAAAAAGAATTCAGAATCAGAAAATGTACGTTGTACAGTACCAAACATCATCAGCATCATGATTCAGGACGAGATAAGAAAAAGAAGAAAGAAGAGAAGGTGGCCACCCGAGCAGTGATATCAGTAGCTACAGTTGCTGAACATGAAAAGTTTCTTCGAACGGTGAAATTTCTTCTAGTGGCAGCGTTACAAGTAAAAGGGTTAATAATTTTGAAAATGGGTCTCTTTCCAGTTGCAGGATACAACGAAGTAGCAAAAGTCATGTTCATTTCTTCACCGGATTATAGGCCTGGAAGCTTGCAATATCCTGTTATGTTATCTCCCCCGTCTTTCAATTCCTCACCTTTTGCTTTGCTCTTGATGGTGGTGGAAAATAAATTGAGCAGTTGGCTTTAAACGACAATCATGATATACACATGACATGTCGTCTGATGTCGGTTAAAACGACAGAGTAAGTTGTACTGTGCTTCTGGGTTAAAAAAGAGGAGGAGCGGGGGCCGAAGACCCGACCCGAGCCCGCCTGGAGTCTCTCACTCTCTCCCTCACCGGACTTGAAATCGAAATGGCGAGCAACTTGGTGCTTTATCGGTGCTCTTTGTTATCATATCAATACACCAGTGCTGCCACTATTATCGTAGGGAGAAGAATAGTAGCAATTTCTGGAAATGGATTTAGGGCTTGTAAACCGATTCGTCTAGCCAGAAATTATTGCTCCTGCTCCTGCCCCAACCCCAACCCCAACCCCAACGACTCCGCGTTTGTAGTTGCAAATGACGAAAAGTACGGCAACAAACAGATCATAAGTCTAACTCCTCGCCTTTATGACTACATCCTCTCCAACGTTAGAGAGCCTGAGGTATTAATTAGTTAATTTCTATTATTACTTTGTGCTCATTTTTAATATTTGATTTTACTCAGATTTTAAGGCAACTTCGAGAAGAGACTGCTTCTATGCGAGGTAGCCAGATGCAGGTAGGTATGGTACCGAATCAGTTATATTGAAATTGGCAATATCATTTTTGTATATGGCTTGAAATCGATTTTTTTTTCTTTTTTAATTTCCTATTCTATTCTACAGGTATCTCCTGACCAGGCGCAACTGCTTGCCATGCTTGTCCAGATTCTTGGTGCGAAACGCTGTATTGAACTTGGTGTTTACACCGTATGTTGTTGTTACATTTCTCTTTCTAATTTCATTTGGATTTTGCCCTTCCTGCTTCAATCAACATTGCAGCAATCGTTATATAATTGTTTGGAGCATAGTGATGTCTGATGTAATGTTGATTTACTGATATTCTGTATGTTGGAATTGCAGTAATTGTTATATGATTGTTTCTGTTCAGGGATATTCGTCGTTGGCAGTTGCTTTAGTACTGCCAGATTCTGCTTGTTTAGTTGCCTGTGAAAGAGATGCTAAGTCTCTAGAGGTTGCAAAAAAGTATTATGAGCTAGCTGGTGTTTCCCACAAGGTAGGAATTACATTTGATGCCATCATTTCTCTCTTACAGAGCTGTAAAATTATTTGAATAATTTGGTTACATGGTCTACAGCAGTGAGGCATGCTGTGATATAGTAGAGATGTCATTTGAAAACTCAAAAGACTAGTTCTCTTTTTGATGAGTACAGTTTGCTGTATTTGTTGAGTTAGATCACCTGGTCCGTTCTTTCTGCTACTAGCTCTATCACCCGCATATTTTCTAGTCTTAGCACTACCATCTATTACTCGATAAGTCCAACAGTTCCATTTTAAATTAGGTTGATGTGAAGCATGGAATGGCAGCGGACATCCTAAAATCATTGATTCTGAATGGTGAATCCTGCAGGTAATGTCATAAGCCAGTGCTTTTATCACGCTCCTTTCCTTTCATGGGGACCAGGAGGCAACATTTTCTGTTTCAATAAATTCTTCTTGGTAGTTTTTCCAATACCAGGGGGCTCTCAAGATAACGTGATTAACATTTTTATGTAGTTTCTTTCTGCAGCTATGATTTTGCATTTGTTGATGCCGAGAAGAGAATGAATCAGGAGTATTTTGAATTGCTATTACAACTGGTAAGATCCACGTGATGATGAAAGCAGAATTTCCTCTATCCATTTCCACATATAAGCTGACCTTTTCTTGCAAAATCCCTCCATAAAGTTTGTGCAGCAGTTTGTAAGAGTTCTTGGTCTTATTGCAGGTTAGGGTTGATGGTGTCATTGTCATTGACAATGTTCTTTGGCATGGCAAAGTTGCTGACCCGCTGGTGAATTATTGTATATGAGTTATAGAATCTATCCCCTTGAATTAAATTTACTTACGATAGTATTATTTTTTTAGCAGGTAAATGATGCTAAGACGGTTAGCATCAGAAGTTTCAATAAAAATATAATGGAGGATCCACGCGTCAGCATCAGTATGGTACGTAAATGGAATTTGTGTTTCGTTTTTTAATTCTGGAAAAAAAAAAAACCATATGATCAGCTTTCACCAGTCACTTTTACAACTCTAAAGTCCAAGCATTTGGGATGACAGGTACCTATCGGAGATGGCATGACAATCTGCCGGAAGAGATGACTTTTTCACAGGCTGACAGTGATTTTTCAAAAGCTGTAACAGATTGATCAGCGCCACAAGAAGGCAAAAATGAGGTTATTTCTTTGACAATTAACTTGCATATTGGTTAAGCATTGAGTTCTAAGTTGGTATGATGATGAACAGGCCTGGGAATGTGATTCCATTATGATTGACAAATTTGAAATGCAAATCTGCACTTAACATGGTATCTGCACATGCTCCTTGAAAATTCTTGCTCCTGTTGCAGAAAAAATCAACTGTTATTGCAATTAGATGATACAGAAATTGTTGGACACATTGATTTTCTTTTTAACTGTAATAAAAATGTTATCAACGCAACGAGGAGAAATTATATGGCATGATTGGATGCTGTATGACACTTTGCTTTATAGTGAATATCCAGCCTTTAGCTGCTCATCAAAACGTAAATTGCTTACTCTGCTTTTAGTCAGCGTGTAAAATCTCTGTGAGCTTCCTTCTCTATCAGCCGATTTTTCCTTCCATGCACCGAAGTGATGTTTCGTTGAAAAGCTCTATGCTCTATAGTACCTGAGAGTGGATTAATAAATGTTTCTTAAAGTGTTTTTTATCTAGAAAATAATTTTTTTTATTTTTTTAAAATTATTTTATCATCAATACATCAAAAACAATCTGAAATATATATAAAAAAATTAAATTTTTATAAAATATAGTTTGCATCCATTTCCAAACGGTGCCTTAAGACATATGGCCAGTGATTCTAGATCCCCTCCTGTTATTGTCTGATTGTTAGACTCAAACTGGAGGCAGAAAATTTTCAACTGCATAGCGCCTCAAAAACATGAAAGAAGAGGTACAAAGAAAGCGGTATTGATGTGCCCGAGGAAGAGGTGCAATTATAATAAATGTGTTGATTTAGTGTTGGGATAAAAAAAAATTATAATGCAAAAAATAAAAAGAACATTTTTATTTATATTTAAAAAAAAATATGAATTGAAAAGCCAATATATATTTAATAAAATAAATAAATAATTATATATATTAATAAATGTAAAAATAATTGTTAATGCTAAATTGAATGTGAGATTTCAAATTAATTTTTAACATAATAGAAAAATAAATTAATGTTGCTAGTGTATTTTATTGTATCATGAGTTTTTTAATAGAGAAATGTAAAGATACTGGTTATGTTAAATGAAATAAATTTAAAAATGTATAAATAAAAAAAACAAAGAACTGCTAATACTGGTTAAATGCTAAAATAAAAGGTTAATCTTTCTCATGAACAGAAGATTTATAAGTTTCTATTTTTATTTTTATTTAATTTTACTTTTTATCTTAGATGTTATTTTTTTGTTAAAAAAACAAATAATTTTTATTTTTATAAACACATCATGCAAATTGTAAAGAAAAAAAATAAAAATATATATATACTAAAAAAAAAAAAAGAGATGGTATTAATTTAAATAATATATATATATATATATATATATAAAGAAGGGTATAATTAAAATTAAAAAAAATCAAAATTAAAAAAAATATATAAGAGAGGGTAAGACAAACTTTTATTTATTTATTTGGCAAAAAGGGTGGATTGTATTTTTATATAAAAATATTGAAGGCAAATGTCATGTTATCTATCCACCTTCCTGGTTTCTGATCACTGGACATGTAATTAGAAAATCAGACCAAGGTTTTTTTATTAAAAAAATGCAATTTCAACCTATTTTTAGATTAAAAAAAAAAAACACAATAAACATCTTCATGGTCTCGGGCACAAGTGCCTTTTTTTATTTTTTTTTTCTTGAAGTTGATGGGCTAGACAACAAGTTGTTTGTCTTATTTTTTACCAGAAAAGTAGACAACACGCTGTATATAATTGCCTAGAATAAGGCTATTGTGGTGGCCGGAAAAACAAGCTTTTGTTTTTTCAACTCAAAAACTTATTTTCAACCCACTTTTAACTCAAAATATCTATAAAACACTATTGAAACCTTGTTTAATCAGTCTATGTCATGGCCATCAAAAAAACAAAAAACACCCTAAAACCCATAATCAATCCGAAACCAAAAATCAAATATATTTTTAAGATGTTTTCAAGGTTAAAAAAAAATCTCTTATTATATGAAACAATTTGACACAAAAATCAATTGTTTTAGTTGTCAGAATAATCTCCAATGTCAATTGTTTCTCTCTAAGCTAGAATTCAGTGACCCCCTCTCTTCTTACTAAAAAAGGACTAAAAATAAAAATAAAATATGGTACCAAAATATAATATCTAAAAATTATAGGGATCGATTATCGAGTAGCTTAAAAAGATGGGAGGATTAAAATGAACTTTTCAAATAAATTGCAGAGGTGCCACCTATATTACCCGTGTTTTTTACTTAAGCTGTCTTTCTTTCAATTCAACCCTCAGCCCCCAAAAACAAGCAATTAGGCTCCGGTTTGGGTTAAAAAGGCTCAATTGTACAAAACAAAAGTTTAAGGAGTAAATTGAAATTGTTTAAAAATCTCACTATTAAAATCTACAGTAAAATATGAAAGGATGAATAATAAAATGGCTACAATAAGCCCCATGCTTTATAGTTTTCTTATAATTTGGTAACAAAAAGATGCAACAAAAAAAGAAAAAAGAGTTTGATGACTAATACCTTATTTGTTTGTTGTAAAGTAATATTTGTTTTGAAAGTAATTTATATGGAAAGAGAGTGTGTGTGTGTAAAACCATTTAACCACTTAAAATAAATGATATATAAAAAATGTAATTGTGAATTTTTTTTGTTATATCATATATTTATATATAGTTTATTTTATAAAATATAAATATAAATATACATATACATATAAATTTCTTAATATAATATTATAGACATATAACCTTGTTAAATATTTTTTTAAGTAAATTTCATTTCTAAAACCTCAAAATAATTTTTTAAATTAATGAAAAAGCCAAATTAGTTAATGGTAGTAATTAAAATTTTATTTTGTATAAGTTTGTGAAAAGAGAAAGATTTCGTGGAGGGTGTATTAATTTGTATAAAATTTATTTTATATGTTGAAAAAAAAAAGTGTTTTCGATAATTAAGAAGAGAAAAACACTTCCCTAGGGAAATAAATAAATATATATTTGGAAAATAATTTCTATACTGAAAAATTATATATATATATATATATATATATTTATATAATTAAAAATATATATATCATATTCTTCAAGTGGAAATTATTTATTGAGTTGGAACCTTTTATGCATAAGATTAGTAAAGTAATCATTACCTTAAGATTTTATTGAAAAAAATTGGATAAATTATGGTTGAAAAAGAAATATATGTGGAGGGAATATGATTGAAAGAGAGAATTTGTAGAGAATAAAATTGAAAGAGACGTAAATCTTCAATATATAGAAAATGTCTTTTCTGTCAAAAAAACGAATCTTACCATCACACCAAGCTTGGAAAAAAGGCCTAAAATGCAATAAAATAAAATAAAATAATTACTACCCCAATAGCAAACCACAAGAAGAGCTATGGTGGCATGGTGAACAATATTTTCACCAAGTATTTTAGTTTCTGTCAATTAATAATTGATATAGGTTCTAGATAAGGTGTGACTGTAATATTACTAGCTGACAGCTTTGAACACCAATATAGCAATGGCATTCGGAAAGCACCATCTCCAGTGTCGCAGCCTCAATTCGATAATGTTTTCCTCCACTGCAACAGAAATGGCTGCCTATTTTTGCATGGGAAGAGAAAAGCAACAACAAGGCAGAAATGGATCTTGTGTGTATAACGACAGGGTACATGAAGTTATTAACGTTTCAAATCAATTATACTCTTTGTTTTCTTTCTAAACACGAAGAATCATGCTCGACCAAAAACAGAACTCCGTCGTGTTTGTTTGCATTTACACGCGTTCATTTATGGGCATGTACCTGTAGCTTCGAATGGTGTCGTTTCTTAATTTAGAGCTCAACGGGTCAGACAGACGTGGGATCTATGTTTGTGTCTTCTTGTCTTAAACTTCCAGACATTTTTTGTCAGTTTGTCACTGTCCTTCAATAAAAGCCAGATGCATAATTAAGTTGCTGGGAGGTCGGCAATGTAAAATTGAAACAAGAACAATGGCTAGTGCAAATCATCCCTTCGAAACACAGAGAGCTAGTTATTTGACCATGCAAATGTTCCATCGTAGAAAGCAAGGCTCCTCTGCTAAGAAAACGCCATCAATTCATCCCGTGTGACCGAAGTGCCATCCTTGTCAAATCAGTTTCTCATATAACATTCTTCTGCCTCTCAAGAAATTGTTGCAGCAAATTTATTTAATGCTGCAGAAGCAGAGAAAGAAGAAGAGAACGAATTTCTTGTTTCAGAGAAAAAGAAGAATTATACGTTTCTTTGAAAGGCTGCAATCTTCATGCAATATTTTCTCTTATATTTTTGTACTACTTCTCAGATTACATGGATATATATATATACACAAAGTTTAACTAACTTCTGTTAACTAATACACATAAACTAACTTCTGTTAACTAACTCTAACGAACTTAACAGTATATAACTAACTTTATATGTATAGCAGCCATAAGTTACAGTGTAAGTAATGAAAGAATGATGAGGCTGCTTTAAGCTTCTGTGTGAGGTGAGTCGTCTGCATCTGCATGTGTTGCTTGCTCTGCAAGCTGTGGAGGGTGCATGTCGTCTGCTAGGTTCCAATATCCCCCCTCAAGATGAGAATGGATATTAATCATTCTCATCTTGATAAGTAGAGGATGAAGCATGTGAGAACCAAGAGGTTTAATGAGAGCATCTGCTAATTGAAATTTGGAAGGAATGTGAATGATGGTAAGGAGTCCCTCTTGCAATTTCTCACGGACAAGATGACAGTCAAGTTAAATATGTTTGGTGCGTTCATGATGAACAGGACTGTAAGCGATTTCTGAGGCTGGTTTACTGTCAGTATAGAGTGATGCAGGCTGAGAGTGAGGTATGTGGAAATCGGCCAATAAATAAGTCAGCCATTGTATTTCACACGATGTAGTAGCCAAGGCCCGATATTCAGCCTCTGCTGAGGACCTGCTCACAGTAGGTTGTTTCTTGGATTTCCAGGATATTAGTGATTCTTCAAGAAAGACTAGATAGCCAGTAACACTTTGACGAGTGTCAATGCAACCTCCCCAATCACTGTCAGAGTAAGCTTTTAAATGAAGAGTAGAATCAGCTCTGAGAAGTAATCCTTGACCTGGTGTTGCTTTGATGTACCGAAGAACTCTCTCAGCTGCTTGCATATGCAGAGTATGAGGATTTGACATAAATTGGCTAAGAGTTTGGATGGCATAGGACAAGTCTGGTCATGTGAGTGTAAGATAGAGAAGTCTGCCAATAAGTCGACGAAAAGATGCAGGATCAGTTAAGGGAGGGCTAGTATCATGTGTACTGAGTTTTAGTGTGGATTCCATTGGAAAAGTGACAGGTTTAGCACCAGAAAAACCACTGTCTGTAAGGATGTCTAAGGCATATTTTCGTTGGCAAAGAACAATGTCTTTAGTGGATCTAGCAACTTCAATGCCAAGGAAGTATTTAAGGTTTCCTAAATCTTTGATAGGGAAGGTCGTGCGAAGGTATTGTTTGACTGTGTTGAGTGCTGTAAGAGTGTTGGAGGCGATGATAACATCATCAACATAGATGAGGACTGCAATGAAGTCGGTGGTAGATTGTAGGATGAAGAGGCTAGAATCTGATTTGGCTTGTAGAAAACCGAAGTGTAGTAGAGATGCAGAAAGCTTGGAAAACCATTGTCTTGAAGCCTGTTTAAGACCATAGATGCTCTTTTTGAGTTTGCAGACTCTAGAATCGTTGGGATTGGAGTAACCAGGTGGCAATTGCATATAGACTTCCTCATGTAGATCACCATGTAAGAAGGCATTGTCTACATCAAGTTGGTGTAAATGCCAATTTTTTACTGCAGCAATGGTGAGAAAAACTCGTACTGTTGTGATTTTTGCTACAGGAGAGAAGGTGTCGAAGAAATCAATTCCTTCTTGTTATGTGTATCCTTTTGCTATCAAACGTGCCTTATATCTTTCAACCTGTCCATCAGCCTGAAATTTCACTTTGTAGATCCACTTACATCTAATGACAGATTTATTTGGTGGGAGAATTACTAAGTCCCATGTTTTGTTTTACTCAAGAGCTATGATTTCATTTGTCATAGCATGTTGCCAATGAGGGATAGAGCTAGCTTGTTTGTAAGTTTTGGGTTCAAAAACAGATGAAACAGAAGAAGTGAAAGCACATTGTGGTAAAGATAATTGAGATGTAGACAAGAAAGAAAAAATAGAGTGAGGCTTACCAGGAAGGGAGCAATGGGAAGAGGCTGGAGTTGCTGAAGCAATCTGTGCTATATTTCCACAATAATATTGTTTTAAGTAATTTGGTGGATTTTTAGTTCTTTCAGACCTTCGAAGATGGGAAGAAGTATGAGGAGTCAGGGGAGAAGTGTGTGGAACAGAAGGTTGGATAGGAAAAGTTTCAGGAACAACTAAATTATGTTGAGTTGATTGTGGTGGTATACAAGGAAAGGAGTCAAAAATTTATGGATAGTCGGGAAACACAAATGGTGTATGGACTTTGTTTGGAATAAAAGGAAATGTGGATTCATGAAAAACAACATTGCGAGACACAAAGGTTTTGTAGGTGGATAAGTCAAGCACTTTGTATCCTTTAATGTGTGGAGGGTATCCAAGAAAAATGCATTTCGTGGCTCTTGGATGAAATTTGCCTCTATTGTGTGTGATTGTGCTAGCAAAACATAAACATCCGAATACCCTTAAGTAATTGTAATGTGGTGGTTTGTGATACAGAACCTGATAAGGTGTTTGATTTTTTAGTATGAGGGAAGGAGTGCGATTGATTAGGTGATGGCTGTAAGTTAAAGGTAGCTGAGATTGAAACATAAGAGATCTGGCGACATTTAGCAGGTGTTGGTGTTTTCTTTCAACCCGTCCATTCTATTCAGGTGTTTCTATACAAGTTAATAGATGAATGATGCCATGTTGTTGGTAAAAAGAAGGCATATTAAACTCTTGTCCATTATCTGATTGGAGAGTTTGAATCTTGGTGTTAAATTGAGTATGAACATAGGCCAGAAAGTTGGTAATAAGATTTCTTGTTTCAGATTTAGTTTGCATTAAAAATAACCAAGTAAATCTACTGTAATCATCTACAATGGTAAGGAAGAATTGATAACCAGAATAGGAGGGAATAGAGAATGGTCCCTAAATGTCAATGTGGACTAACTGAAAAGCTGCTACAGATTGATTAACAGATAAAGAAAAGGGCAAACGTTTTTGTTTAGCTAGAGGGAAAATTTCACAAATAGAATTGTTGCTGATAGTAACAGAAGGATCAATGTTATTTAAAAGATTGATTTTGGAGGTAGGGATTTGGCCTAAACGTAAATGCCAGAGATTAGTTGCAACAGCATAGGATTTGATTGTGGATCTAGGGGGTGAGCCTTTGGGAATGTGATCAGGGGGTTTATGAAGATTGTATAGACCAGATTCAGCTTCAGCAAGCCCAATCATCTTCCATTTGCTTAGATCCTGCAGGATACATTTCGTATGAAGAAAAAATAAGCCAACTGTGTTATTAGCAGTTAATCTTGAAACAGAAATCAGATTAATGTTAAAAGCAGGAACATAAAGTGCATTGTGTAAAATGATGTCAGGAGAGAATTTAACCGTCCCAGTAAAGATAATTGGAACATGTTGACCATTTGGCAGATGAACTTTGGACTGAGTTTTCGGTAGAATGATGGATTCGAAAAGAAAAGGACTACAGATCATGTGATCTGTGGCTCCAGTATCAAGAATCCATGAAAATCTGTTCTGAGGTGAAGATGTTGTATGACATGAAAAAGCTATACCTGATGTAGATACTTCTTTAACAGTGTTATTGATCTTGGAGTTGGAAATGTTGTTTGCTAGAATGAGTAGATTCTGCATCTGTTCTTGAGAGAAAACAATGTTAGGAGTGTCAAGATTTAGCTCCAAGACAGCAGTATTATGTGCAGTGGGTATTCTTTGAAAGTTTTTGCTAGTCTGTAGCATGGTGGCAAATCTTTTCCCTCTTGGTCCCTTCCATCCAGGAAGGTATCTGATAATTTGAAAACATTTATCAATGAGATGTCCAGGATATCCACAATGGGAGCAGGTGGCCTCAGTTTTTCCTTTTTGTTTGGCAAAACGTGTAGTGTATGTGGAGCCTGATCTGAAATTTTGATTGTGGTATTGTGCAGCAATCATTTCTTGTGAATCAATTGGAATTCCTACTGCATTTGTTAGGGATCTCTGACTTTCCTCTTGGAGAAGCAGGGAAAAAACTCTGCTCATAGATGGCAAAGGAGTTTGGAGCAATAATTGGCTTTTAACTGCTGAGTAAGAATCATGAAGGCTAACCAAAAATTTCATAACAAAATCTGATTGTTGTTGATCTGTTAAATGCTTAAAGATGTTGCATGAGCATGAATCAAGAATTCCACATTTGCAGCTTGGGATTGGGCGATAACTGATATATTCATCCCATAGTGCCTTGAATTCACTGAAATACTCAGTGACAGATTTTGAATTCTGTGAAATGGAACTCAAAGATTTTTCTAAACTAAAAACCCTTGGTCCATCACTTCTAAGATATCTTGTTCGTAGTTCTTCCCAGATGTCGAATGCTGTTGTGAAGTAAAGAAGGCTGCTGCGAATTTCTTTGGCGATTGAATTCATCAACCATGACAGAACTAGATTGTTTGATATCAGCCATGCCACATAAAGTGATTGATTGTTGGTGTTCGGTTGAATTAAAGAACCATCAATGAAGGCGATCTTGTTTTTCACTGTTAAGGCAATTGCTATGGATCTACTCCATGCAATATAATTTTCACCAGTGAAAACTTCAGAAACCAGAAGTGCACCAGGATTATCAGAGGGGTGAAGGTAGTAGCAGCTGGAAGAATCATCTGAAAGATTGAGAGTAGTGGTATTGGCTGAGTCTTTGTGTGCTGTAGAAGCATTTTCTTCAAGATGGTTAGACATTTTGAAGTTTTGAAGAAATCAAGAAGTTGATGGCAGAAAGTTTTCTATTGGATTTTGAGAAAGAAAAAAAATGTGCATCTTTCTTGATGAAGATAAAAGAAGAGTTTTATATTAGAAATCAAGCTCTGATACCATGAAGAAATTGTTGCAGCAAATTTATTTCAGCAAATTTATTTAATGCTGCAGAAGCAGAGAAAGAAGAAGAGAACGAATTTCTTGTTTTAGAGAAAAAGAAGAATTATACGTTTCTTTGAAAGGCTGCAATCTTCATGCAATATTTTCTCTTATATTTTTGTACTACTTCTCAGATTACATGGATACATATATATATACACAAAGTTTAACTAACTTGTGTTAACTAATACACATAAACTAACTTCTGTTAACTAACTCTAACGAACTTAACAGTATATAACTAACTTTATATGTATAGCAGCCATAAGTTACAGTGTAAGTAATGAAAGAATGATGAGGCTGCTTTAGGCTCTTGTGTGAGGTGAGTCGTTTGCATCTGCATGTGTTGCTTGCTCTGCAAGCTGTGGAGGGTGCATGTCGTCTGCTAGGTTCCAATAGCCTCCCTGCTCTCTTTGAACAGTGTGATTAACCAAGGGAATATGGGAGCCGGAGGAGATGAAGCTGCAGCAGTCAAAGTGCAAGGAAGGTCTTCTCTTTTCAGGTTCAACTCAACCTCTTGTCCAGGTCAGCTTGATAGGTCTGGTCTGTTTCCGCTGCCCGGGAATGTTCAATGCCCTCGCTGGCATGGGAGGCGGTGGTCAGGTCAAGGCAACTGCAGCAAATAATGCCACCACTGCCCTCTAAACTACCTTCTCCATTTTTTGAATCCTTGGCGGGGGCATCTATAATATATTCGGTCCACGTCTCATCCTTGCTGATGGCTGCTCCACTCCTGTCCTTCATTCAGGCTCTTTCTTTATTACAATCACTACCGTGATCAGACTTTTGCCATTGTTGCTGGTGCTGTGCTTCGCGTTGGTGCAGGTCCTGATCTTTGGGCTGGACAAGGAGCTATCATGATGACCTGAGGGGCATCTACATCTCTCTCTTTTGGACCCTTTCATACTGAACTACCATCGGCTCGAGACCGTGTCAATGACAAGACCTACATAGCCATTCATTTGTTTCATGGCTGCTGGAGCCCTCCTTTCGTTCAGAATATTGCATCCAAGTCATGTAGTGAGGGATGATGGCACCCACTGCACCAACTCAAAGTACTCTAATGCTGTTTCCACTGAGGCTGTTGAGATCGTGAAGCTCTTTCCTAATTGGAAGATGCTTCTCATTGTCCAACTGAGGGTTGAACAATGTCTGCGGTGCCCAAATGTTGGGATCAGCTACAATGGGATCGATATGTTTTTGACTTCAGTCTCAAGAGCCGGATGACAAGGGGTTCCGTTGGAATCGGGAATGTCGCTTTTTGTTGTATACTTCAGCTATAGATTGCTGGATGCCATATTTCAAAGCATGGTGTATTAGGTGAGAAGAGTTTTGGCCGACGAATTTGAGATCCTTAGACTATAGTTTTGAAACCCGAACCGGCCTGGTGAGTCTACTCGGGACCCGGCCAACCCGGGTTTGGAACCGGTCCGGGTCCAAGTAAAAACCTGCTAAGGAGTTGGCTCGGCGAAACCTGGTCGACCCGGGAAAACCCGGCTAAGACCAACCTTTATATATATATATATATATATATATATATATACACACACACACACACACACACACATAGCCAAAAACGACATTATTCATTGTGGCCTTTTAAAATATCAAAAGTTTTGACTCAAAACGATGTAGATGAAGGATGAAGGATGCAAAATTGTAGACAGAGATAACAAGAAAAAGCAATTTCAATCACATAGCTCTTGTGCCCGTAATACACCTCCACCCCAAACACGGCATACCCTTTGTAGTGATCCTTACTCGTTCCTGTAGATTCCATTGAAGATAACATCCCTGGTTTTGATCAGATCTTGCATCAAGACATGATTGGAAAAGCCCCTCTTCAAAGTTCTATACGTGAATATCAACATTGTTGTTGATGCACGATTGTTGTTGTTTTCTATTTTGATACCATGTGTTCTCTCTCTCTCTCTAAGATTTTCTTTTTCTCAATACCTTCTATTCTCAATTTAAAGAGAATGTCTATTTGTGATTGATTTAAAAAAAATATTTATTTGTGGTTGGAAAGCAGATTGACGAGTGAAGGATAAGAGAGGAGAATTGTATTTATTAAAGTTTTTCTTTGATTTTATTTTGGGTTGATTTATTGAAGTTTTTATTTGATTTTTTTTGTGGATTGACCTAGGTTTACCGGGATCAACCCATCTGATCCATGATCCGATCATTAGATCAAGTTGGGTTTCAAAACTATATCTTAGACAATAGTTTTCTTTGCTGTCTCCCATGATAGCTAGCGTAAAAAACAAACTATCCTTGGTGGTACCCATAAAATAGAGTAAAAACTGACTCTTGTTAAATTGAATGTGCCTTCCCCTCATGAACCAAACCATATGCTTTTCAGGGACAGCGGGTTCTACAATGGAGTGCAGGGTCTGCAGTAGCTTGGCAGGTTGATGACAAGCGGAAGGTTTCCTTGCTTCCTAGTTTGGCAACAAAAAGGTAGTCCAGCTCAGGATAAATAGGGCAAAATCAGAGAGGAGTTATTGTTTAAAATTTTATAAAGCACAACCACATAATTCATATCTCCACCTGAGAAAGATTCCAGATGGATCGGCTGAAGTTAGCTGATGTGTTCTTGGACCCACCACGACCTCAACCAACCCAAGCATAGTTTTTGAAGTGATTGACCCGGTCCAAGGCAAGACATGGGTTTTAATTGAGCAATCAGGTCATTTAATGTCAATTCCTATTTTTTTGCAAAACCAAATGACATTATTTTTGTTAAAAATAATAAATAATTAATGAGTTGTAATTAGCTTTTTGACTAATCTTGTTAAATGAACTCGTGTTTTTAATTGGGTTACCCAAGTTTCTTTCTTCTCCTAATTTTTTTTTAACTTAGCTCAATTTTAGTCTTGAATTAGACGGTACCAAGTTTTTAAAACTATGACCCAAGGACATCACAATTTTAACTAGTCAACAACTTGAATTTTTTTTTTCTTTTTACTTTTGTTTAAAACATCTTTTTATATAATTAAAAACACAATAGTTTTGAGAAAAAAATTATATAAAAAAAAATAAAAAGATCGAATTCCCTAAGTTATAGAATGATATATTGAATCACTCAAATTTAACCAGATTAATTACATGAATGATCCTAATAAAAATATAATCCAGTTAGAGTTTGGATTAATAACTCTTTATATCTAACACATCAAATTAATCCGAGTTTTATGAATTATAGATTTTTTTTTTTTGCCTCAATCATTTTTATTTTTAAAATATTCTAACCACTTCTATTTTAATATTTCACTTTAAAATAAAATAATATTAAAAAAACACAAAGTCAACAAATTCTTAGAAGATATTTGAGAATGTAATAGTAATTATAATTCAAATTTTTTTTTTTCTTTGAAACATATTAAAATAATATATTTTTTTTATCTTTTAAAAATTACTTTTAATATTAACGTATTAAAATGATTTGAAAACATAAAAAAAATATTAATTTTAAATATAAAATTAAATTAAAAAACAAAACAAGATTTCAATTATATCCCAGCTTTAGCCAACCAACTTGTAAATGACGAGGTAATCATTACACTGTCAAAAAACAATTATTACTATTTTTAAAATATAAAACTAAATTCAAATATTTGAAAACTAACAAGCTTGTTTTATACATAAAATAATATTTAATTATACAATAAATAATCTTAAATATTTTAAAATTAATTAACCTTGATTATTTCATTTCAAGTATATTACATCTCAACAGTATGGCTCTATTTAATAGTTTTAATTACTAAAAAAAAATTATTTAATGTCTTATTATTATTTTCATATGTTTTTTTTTTTACAATATTTGTATAATTTCTAGAGAAAGAACTTTTTCTTAAGCAATTCATCAAATTTATTATAGAAAATGTTTGATTTATATATAAAAAAAAAACTATTCAAGTTATATATTTAATAATAATTTTAGTTCAAATAATTTTACTAATGGAATAACACAACAATTTATTATCAATATCATATCAGTAAGAACACCAAGGCCAAACACTTAAAAGTACACGAGCGCTCCAATTTCCCACAAGGATAATTTGTGCAAACATGATGCCTGTTCTCAGCGGAAGAGTGTTTTAATTCTGCTCTACAAAAGGAATTGCGGTGCGTCGACACTCGGTCATGTTTTGAGAATGGTTTGCTCTTATATTCACATCAAACAGCAGGAATTCATTTGCTGACCCATGCCAAAAAATATCTGCGTTTCAGACGTATGATGCCAGTTATTTTCTCCCTTTTAAAGAGAGAACATTGCTAATTCAATCGTCGTCTTGTTCATGTCCATCAACTTGGTTCTCCTCATTGCCTCCTTCGTCCCCTCTACCCCCATAATTAACCCATGGCAACATAGATTCAAACAAGACTGCCAACGCATTGCGATTAGCAACGTCGCGTGGAGCAGGGCCACCATCAAGTGGGTTGGCAATTGGTCCCCCATTTTGCTCTGCCTCTCTCATCCTTGGATCAACCATGAAGTTTTGCAGGTTCTCAGGTGGAAGTGTTGGAACTGTATCAGAGAAGTCTGAAACCAGCAAATGGCCATACCTATAATTAAACAAACTGTATCAAGTTCTGCAACAACATCAAGTACAGCAATCATCGGGCGCAAGGGATCTATCTCAGTCCAGTTCCAATGATAATTCTGCAGACCCTCAAATCAGCACACAAGCATAAACTTGATTCACTCATCTGTGGGGCGCGGATTATAATAACAATAAATAACATCATTTCTTGGGACAAAACAACAATAACAACAATCATTAACAGCTACTAATAGGTGGTTAGAGCGAAATATAGGAACAAGTCCATAATTCAAAACACTTACTCATTGTTCTCAGATGAAAAGGCCTCTTTTCTCACACAAGCCCAATCCTTGGCATCACTGCTACTATGTTCTAGAGTTTCAATCACTTGTAAAGCACTGTTCCGAAGCAATTTTTGCAGGTCTGGAAGCCTCCATATGATATAACTTCTCTCTACATATATATTAATCAGATGATCCAAGGATGCAGACCCTGTTTTCTCTGATTGAAAAAAGGCATGCTTTAGTATATTTGTCCATGCCTGATCTTTCAAAGGTACCTTGGCTACTAACTTCTTGAGGACTGACGGGTGGAGCATCAAAGCCTGCTTCATCAAATCAGCTGAACTAGACTTTGTAGCACTAGTATCATCATCTTTTGATGGTTCCTCACGCTCAAGATAAAACCGACAAATGGCAAGAGAATATGAGAAGTTTGGGAACAACCATAAGGAGTTATCACTTTTATAGTCTTCAGAAAACCATTCCAACCACGCATACACTTCTGCCCTCAAAGCAAAGTAATCAACACAGAACATGGCCCCCATTGGATCATCTAAATCCAATGAAAGTAAAAGTTTGCAAACCTCAAGGGCAGAACGATGACAACCACGCCTGTCCAAGTTTTTCATGTGAGTGAAAAGTGTTGTAAACATTGGCTTGTTTGTTTCATGGTTGATCTTCAACTGGCAATTTGCCTGCAAGGGGGTGAACGTGGGGTGCCATGCACATTCCAAGGCATATAAACTCTTTGCAATAGCATCAGCTGACATTTGATGCTCACCCAAAAATTTGAAATAGTCTGCCATTGTTATAAGTGAATCTAGGTGATAAGGGTGGTATAATAGAATGCTTGCTATGCCATTCAGATCTTGAATAGCTTTGGCAGCTTCAAATGCCCTCTGTGCTTGATCATAGTAAGAAGAGTGAACATACCTGCATAAATAAAACAACACAGAATCAGGACATGCATGAAGAATCAAAGCTCACAACAAAAGATCTTCACCAACAAATGATATATAGAAGATAGGTGAGAAGATAAAGAAGAAATGAAGGAAAATCCTATTTGGAAATGAGTTTGAATGAGATATATTAGCTTTTTTTACATGAGAATTAAAACATTGTAGTTTCACTGATAGGCAGAGACGCAATAATTCCTCAAGAAAACACAAGAAAGCATTGCAATTCAAGTAACTGATAGATATAATAGAAAAGAACCATATTTAGCAGCCCATGTAGAATATGAACACATCTTGTGCAGAATAAAAATGCTTTACACAGATTTCAGAATAAGTTCACAAATACAAATGATAATGCTGTTTCTGCAGCCAGTCTGCAAAAGGCAAAAAAAATTTTTGGAAAAGATTAATGTATTAAAACAAGAAGAGGTCCAAATTAAGAGGGGTTAACCTCCCGGGATACAAGAAAAAAGGGGAAACGAATTCAAGAAAGGAAAAGGAAATAAAAAAACAGAAAGACAAAGGGAGTTACACTAAGGCTAGCTGACTTGAAACCAAAAGCCAACTCTTTAGATTCAATTACAGGGGGAAGAAGTGGCAGGAAGCTATGGCTCTTGCAGGTCCCATGAATCTCGGATAGAAGCTGGGAGCGTACATTTGTGATCATAGCTTATCAGGTGAATTCGGATTAGTTGGATGATGTCCTCACTTAGGGACTGAGGTGGCTGGAAATGTTGGCAGAAGATACGGTTGTTTCGTTCCTAGCATATGAAATACACTGAGGTGAACAGGATAAGGCGAGCTAGCAGATGGGTGATTTCATGACGAGTTTAGAATTGGAGGAGGCCCACTAGAGAAGCTGATGCCAAGGGATGTTAGGCCATTGCACTTCAGACTTGCTGGTCACGGCTCCCCAAACTGTGCTGGAATAAGAATATTAGTGGTCATGGATTTCAATGTCCATTCCACATAGAATGCATGCTGTGTTTGTTATGCTCCCCACGGTGTGTAGCCTATCTATAGTGCAAAGGCGCCCCTGAGAAGCATGCCAAAGGATGAAGGATTGATGAGGGATATTTTTTTTAAACCATAGTAAATGGTGAATGGTATTTGCAGGTCTAGTCTCTCGAAGCAACTCCCAAGCTGAATCTATGGTGAATTGTCCGGAGGGATTCCCTTTCCAGACGTGGTGATCTTCCATGTGGGGTCCTGGCTGAAAAGGAATGGCGTTCCAAATTGCTTGAAAGGCTTGGATACTGCTTGGAAAGTTCCAGCCATCCTCCATCCTCTTTGATGATCCCTGAGACCTTTGCATTCCAGAGTGACCTTGTAAGTGAGAGTTCCGAAGGGGGGGGGGATGTCATTTATCCTTTTCCCATCTGGAAGCCAGTAATCAAACCAAAGAGAGGTTGTATTCCCATTGCCAATGCATGTCGTAAATTTCCCTCTGCACCAGTCCCTACTTTGAAGAATCTTCCTCCAAGACCAAGAGGGGTTGGATGTCATTTATCCTTTTCCCATCTGGAAGCCAGTAATCAAACCAAAGAGAGGTTGTATTCCCATTGCCAATGCATGTCGTAAATTTCCCTCTGCACCAGTCCCTACTTTGAAGAATCTTCCTCCAAGACCAAGAGGGTTGGTGGGGATGTTAAGTTGCCAGAAGGATCTCCCTCGAAGTAAGGTGGTGTGAACCCATGTTGCCCATATTGAATGCTTGTCTGTTAGAATACACCATGTGTTTCATGGTGGCAGCTCTATTCCATGTTTTGAGACTTTTAAGACCAAGGCCTCCTTCCTTCAGGAGGTAGCAGATTGAGGACCAAGCTACCTTGGCTCCCATCAGGATGAGGGAGGTTCCTTTCCATAAGGCTGCTTGCAACTAGACAGTCCGCTAAAGTGTCCTAGTTATCATTGAACATTTCAAAGTCTCATAAGGTAGGTTAAAGCCATAAGACCATCACTTCATCCCCCAACATGCCCCGTCCTCACTCCCATAGAAAAAAAATCCTTGAAAGACACCAAAAATTATGAATCTTGATAACCAATTTAAACCCACGACTAAAATGAAAAATCCCCATGTGAATGCTACAATTCACAAGCAAGAGTCCCCAAAAGGCAAACAAGAATAAGGAATTTACATTCAATACGAGTCAATGAAGAAACTACCAGTGATGTTTTAATTTCATAACAGATGCATAACCTGGGACATAAAGCAGAAAAATGGAGAATTAATGCCGACAATATCTAGAAAGCAAGGATATTCATTACCTAAAATGATGGTATCCGTCCTTAGTTTCCAAAAACTCCATGGATAACGATCCATCCCAACGAGGCCAATGTTCTAATGGAGAGACTAGAATTGTCTTTCTAGTATGATGGGCTCCACGTCTGCCGCCACGAACCCGTCTAGAAATGCTGTCTTGATTGCTTTTCTCAAATGATTTCACCACCTTAGAACCAAAAATTCTCCGTAACTCATTCTCAGGATTCAAACATTTGGGATCCAGTTGCAAGGTGGGAGGTGCACATTGTTTAACAAATCCTGCACAAAGTTTTGATGTTTCTGGTTTGGTTTTGGTGGGGCCCAGCTTATGTCTTGAAGAATTTGCATCCAAGGATAAAAAATCTAATGTATCATCCAAAGGTTCTTCAACTTTATTTGTAATTGAAGTCAAACCAGCCTTGCATTTCTTTTTCTTCTTCTTCTTCTTTGATTTCTGATTGGAAGTTGAAATGGCACCCGTCATGCTTTTCATCACAGACAGTTCCTGTGTGTGATCTTTACCAACTACCATTTCATCTGCAATTTCTGGCTCATCCTCCTGCAGCTGAAACCAAACATTAGCAACTGACAATAAATGGAAAGTAGATATTCCACACTTTCCTTTCACAACCATTAGTGCTGCTTTTGATTTAAGCAATTAGATCTTTTAAGGAATCATACTTGAGAACAATGTAAGATGATGAACAACAATTACATAAACAAATCTGCCAGGTAAGCTTGAAAATACACCGTTAACGGATCTTCTTCTGCAATATCAAATGTTCTTCAAAATTTCACATGCACGCACCAATTTCCTTGTTATCTCACTAAGTTTTCACACTCCAGAGCAATTCGACCATTGAGCAAAGCACAAGATAAGTAGTGTAAAATATCAGATAAAAAGATGGTTGGAAAAGAATGCAACGGATCCTAAGAAAACTGAACAGAATGCTTAGAAAGACCAAGTAATAATCCTTCATAAGAAGACAAAAATACATAATTCTGGGCAGCTGAATGGGAACCGAATGTAAAGAATGCTATGAAAACTGAACTGGTCGTAGAGGCTTCCATGAAAAACTGAATTGAACGCTAAGAATGCCATGCAAACTAAAGCTATTGCAAAAGAACAGATCAACTGCATTGCACATACTGTCATAAAAAAAGCATGGGCATGTTTTTTAGTCTCGGTTTTTCAGCTAGCTACATGGTTTATGGGTTCATAGAAAAGCAGTGCCTCTTGGTGTTGCATTACTACTGTATGTTTTAAAATCTCAAAACGACTCAAGTTCATAAGAGACTGCCAGACTGAATATAATTTTACAAAGGGCCAATTTTTACACAACAATACATCATATGTAGGTATTGGAAGCTCACATATAAACTTAAAAGAGAATATTATATATTGGGGCACCTTCCAAACACTGAATACCCGTTATATAAGACATCGTAAGCAACCTAAAAAAATGAAGGAAATAAACAAAAAAGCAGCAGCAATATTCGTCTTGAAGTATAGGTATCTTTCTGGTTTTGATCAGTTAATTTCTGTACAGTAAGAGCGAGGACTGAGGAATAAAACCTGATCAACGTCATCATCATTGAGAAGGTCAAATGGGTTTACTGCAGGGCGATTTTCCGAATCAGGAGATTCAGCTGCTTCTTCTTCTTCTTCTTCATCCTCCACATGATGCTGTTGCTGCTGTAGTTCTTGTTCTTTCAGGAATTTCTTCAGTAACCTACCTGACATTCTGTCTTCTTTTTTGCGTCTGTAAAAATATCAGAGAATTTGATTGGATTCCTTCTTTTCAGACAATAGGGATTGGGATTTCTGTCCTCCTCGAAGCTTGATAATGGCGGTGGAGACGACGATTTTCCTTGATTAAGAGCATCGGGCCCTTGCCTAAATGTTTTTATAAATTTTAGGCTTTAGCCCGTCAAAGCATCTTCTCTTTTTTCTGTTTGGGCCTTTCGTGGACCTGGAATCCTTTTTTATTTCACTGGATAGTTGACTTGTGGCATGAAGCCCGTGTGTTATAGAATTTGTAAACATAATATGAAAATAATTACTCTTATTTATTCCCCCTCGAATTTGATTTAACTAGTTATTATATTGGTTTTTTTTTTAAATAATAATATTTTAATTTAACTAAAAAAAAGGCTGAGAAACACAGACAAAACAATATAATTATTTTGAAGCTGATATAACGAAAAAGAAGAAGATAATTACCATAAATTTAGTGTTGATAAGTATAAATAAAATAAGTATGATTCAGTGTACGTAAAGTTCATTGGCTTGCTGTTAATTTTTGTCATTAATAAATAGAAAAAAAGATATTTTTATCATTTTACAAGCATGTTCTTTTTTTAAAAAAAATGTACATTAATCGTTTTTCTTAAATAATATTTGTAAAGAGAGAATTTGAATATAAACCTATTTATTTTGACGTTTTAAAAAAAAATTGAAAAGTTTTTTTTTTATTTTAAATTAATTTTTTTATATATTTTAAAATTACTTTGATGTTTTAATATTAAAAATAAATTTTTAAAAATAAAAAATATTATTTTATTAAAAAGTAATAACCGGTAGCATAATAGCAAGCAGTCGCTACTCGCTACATGTACAGAACTAAGGGCAGCATTAGGATCTTAAACCTTGAGTCAAACATAAAGCCAAGAAGAAAATCCCAAAACCAAACCAAAAGAAAGGGAAAAAAACAAAATGTTTAGGATTCGGCTTGATAAGGTAATCCATTACACTGCACTGTACAAAAGCAAAGCAAAGCAAAGCCCAATCCCTTCTCTTTCTCTTTCTCTTTCTCCTTCTCCATCTCTGTTTCTCTTCCGCAGTTAGGCGACATATTCAGGAGGTGATATACTTACTCCCTCCCTCCCTCTCTCTCTCTCTCTCCCTCCCCTTTATTATTTTTTATTTTAGAAATAATCTCTGGGGTTTAGGATTGAGGGTTTAGTCTACAATTTTATTTCCTTTTTTCTACTAACGTTGACAATAATTTCAGCTTCTTTTTCTTTCCTTGGGGTCAATTTAGGCATCAATGGGGTCTGTACTTCGTGAATGGATAGGGTTTCAGCAATTCCCTACTGCTACTCAATCCAAACTTGTAGAATTGTTTGCCAAGTTAAAGGAAGAGGTTCAGACTCTCTATCTTTTTGCTGTTTCAATTCAAAATATTTGTTCCATTTCGTCGTTTCTGTTTTCGTAATTTATTTATTTTCTTGGACTATTTTGTAATTGCAGGGTGTTGATAAACTGACCATACTTGTTATGGGCAAAGGAGGAGTTGGGAAATCTTCCACTGTTAATTCTCTTTTTGGAGAGCGAG
Organism: Populus alba; assembly: GCF_005239225.2. Lineage (NCBI taxonomy): Eukaryota > Viridiplantae > Streptophyta > Magnoliopsida > Malpighiales > Salicaceae > Populus > Populus alba. The sequence continues at coordinate 10,666,735 of NC_133285.1, read as the reverse complement.
CGGTCAATGTTAGCTCTTTCCAGGTAACCAATTTCCTGTGAATTTTAGGGCCAAGGGCAGCTTGTGGTCTTTGTATGCTCCATATATTTATATATGGCTGATAATAACAATGCTTGCATTACAGTCAGAGGGGTTCAGACCTGTTATGGTTTCACGCAACCGGGCTGGATTCACGTTAAACATCATTGACACTCCGGGCCTTGTGGAAGGCGGTTATGTCAGTTACCAAGCTCTGGACATGATTAAACGGTTCGTACTACTAGAACCGCATATGTGGTTCACTCGGATTCCTATGAAAACATTACTCCTGTGGTTCTTTATCCTGGAATTCCTGTATTAAAGATGTGGTGACCGTACATTAATTTGACTTTAGGTTCTGGTTTGTCTGCTAATGTAGGTTTCTTTTGAATAAGACTATACATGTTTTGCTCTATGTTGATCGCCTGGATGCATATAGAGTGGATGACTTGGACAAGCAGATAATTGGTGCAATATCTGACAGTTTTGGAAAAGAAATATGGAGTAAAAGTTTGCTTGTCCTCACTCATGCCCAACTCTCCCCACCAGACGATCTAAGTTATGATGTCTTTTGTGCTCGAAGATCAGAGGCTGTGTTGAAGACCATTCGTATGGGAGCACGGATTAGGAAACGAGACTTTGAGGTAAATTGTTTCTTCTAACTTGTTGTTTTTCTCCCTTCTTCTAGTTTTTTTTCTTTAACTTTACTGGCAACAGCTTCTAATTGGTATTCTGAATGTGCAACAATATTCTGATCAAATGATAAGTGCATAATTTGCTGCATATGCATGTTGATAATCTGTTGCAAATAGCAGGGTGATTTGGGTTTTTTTTCATAGACGTTATTCCTTCTAAAATAAATAGCTCCCCTCTCTCAGATACACATTCTTATGCTAATGAATAGTGCTGTAGACCTCTGTTTTTAATGCTATAGATCTTATAACCTCTTAAGAAACTTAAGGTTCATGATGCGCTGGTTCAAGAGACACTGTGACTTGCTTTTTTTAGAAATTAATGGGGAAGCATATCTTCATTTTTCTATCCACCATGTTAAAAACTTACCATGGGTTTTTGCAACTTTCTCCTGTTCAATTGTACACATTTGGCTGACAAATGAAAAGGAATGCTAAAAATGGAGGTTTGTTGTTTTGCTTTGGTCAAATCATTCTTTTTTTTCTGCATTGTCAATTATTTACTGCTCGTAGCACCATTCAGATCTTCAAATATGGTTCGCATACTTTAAAAAATGAACTTTGTTATTCAAGGAAGTAAACAAAATGGTAAAATAACCTTCAATTCATTGAGCATGTTTTCAGATATCCTCTTCCATTTTCACTTCTCTTTAATATCCAACACTTGAATTGCTTGGAAAATTATTTCAAATTCATTTCCTTCAACCATGACATCCTTGTTTGAAGCTGGGGACTATCATGGTAGTTGAAGCTGGTACATTTTGTAGAGGACTGAGTGGGGAATTAGTGAAGGGAGGCTGTCAAATGTGTTAAATTTAAACCAAAGTAGATGGTATTTTTATCCTAATCAGTAATAACCTTGGTGCCTGTCGGTGAAAGTCATGTTCTATTTCTGATCGCACTGGGGGGGCGGGGGCGGCTAGAGCATTCAGGGTACAAGCTCCAAAGTAAGGCCAGGACATGGTTTTTTCTGTTGATGGACTTTTTTTATATAAATCTGAAGAGAGACTGTTATATTCTCCCATAAAAAAGGATCCATGGGTAGTATCATAGGGGGTCCATCTTTCATGTGAACGAGGGTGTACTACACCAAGAGTATCTAGTATTCTCATATCTGACAAATTGGATGTCTTGGGATTTTTTGTGCTGGTATACAAGGAGATTTGATTTAGGTAGGAGCTTGAGGAAATTATGGAGAGTTCAGAATTGATTTTTTCTGGTGCTTCAAAGCAAAGGAAGAGATGAGGTTCGTAAGGAAATTGAGAACCTCATGAATATCAAGTTCGAGAGTGGTGGGAAGAAGAGTTGCGTGATGGTGGCTTATGTGATGCAGTTAACCAAGCCCTTCCCCCCTTTGTCTGCATTATCACTGTTGAAGTCAGTTGGAAAACACTTAGCAATCATCCCAGTTTCTTGTATCTCACAAACCAAGGGACACCATGAAATTTCTACTTGTTTCCTTTAATGCACAAAGTGATTCTGGACTCTTTTTCTTTTTTTCCTGCTTTGTCTTCTTTAATTTCATCCAAATTTTCTGTGGAGTTCCTCTGCATCCTTTTAAAGTATTATCAAGGATATCCTAAGGGAGAATTTATTTTTTATTTGTTATTTTTATTTATTTATTTATTTATTGCTTTGCAATGTTTTATCTTTTGGATTGTCAAATATTCTCAAGTATGAAAAATGGCATTTCATGAGTTATGGTGGAGTTTCGGCAAGATTGTAGGGCACCATTTCTAGTACTTTATGTTTGCTTATAGATTTGTATTGGGAAAGAAGTGATTATGTATGATTTTACTCCAAGAGAGGAAAAATAAGCAAATCTGATTAGAAAATTAGATAAGCTGGAGTAACTTCTCACCTTTATTCAAGCCAATTGATGGCTTGAAAGCATGTCATTATCTGTGGAAAAGGTAAACTCTCCCTTTCCAAATAATTTCTTCATCCTGGATCTGAAGTCTATAAATGAGGGTTATTTACATCGTCTTTGAAAAGGTGGTGCTACTCAAGCTATAACTAATGCTTGAAATATTGTGTTGTTGTGTGATCTCTATTTTCAGAATTCTGTGAATTGATTGAGAGAACTTTTTTACTTCAAAAGTTGTATATTACAGTGTTGGATGCATGGGATTGAGATATACTCATTTTAGTGACTAAGCACTTATTAATTTGGAGTTGAAGAGGGTGTTACCAAAATGAAACTAGTTTTGTGGTTCATGAGTGAACTGCATTCTTCATGGGACATTTAATGTCCTGTAATTGCGTTTGGAAATCAACTTCATTGATAAAATGGAGATCCATCTTCATTTTTATTTTCCTTTCCGAGAATTATCTTTGTTATAGTTTTGAGGAGGCATTATGGGAAATAAATTAATTTTCCAGTTCATGAGATAATTGATAGCCTGTAATTGCATTTGAAGATCAATCTCTATGGAACATGTGAAAATAGAATATGAGCATTTGTTTATTTATTTTTGGGGGTTCTATTTTAGTGTGATTGTTTACATAATCAATCATTCACTTGCTTTTGATGCTTCTAGGATTCTGCTATTCCAGTTGGTTTAGTTGAGAACAGTGGGAGATGCAACAAAAATGAGAATGATGAAAAGGTTCACTCCTTATTCTCTGAGTTTGTGACAATTTATTCATTTGTTCAAGTGGTTTATTGTGAATTGCTTAATTTTGAGTTGCAGATTCTCCCCAACGGGGATGCTTGGATTCCAAGCCTGGTAAAAGAGATCATTTTGGTTGCAACAAATGGGAAGAAAGCTCTTGTAGTTGATGAGAAGTTGGTTAGTGGGTCTGAGTCAAATGACAGGGGAAAGATATTTATTCCACTTATTTTAGGGATTCAGGTAAAAACTTATCATGTGATCTAACTCCTGTATTCTTTTGTGGTAGAGCCAGTTCATATAATCAATTTCATTTGTGTTAATTTTTTTTTCCCATGTTGCAGTGGCTTCTTGTGAAATGGATTCAACGAGAAATAAAAAAAGATATTGCAAAAGGCGGCAAGTATCTTTAGTACTGTTTGGTTGCATTCAAATCAATTGCAAGTTGTTATGTGGCTCTTTAATGGTCTCTTCTTCCTTCTTTCCCTACCTTTTTGTATTCATTTCCTTTTTGTGTTCTTGCATCTTCACCGTTTTTGAATACCTGTGTCATTTGTACCTGTGTGTTGGTGTTTTGAGTTGTTCTTAGGGACAGAATATGAGTGAAAGGAGGCTCTTGTTCTTCAACTAACCATATGCTTTTCCTGTTTAATGTTTTTTTTCCTTGCTTTTTATTCAGCTTTCGTTCATAATCTTTTCCATTTAATTTAGGTCTTTCAAAGTTTCAATCTATCCTTTACATGTGTAGATTATATATATTACCTATCAGAGTGGTATTTCGATGCCCTTTCTGTGGAAGTAGAAGTGCCTGATGTTGTTGCTCCGCAAATAGATATCTTTCTTTATCCATTTGCTCATTTTGAATCCATGCGGTGGTAGTGTTATGAGCACAAATGTGTTAGCATATAATCTCTAAGATGCCATTCTCTACCAACCTATACATGCTAGAAGAAGTTGATTTCTCCGACCTATGCCATGCTAAGGAAAATATTTCTACCTCTTCAAAATGTGGTCCCTGTGGCGTGCTTTAAGTTCCATTAAAAATGTTTAGAGCATCCATTGGTTGTGAGTTTGTGATTATGGTCACTTCACTCCTGGCGTGGCAGCCAACATTTGAAAGCTGTTTGCTATCTTTCTGCGGAGATTACGGGAGGTAGGGAGGCGGAACCAAAGGATTGGTTTCGAGAGTGTTTCTTAATGAGATGTACCGCCCGCGATGCACCTTGTAAACAAACACAATATCTCTTCGGGGGACCAGAGCAGTGAAGGTTTTTATATCCGGCTGAAAGTAGCCTGCTCCCTCACGGTGGTTGTGGGTAGATGGCCTGCGTTGGACCCGGTTAGAGAACAACTTGGATCTAAATACAGGTCCGTGAATATCTATTAATGAAAAAGAAAAAGAATCCATAGATTTCAAGGTCTTTTGACATTGTCAACGCAGCGGATTTTTTATTTTTAATCTCCACATCAAAGCTGTTGCATCAATAATGGCTGCGTCAATAATGATAGCTTGATGTTTTTCTTCTTCTTGGACTTTGAAATTAATCAATGATCAACACAACCAGTATTGAAAACTGAAAAGCACTTTGTCAGTTAATATTATTTTGGTGTTTGGTCCAGGAGCCTCGTTACATGTGCAACCAAATCTCATGTCAAGATCCGTTTCGGCAACGACAACAATTATACTGTCTTGGACTGTTTTAGTCTTTTAGAGATGCTGTTTCGAAGGTTTTTTTTTATTTAAAAATAATTTTATTTTTATTTTTTAAAATTTAATTTTGATATTAGTATATCAAAATAATATAAAAATATTAAAAAATAATTTTAAACAAAATTAAATTTTAAAAAAATAATATTTCATCCACCAAACACCCCTGAATTCATATTAAAACTAATATTTAAAACAATCATTAGATATTAAAGTAATTTATTGTTTTAAAAAAAATATAACTATATTTGGTATTGTGGTTAAATTTTTTTTTGCTTGAATTATAATATTAAAATAATTTTTATTTTTAATATTAACATATTAAAATTATAAAAAAAATTAATTAAATAATTTTAAAGTGAAATCCAAAAATAAAAATTACAGAATTTCTAAACATTCATTTAAAGTTAAAAAAAGAGCATCACGTTGCTGTAGATGTCGTAAATAAATAAAGGGCTAATTACAATATTACTACATTATCTTTTCCTTTTTTTTAATCTAATATATGAAATTTAATATTTTTTATTTAAATACATTGATTTTTTCAAAATTTCCAAATAAGTGTTTCAGCCTATCTTTCATTATTTTTTCTATTAGTTGATAACTCATCATTTAACTTTAAAGGTTATAGTAATTATTTTTTAAAATATTTTTTATTTAAAAATATATTAAAATAATTTATAAAAATTTTATTTTTAATATCAAAATATCTAAACTTAAAAAAAATTAATTTAAAATTAAAAAATATATATTTTTTTTAATTATTTTTAAAAATATAAAAACAAACACGATCAAAATTACTATTTATTTTTTATTTTTTATTTTATTTTAATAAAATACATTAACATTTTTTTTATTATTCATCATGTTTTTAATGTTTCGATCAAATACTTTTTTTGAATTAATCGTAGAGTTCACAAAATTAAGATCTAAATAAAATAATATTTGAGTAAAAGAGCTAGAACATAAAACAGTCCCTGTCCTCCATCTCGCGTTGCCCAAAAATCCTGTTTCATTCTAACACAAATATTTTTTTAGGAAAAAAAAAAAGACACCCTTCATTGACCACGCAAACAGGAAAGGAATGTCCTTTTGGGCACTATTAAATATTTGATTTTAATAAGAAGATGATCAGTATGTGAAGCTTCCTTTGTCTTGAATGTGACTTTGACTTGCAGACTTTAGCTCGAGGTTACACGCCAAACTAGACTCACTCTCCCTATATATATAGCTGGAAGACAAATCTGAAGGCATCGGGTTTGCTGATTTTAAGTAGATAACAACGATGGCGAAGAAGAGCACACCAAGTATTTCACTCTCCCACTTTTGGGGGGTTGTGGTTTTTTCTCTCTGCTTCTTCGTTCCAAAATCTGTGTTGGGTGAGAAAAAAGAGCTGCGATTTAGAAAAAATGGAGAGTTCAAGATACTGCAAGTGGCAGATATGCACTTTGCGGATGGCAAGACCACGTCTTGCCTCAATGTGTTCCCAAATCAGATGCCTTCTTGCTCTGACCTCAACACCACTGCCTTTGTTGAGCGCATGATTCAAGCTGAGAAGCCCGATTTTATTGTTTTCACTGGTACCCCTTTCCTTTTCTAAGTCCTAGTTATGTTCTTGGCTCTGATTTTATTTTTTTTTGTTTTATATATGATTGTTATTCTCAAATTTGGATATAACAACAAAACCCAGTTGTTAATTTGTTTACCGAAGCATGTTTCCTGATTTGGTAACAGTATATATGGCATGTAGTGGGTAAGCTCTAACAAGTATGCTCCTTTCACAATCTGAGCATTAATGGAAGTATTGTTGGCACTTTGGGAAACAGGGGATAACATTTATGGCCCTGATGCCACGGATGCTGCAGAATCACTGAGTGCTGCCTTTCAGCCTGCAATTGCATCAAACATCCCGTGGGCTGCTGTTTTGGGGAACCATGACCAAGAATCCACTTTGTCAAGGGAAGGGGTCATGAAACATATTGTTGGCCTTAAGAATACTCTCTCTCAAGTCAATCCTGCGGAGGTACACATCATTGATGGTTTTGGGAACTATAACCTGGAGATTGGCGGGGTTAAAGGTTCACGATTCGAAAATAAATCAGCTCTTAATCTTTATTTCCTTGATAGCGGAGGCTACTCCACAGTCCGGGCAATCCGTGGCTATGGCTGGATTAAACCCTTGCAGCAGCTTTGGTTCCAACGCACCTCTACGAAGCTTCGGGTAATAACACCGCTCTTTTATACGGTTGAAGTAATTTGTAGGTCACTGTATGATTTACTTCCATCATTTATCAGTAAAAAGAATCACTAGTTTGTCTACACAGAAGTAGAATCTACATTATGCATAGTTATAACTTCTAAAAGGTGCATTAGCTTAATTATTAGCTGTTGAATTCCCATTTTTCCCTTTCCATTCAGAGAGCATACACGAGACAGCCAGAGGCTCAGAAAGGACCTGCACCTGGGCTGGTGTACTTTCACATCCCATTGCCTGAGTTTGCTAGTTTTGATTCATCAAACTTCACAGGAGTGAGACAAGAAGGCATTAGCTCTGCTTCTGTGAACTCGGGCTTCTTCACAACCATGGTAGAAGCTGGGGATGTGAAAGCTGTTTTCACCGGACATGATCATCTCAATGACTTCTGTGGTAAGCTTACTGGTATACAACTTTGTTACGCTGGGGGTTTTGGATACCATGCCTATGGGAAGGCAGGGTGGTCAAGGAGGGCAAGGGTGGTGTTGGCATCTTTGGAAAAGACAGAGCAAGGAAGTTGGGGAGCTGTCAAATCTATCAAAACATGGAAGCGCCTTGATGATGAACACCTTACCACTGTTGATGGTCAGGTCCTTTGGAGCAAGAGGCATGCAGGTAAGTGCTTGCTGAACAACCCTTAAGTAGTCATCTGTACATGTTTTAAACTTTACTAGGCATACAATGGATAGCATCTCTTAAGGACATCCATGCATATGAAAGGCTGTGTAGTTAAATATCAAGGACCGTAATCTACAACCCATAAATATAGAAAATTTAGCATATGAATGGATGCACGAAGCTCATTGAAAGTTTAGGCTGCTATTACTTGTGCACATTACCAATCCATTTCCTGTTAATAAGAAGCTTAAAATCCTGATGATTCTTCATATAAATATGATAGAGAAAATGTATTATTAGATAGAATGACTTATTCAATTGTCAGAATTGTCTACTAACACTATGAGTTAAGACCAAATTATTTTTGTTGTCATTCTTTTGTTACAGATGTTTCGTATTTAAGCAACAATGTACATAAGACATTGGAAATGCGTGCAGTGCTAGGTTGTTCACTTTTGCTTTATGCTGCAAAAAACCATGCTTGATTTCTCTCTGCCCCGTTCACTTGATTATGAAAAGATATATCCCAGGAACATGGTTTCCCCTGCTCAATCTCATTTCATACCAAAGTGAGGCACATGTTCTCCTTTTTACATCACTTGCCATGTGTTTCTCTGATGTCAGTAACTGTTGTTAGAGAAAATTAGGAGAGAAGGTAGGAAGGGAACTCTAACTTGTATTATATTACTCTCAAATGAGAGGAAGTCCCTATGGACTTGGACTTGTATTACAATACACTCAACACATATATTTATACTAGTGTATGGATAATTCTAGACACTTAATAGGATAACAACATCATTAATACTTATATATACTCGTTGCAGAAGTAAAATGACACTTGATGTAGACTTCAAAATTAATTCCAACACCCCCTTAATTTTAAAAATCTCATAATCCTTGAAATTTAAAAATGTGTTGCCGATTCTTGCAAACCTTCTTATTCTTGTTACCATTTCCCCTGGCACACAATCATTGCCTTGTTGTAGGCTTGTATCTACTGTCTCATTATAGTTGGTTAGAAGACTACGTTGCTGCCATAATTTCCTTTTTCTTACATCTTCATCTTGAGCATCTCTTCAATCTCTTTGCTTTAGCAATTGTATTTGTCTTAACATGGCTACTCTTACTCATTTTTCTCCTCTTGTCATTATTGCCACATTTCATTAGTCAAACATCTCTCTTTCAAGATTTGGTTTTTCAAGTGACCTTTGTATTTGCCCAACTCTTCATCAGATTGCTGCCTTCCATCACGGCTCTCTGTCCATTTTCCATCGATTTTAGCTAGAGCTCTCTCTTCTTTTCTTCATATGGGGTCTCTCTTGTACCACCTCATCTCTTATATAAGAACCTGTCAACCCTCACCTAGCCTTTCTTGGCTTCTTCTGCGTTTCTCTTTATGGACTAGGATTTCAATATTCTCAACACTTACATTTATACTAGTCTATGGATAATTCTAGATACTTAATGGGATAACCATATCATTAATACTTGTACTTGCACCTATAAGAATTAAAAAGACACATTGGAATTAACTCGCAAATGTTTTGTTGCTCAGGAGGCGATGCGTTCCTGTTTTCTGTTTCATGCCATCCCTTGTTTGTTTACCCCTTTTGATTTCCTTTGAACAGGAGCCCGTAGAAAGAAACATGTTGGCAGCCCTGAGTAACGAGCACATGAGGTGGCTTAACACCGAGGAAGTAAGAAGCGGAAATGTTTCACATATTTGTCCTTATTAATCGATTTTGATATACGTGTCCTCGAAGTAAATGTAAACAGTGAAGGCAATTACATCAGACAATAATGGATAATCATATTTTAGGAAGGTTCTGTAATTCTTCTAAAAAATTTTCTAAAATTTTATAATAAAATATTGGGTATTTTTGTTTATTAACAATTTTTTTAGAGAGATAAAAAAAAAAAAAAAAAAAGCCAAAATAACAGTTTTAAAAAAATTATTAACGAAATAGCATAGTTTGATAATGTTTTGATTGGAAAACACGAGAATTTAGCGTTTGGTAATGAGGTTGCATCTGTGTTTTAAATAAAACCCAGATGCAACCTGTTTGATAAATAAAAAAAGTAATTTACTATTTATGGGTCCTACACTGTTTTTGTGTTCAAAACACCGAGTAAAGAAAAGCAACGAATCCTGCTTACTGCGCACTTCATGCTAATTAGCATGAATAGTGGATAGTCAAGCTCAACTGTGGATAGTCAAGCTCCACTATTCATGCTAATTAAAGCTTCACTGTTAATTAGCATGAACAGTGGAGCTTGACTATCCACTGTTCTTGCTAATTAATCCATTAGGTTCTCTTATTTATTTAGAAAAGAAACAAAAAACCACTCTTGTAAATATTTTTTATTACGGTTAAAAGAAATAGTGTAGCATGCTACACTGTTAATTAGCATGAACAGTGGAGCATGATTATCCACTGTTCTTGCTAATTAATCCATTAGGTTCTCCTATTTGTTCAAAAAAGAAATGAAAGATCACTCTTGTAAATATTTTTTATTACAGTTAAAAGGAATAGTGTAGCATGCTACACTGTTCACGTGAACAGTGTAGCCAGCTACATTGTTCCGGCCGGACCAGTTCCAAGATTAAAATATATTGAACCTTGTCTAACTCAGTAAAATAAAAAATAAAAATTATGTTTTATTTTTTTATTTTTTTATTTTTTAATTGTGTTTTATTCAAAAAAAAACTAGTGTTTAATATTATTCAATGACACTATATAAATTAGATAAAGATCGTTTGATGACGTAACATTTGCAAAATTTAATCGCAATTCCAATTTTTTTCCTGATTATATTTTACCTGATGTTGTTATGTGCTTAAGAAACAAAAAAAATTATAGTCCTTGTCAAATGTATTTCATACATAGTGGAATTGTAGATAGTTTAATGGAATAATAAAAAATATTTTATATAAAATATTATTTATTTCATAATGTAATAACAATAGTTAAATCTATAATATTTAAATTAAAAACCATCAATATTAATAATAATTTTAAAAAATTATTTTATAACCTCAATTTCAAAAGCATTATTAATCAAACACATTAAACTACTTTTTGCTCAACCTCAATTTTAATCACAGTTTTAACCAAACATCTATTTTTTCAAACCAACCTCAATTAAAAGTACTTTTTATAAAATAACTTTTTTAAAACCACAACCACAACAGCTACCGTAATACCAAATACAAGAAAACATATGGGAGTCGAAGACATTGACCTTTTGAATTATTTCTTAATTACTGATGATTTTTTTCTACACCGATGGATTGAAAACGAAATTGAAGGAATTGCAGTGGGGATGGCCGAAACTCTGTCTACTTGCTCTGACCTCAACACCTCTGCCTTTGTTGAGCGCATGATTCAAGCTGAGAAGCCTGATTTTATTGTTTTCACTGGTACCCCTTATACTCTTATTTACCCTTTCCTTTTCTAATTCCTAGTTATGTTCTTGGTTCTGATTTTTTTGTTTTTTTTTTGGTGGTCTATATATGATTGTTATTCTGAAATTTGGATATAACCAAGAAAACCAATTGTTAATTTGTTTACCGAAGCATGTTTCCTGATTTGGTAACAGTATATATGGCTTGTAGTGGGTAAGCTCTAACAAGTATGCTCCTTCCACAATCTGAGCATTAATGGAAGTATTGTTGGCACTTTGGGAAACAGGGGATAACATTTTTGGCTTTGATGCCACGGATGCTGCAAAATCACTGAGTGCTGCCTTTCAGCCTGCAATTGCATCAAACATCCCGTGGGCTGCTATTTTGGGGAACCATGACCAAGAATCCACTTTGTCAAGGGAAGGGGTTATGAAACATATTGCTGGCCTTAAGAATACTCTCTCTCAAGTCAATCCTGCGGAGGTACACATCATTGATGGTTTTGGGAACTATAACCTGGAGATTGGCGGGGTTAAAGGTTCACGATTTGAAAATAAATCAGCTCTTAATCTTTATTTCCTTGATAGCGGAGACTACTCCACAGTTCCGGCAATCACTGGCTATGGTTGGATTAAACCCTCTCAGCAGCTTTGGTTCCAACGCACCTCTGCGAAGCTTCGGGTAATAACACCGCTCTTTTATACGGTTGAAGTAATTTGTAGGTCACTGTATGATTTACTTCCATCATTTATCAGTAAAAAGAATCACTAGTGTGTCTACACACAAGTAGAATCTACATTATGCATAGTTTTAACTTCTAAAAGGTGCATTAGCTTAATTATTAGCTGTTGAATTCCCATTTTTCCCTTTCCATTCAGAGAGCATACACGAGACAGCCAGAGGCTCAGAAAGGACCTGCACCTGGGCTGGTGTACTTTCACATCCCATTGCCCGAGTTTGCTAGTTTTGATTCATCAAACTTCACAGGAGTGAGACAAGAAGGCATTAGCTCTGCTTCTGTGAACTCGGGCTTCTTCACAACCATGGTAGAAGCTGGGGATGTGAAAGCTGTTTTCACCGGACATGATCATCTCAATGACTTCTGTGGTGCGCTTACTGGTATACAACTTTGTTATGCTGGGGGTTTTGGATACCATGCCTATGGGAAGGCAGGGTGGTCAAGGAGGGCGAGGGTGGTGTTGGCATCTTTGGAAAAGACAGAGCAAGGAAGTTGGGGAGCTGTCAAGTCTATCAAAACATGGAAGCGCCTAGATGATGAACACCTTACCACTGTAGATGGTCAGGTCCTTTGGAGCAAGAGCCATGCAGGTAAGTGCTTGCTGTACAACCCTCAAGTAGTCATCTGTACATGTTTTAAACTTTACTAGGCATACAATGGATAGTATCTCTTAAGGACATCCATGCAGAGCATGTCACCAAGAACTAGTAGGACCTGCAAAATTGAAGCTTTCTTCTTTGTATGTTGGCATATCGGTGCCTTTTGCTTTCTTGCATGTGTTCTGGCAAAGAATTGAAACCAATTAAATTACTCAAGATCAATGACCTGCACTGCTGGCTGATACTAATTTGTGTTCATCTTTTTATCAAAATGTTCTTTGTTAACTTGCCATTTCCAATTGATATTAAGTTTCATATTTCTCATCCTTGAATTACTGTATTGCATGGTGTAGTTAATTGTCACTACCATGATCTTCTTGCCCATGACTTTAGACAATTTAGCACATGAAAGGCTGTGTAGTTAAATATCAAGGACCATAATCTACAACCCATAAATATAGAAAATTTTGCATATGAGTGGATGCACGAAGCTCATTGAAAGTTTAGGCTGATATTACTTGTGCACATTACCCAATCCATTTCCTGTTAATAAGAAGCTTAAAATCCTGATGATTCTTCATATAAATATGATAGAGAAAATGTTCCTATTGGATAGAATGACTTATTCAATTGTCAGAATTCTCTACTAACACTATGAGTTACGACCAAATTATTTTTGTTGTCATTCTTTTGTTACAGATGTTTCGTATTTAAGCAACAATGTACATAAGACCTTGGAAATGCGTGCAGTGCTAGTCTGTTCACTTTTGCTTTATGCTGCAAAAAACCATGCTTGATTTCTCTCTGCCCCGTTCACTTGATTATGAAAAGATATATCCCAGGAACATTGTTTCCCCTGCTCTATCTCATTTCATACCAAAGTGAGGCACATGTTCTCCTTTTTACATCACTTGCCATGTGTTTCTCTGATGTCAGTAACTGTTGTTAGAGAACATTAGGAGAGAAGGTAGGAAGGGAACTCTAACTTGTATTATATTACTCTCAAATGAGAGGAAGTCCCTATGGACTTGGACTTGTATTACAATACACTCAACACATATATTTATACTAGTGTATGGATAATTCTAGACACTTAATAGGATAACAATATCATTAATACTTATATATACTCGTTGCAGAAGTAAAAAGACACTTGATGTAGACTTCAAAATTAATTCCAACACCCCCTAAATTTTAAAAATCTCACAATCCTTGAAATTTAAAAATGTGTTGCCGATTCTTGCAAACCTTCTTATTCTTGTTACCATTTCCCCTGGCACACAATCATTGCCTTGTTGTAGGCTTGTATCTACTGTCTCATTATAGTTGGTTAGAAGACTACGTTGCTGCCATAATTTCCTTTTTCTTACATCTTCATCTTGAGCATCTCTTCAATCTCTTTGCTTTAGCAATTATATTTGTCTTAACATGGCTACTCTTAGTCATTTTTCTCCTCTTGTCATTATTGCCACATTTCATTAGTCAAACATCTCTCTTTCAAGATTTGGTTTTTCAAGTGACCTTTGTATTTGCCCAGCTCTTCATCAGATTGCTGCCTTCCATCACGGCTCCCTGTACATTTTCCATCCCTTTTAGCTAGAGCTCTCTCTTCTTTTCTTCATATGGGGTCTCTCTTGTACCACCTCATCTCTTATATAAGAACCTGTCAACCTTCACCTAGACTTTCTTGGCATCTTCTGTGTTTCTCTTTATGGACTAGGATTACAATATTCTCAACACTTACATTTATACTAGTCTATGGATAATTCTAGATACTTAATGGGATAACCATATCATTAATACTTATACTTGCACCTATAAGAATTAAAAAGACATTGGAATTAACTCGCAAATGTTTTGTTGGAGGCGATGCGTTCCTGTTTTCTGTTTCATGTCATCCCTTGTTTGTTGACTCCTTTTCATTTCCTTTGAACAGGAGCCCGTAGAAAGAAACAGGTTGGCAGCCCTGAGTAACGAGCACATGAGATGGCTTAACACCGAGGAAGCAAGAAGCGGAGATGTTTCACATATTTGTAACCTTATTCATCGATTTTGATATACGTGTCCTCGAAGTAAATGTAAACAGTGAAGGTAATTACATCAGATAATAATGGATAATCATGTTTTAGGAAGGTTCTGTAATTCTTCTAAAAAAATTTCTAAAATTTTATCATAAAATATGGGGTATTTTTGTTTATTAACACTGTATTTTTATAGAGAGAAAAAAAAAAAGCCAAAATAACAGTTTTAAAAAATTATTAACGAAATAGCATAGTTTGATAATGTTTTGATTGGAAAACACGAGATTTAAAGTTGGAAAACATCTGGGAGTCGAAGACATTGACCTTTTGAATTATTTCTTCTTAATTACTGATGATTTTTTTTCTACACCGATGGATTGAAAACGAAATTGAAGGAATTGCAGTGGGGATGGCCGAAACTCTGTCAAATGTCATCCTTCTCAAACATCTGGTTGAACTCATTCAGTCCTTTTTAGTGATATTCAGTCATAAATCATATAGAATGTATTAAAAATGCTGCAGAAAATATTGTGAATTCTGTGAAAATTGCTGCGGAGAAGGTGTCGAAGGACTAAAGCCTTCGGTTGAGAAACCGCCTTAGTGAAACCTGCAACTGTATCATATAAGGGTGAAGCTCGATAATCTCTTGATGCTACAAATAAAAGGTTACAAGGAACTGTGCTGGGATATTAATATCAATATTAATATCAACACCTACTACTACTACTACTATTATCATCATCATTAATATTAATATTAATATTATTATTGTTTTTTTTTTTATTATTATCTTAGTTATAATAATTAGTTATTATCTTAGTTATAGGGTAGGAGAAGAAGAATAATAATGATGATAATAAAAATACTAATAAATAATAGTAGTAATAATAGAAATAATAATGATAATAATCATAAAAATAATAACATTATCAATTGTTATTATTACTACCAATAACAATAATATTAAAAGCAACAAAGATGATGATAATGATGAAAATCATTTTTTATATTACTATTTTAAAAAAATTGTGTAGTTTATTTTATTATTTAATATTTATTTTATTAAAAATCAAATCTCACTTTTTAGATAGAGTGTGACAACTCTAATGAATGACTCATATATTTAAAAAATCAACATATTTGTTTTTTTAAAAAAATTATAATTTTTTTATTTTTATTAAGTTATTTCAATTTTATAATTTGTAGAGCATGTTTAACAAAATATCTCTTGTTAACTTAACTTTAATCAACCTTTGTTACAATCTTATCGTAACTAATTTTTTATGTCATTATTTTATCCCATTTAAATACTTGAATTTTATTTTATTTTTAAATAATACAGCCTCGCGGTAAAACTAGGCATCGAGGCTAGTTCTATTCTATCACTAATTATGGAAGTGAGTGTGTTTGGTATTGTGGTAGCTATTGTGATTGTGATTTGAAAAAAAAATTATTTTATAAAAAATACTTTTAGTTGAGATTGGTTTGAAAAAATATATGTTTGGTTAAAACTGTGGTTGAAATTGAAGTTGAACAAAAAATAGTTTAATGTGTTTTGGTTAAAAGAATGTTTTTCAAATTGAGGTTATAAAAATAATATATATATATATATATATATATATATATATATATATATATATATTGATGATTATTAATTTAAATATTGTAGATTTAACTACTATTATTACATCATGAAATAAATAATATTGATATCAAATAATTTTTTATTATTCCATTAAATTATATGCAATTTCATCATGTACGAAATCTATCCAACAAGGACTATATTTTCCCATGGTTTCTTAAGTGCGCAACAACAAAAACTGAATTTTTTACGTCATCAAACGATCTCCTTCTAATTTTTTGAATTAAACACAATTACAAATAAAAAATAAAAACTGAATTTTTTTAACTGGGTCGGACCCGGCAAGAACATAATTGGGCTTGCAATCAAATTCTGTAAATGCTACGTCATCAAGCGATCTCCTTTTAATTTATGTAATGTTATTAAATAATGTTAAACACTAATTTTTTCAAGTAAAAAATATAATTTAAAAAAATAATTTTTTTAATGTAAGTAGTTATTCACCTAGCACTGTTCACGTGAACAGTGCCAAGGTGAAATATATTTATCTGGGTACTGTTCACTTTAATGAATCACATTAAAGTAAACAGTGAATTATATTCACCTGGACACTATTTACTCCAGGTAAACAGTGCCTAAGTGAATTATATTCAGCTGGTTGCAGATATACATGGCCCCACATAAAAATCAGATAAGTTTTTATGTTACTAAATTTCATGTTTATGCGGTCAGCTTTAAAAGCAGAAGCTACCGCGTAAACAAACACCCACTAAAAATTTCATTCCATTAATGAAATCAAATCAAATAAAATTTATTACTTGGAAATCAATTCAACTTCACAGCCTTTTAATCCTTTCAAACAAGAATAAGGTGGCAGTAATGTCAAGATGCAGAACAACAACCGGACAACTAAGACATTCATGTTTTGGATTCCCAAAGGATACCCCGAAACCAAACACATTACACCACGCAAGAACCCCTTTATCAACATCTTCATCTTATCAATCGATGTAAATTAATTTTTATTTTTAAAAAATTAAACCAATCAAAACGCTCAGTTTAAATCGATTTTAGTTTTTTTTTTTAAATTTATTTTAGTTATTTTTTTTATCAAAACCAAACCAAATTAAAAATAATTATACCTAATCATTACTCAGCAACCAAGAAAGCACTTACAAACAGGTAAGGGGAAATTGAGGATCTCCTTGCCGAATCCCTTTAGAGCCAGCAAATACGTACACAAATTGCCATTAATAGAAATGGAGAAAGGACTAGCCGCACATGCTCTAGTCCAATTCACACACTGCATAGGCAGTCCCCTAGCCTATATATTGTCTTTCAAGTACTAAATGTTGAGGTATTGTCATTTTCTTCTAAAGGTTTCATGATTCCCTTTGCTATATTGTTCTAACATGTCATTACTCGTGGGAAGTAGCTTTCCTCCCTCTTAAGCAAGGTGCTGTTGCTCAACTTCTCTAACATTCTTGAACGGCGCGTGACCCGAGTTTTAATGACTTGTGAGAAGCTAATGGCGTGCATGAGCTGTGTCAAATCCCTATCAGCAGTTTGGTGAGGTCCCTCATTTTGAACCCGTGAACCTGTCAAATATTGACCTCATCGATAAAACTAAAACTAATCTGTAAAATCAGAGAACAACGGAATAGAGGTAACAAAATCCCTTATGGTTATGGATGAAGCTCACATTTCTTATAATGCCGTAATGCAAGGATGTGTAATGGACAGCTAGCACAAGCTTGAAACTAGGGACCCTTCTCTTTTTCTTTTATGGGTTTCTAGCAGTAGATTCTTTCTTTTTGATCACCTAGTTTTAAAAACAGGTGTTGCTTCACAGAACGGCGAGTCCCTCAAAAATCATATCCATCAAGAGCAAGGGAATGCTGCTGGGCACTCTTCTGCTCTGCATAATCCCTAGTAACAGGAAACGTTTTAACAATTGAAAAGAGGGTCTAAACTGATCGATGTTCTTGATTTTTGTGACTTAGGCAATGCTGATGTTTCAAATCCGAGAAAACCTATTTGTCTAGAAACATATCGTGTTTGCTCGATCAACTTAAAAAGAAAACTAGAAAGTTGAAACAGATGTCTTTTCTACATACTAGATATGGAAATCTTATTGAATTCCCAGTGGAGAAGACATCAAATAGATCTTGGTCTCTTGCTCTTTCCCTGTCAGTTCTGTCTATCAGTTGCCATCTCAGGAAAGCATCCGAGTCCCTCAACTCTTGCGGAACATGGAGGGCTGGTCGTGTGAGTTGAAGGCTCGCCAATGGTAGCAGCAGCCCGGCGGTGTAGTTAATATAGATGGCCTTATACTTTGAGGCTTATCCGGCTGAAAGTAGCCTGCTCCCTCACGGTGGTTGTGGGTAGATGGCCTGCGTTGGACCCGGTTAGAGAACAACTTGGATCTAAATACAGGTCCGTGAATATCTATTAATGAAAAAGAAAAAGAATCCAGAGATTTCAAGGTCCTTTGACATTGTCAACGCAGCGGACTTTTTATTTTTAATCTCCACATCAAAGCTGTTGTATCAATAATGGTTGTATTAATAATGATTGCTTGATGTTTTTCTTCTTTTTGGACTTGGAAATGAATCCATGATCGAACACAACCAGTCTTGAAAAGGACTTTGCCAGTTAATTTTATTTTTGTGTTTGGTCCATGAGCCTCGTTACATGTGCAACCAAATCACATGTCAAGATCCGTTTTTAGAGATGGTGTTTTAAAGTTTTTTTATTTATTTAAAAAGTATCCAAATATATTTTTTTAAATTTTTTAATTTTTTTAATATTAGTACATTAAAACCATACAAAAATATTAAAAATTAATTTTACACAAAATTTAAATTTTAAACAAAAAAATATTTTATCCACATTACCAAACACTTCTAAATTCATATTGAAATTAATATTTAAAAAACTCATTAAATGTTGAAGCAATTTGTTGTTGTTTTGAAAGAGGATATAACTATATCGTGGTTTAAAATATTTCTAAATTTTTTTTTGCTTGAATCATAATTTTTTTTTATTTTAAATATTAATATATTAAAATTATTAAAAATTAATAAAAAAATATTAATTTAATAATTTTCACGTAAAATCCATAAAAAAAAATTACCGACATTCCTTTAAAGTTAAAAAGAGCATCACGTTGTCGTCGACGAACATAAAAAAATCAATTTGTCGTAAATAAATAAAGGGCTAATTACAATATTAGTACATTATCTTTTCTTTTCGTTTTTAATCTAGTATATGAAATTTAACATTTTTTTATTTAAATACATCGATTTTTAAAAAAACATTTCCATATAAGTGTTTCCGCCTATCTTTCATTAATTTTTCTATTATTTGATAACACATCATTTAACTTTAAAGGATATAGTAATTATTTTTTAAAATATTTTTAATTTAATTTTTTTTATTTTTAATATTAAAATATCAAAATAATCTAAAATTCAAAAAATAATTTAAAATTAAAAAATATTAATTTTTTAAAAATTTTTCAAAAAATTACTTTTAAAATACAAAAATAAACAGGTTTGAAATCACTATTTATAACCTTCTATTTTATTTTAATAAAATACATGAACTTTTTTTTATTCATCATATTTTTAATGTTTCGATCAAATACTTTTTTTAATTGATCTAAGTTCACAAAATTAAGATCCAAATAAAATAATATTTGAGTAAAAGAGCTAGAACATAAAATAGTCTCATCCTTCATCTCGCGTTGCCCAAAAAATCCTGTTTGATTCTAACCGATACCAGAGTTAGGATATTTTTAATAAAGGAACAAATTATTAATAAATATTTGATATTATTTATCATGTAAACATGTATTATATTGAGAAATCAATTTGAAATATATATACCAATTCATATCAAACAAAATTAATTTAAAAATATTTTTAAAATAAAAAAAATTTACGTTATAATTGTTCTTTTTAAGTTTTACATTTTAAAATTGTTTCATAATAACTTTATTATCAATTTCATCAAAGATATTTTTTTTTAATATATACAATCAAACTATCAATTATCTATTTTTAATTCAGGGGGGTTCAATACTTGTGTTTTCTAAATCTTTCAAGGACTAATGAAGTTCTTGACAACAATTTTATGCAAACATATGTTAGAGAATAGCTAAAACCATAACTTAAAAGGATTGTCATGATAAACTAATGTTATTATTGTTGACTTATTGTTTAATATATATTAGTTAAACATAAATATTAATTTTTTTTTTATTTTCTCTATTGTGTCTTTAATTTTTTGTAATCACTATTAAGTTCATCGCCATTCATTTTCAATATAAAATTCATAGCAAAGTAGTTATTAATTCATCAAAACTCATTTCAATTTATATCCATATGTATATAATAATACTCATACACATATTAATTCAACAAACTCTTAAATTATTATAAATCCTAATACTTTCAATAACTAATTATAAAAAAATAAAACTAAATTAAACAATGAAATAAATAGAAAAGAGGAAGAAAACTTACCTAAAGCATAAATCATAAAAAATTATTTACTTAACTAATTAATATCTTAGGACTTGAGGATAAATTTTGTAAAAGAAAGAGAAGTAAGAATAGTAGCTTGAAATAAAAAAGAAAGGCTCTTGGTTAATTAATAGAAAAAAAAAAAAAAATTAATGAAATGTGCTGAACATATATATTATATATTATATTATGTTGTGAGTTAATAATAGCTACCCTAGGTTAATTAGTAGTCAGCAAAACAAAATTTAACCATGTTAAGATATTATTAATATTTTAATATACAAAGTATTTTTGAAAAATAATAATTTAAGGGATAATTGTATATTTTAATATAAAATATATTTAAAAAAAAATTAAGGAGGTAATTGCTCTATTTTAACACCACGTGGCTCCTCGACTGATTCTAACACAAATATTTTTTTAATAAAAAAGACACCCTTCAATGACCACGCAACAAGGAAAGGAATATCCTTTTGGGCACTATTAAATATTTGATTTTAATAAGAAGATGATCAGTATGTGAAGCTTTCTTTGTCTTGAATGTGATTTTGACTTGCACACTTTAGCTCTAGGCTACACGCCAAACTAGGACTAGACTCACTCTCCCTATATCTGTAGCTGGAAGACAATGCTGAACGCATCGGGTTTGCTGATTCTAAGTAGATAACAACGATGGCGAAGAAGAGCACACCAAGTATTTCACTCTCCCACTTTTGGGGGGTTGTGTTTTTTTCTCTCTGCTTCTTCATTCCAAAATCTGTGTTGGGTGAGAAAAAAGAGTTGCGATTTAGAAAAAATGGAGAGTTCAAGATACTGCAAGTGGCAGATATGCACTTTGCGGATGGCAAGACCACGTCTTGCCTCGATGTGTTCCCCAATCAGATGCCTACTTGCTCTGACCTCAACACCTCTGCCTTTGTTGAGCGCATGATTCAAGCTGAGAAGCCTGATTTTATTGTTTTCACTGGTACCCCTTATACTCTTATTTACCCTTTCCTTTTCTAATTCCTAGTTATGTTCTTGGTTCTGATTTTTTTGTTTTTTTTTTGGTGGTCTATATATGATTGTTATTCTGAAATTTGGATATAAACAACAAAACCCAGTTGTTAATTTGTTTACCGAAGCATGTTTCCTGATTTGGTAACAGTATATATGGCTTGTAGTGGGTAAGCTCTAACAAGTATGCTCCTTCCACAATCTGAGCATTAATGGAAGTATTGTTGGCACTTTGGGAAACAGGGGATAACATTTTTGGCTTTGATGCCACGGATGCTGCAAAATCACTGAGTGCTGCCTTTCAGCCTGCAATTGCATCAAACATCCCGTGGGCTGCTATTTTGGGGAACCATGACCAAGAATCCACTTTGTCAAGGGAAGGGGTTATGAAACATATTGCTGGCCTTAAGAATACTCTCTCTCAAGTCAATCCTGCGGAGGTACACATCATTGATGGTTTTGGGAACTATAACCTGGAGATTGGCGGGGTTAAAGGTTCACGATTTGAAAATAAATCAGCTCTTAATCTTTATTTCCTTGATAGCGGAGACTACTCCACAGTTCCGGCAATCCCTGGCTATGGTTGGATTAAACCCTCTCAGCAGCTTTGGTTCCAACGCACCTCTGCGAAGCTTCGGGTAATAACACCGCTCTTTTATACGGTTGAAGTAATTTGTAGGTCACTGTATGATTTACTTCCATCATTTATCAGTGAAAAGAATCACTAGTTTGTCTACACAGAAGTAGAATCTACATTATGCATAGTTATAACTTCTAAAAGGTGCATTAGCTTAATTATTAGCTGTTGAATTCCCATTTTTCCCTTTCCATTCAGAGAGCATACACGAGACAGCCAGAGGCTCAGAAAGGACCTGCACCTGGGCTGGTGTACTTTCACATCCCATTGCCTGAGTTTGCAAGTTTTGATTCATCAAACTTCACAGGAGTGAGACAAGAAGGCATTAGCTCTGCTTCTGTGAACTCGGGCTTCTTCACAACCATGGTAGAAGCTGGGGATGTGAAAGCTGTTTTCACCGGACATGATCATCTCAATGACTTCTGTGGTGAGCTTACTGGTATACAACTTTGTTATGCTGGGGGTTTTGGATACCATGCCTATGGGAAGGCAGGGTGGTCAAGGAGGGCGAGGGTGGTGTTGGCATCTTTGGAAAAGACAGAGCAAGGAAGTTGGGGAGCTGTCAAGTCTATCAAAACATGGAAGCGCCTTGATGATGAACACCTTACCACTGTTGATGGTCAGGTCCTTTGGAGCAAGAGCCATGCAGGTAAGTGCTTGCTGATCAACCCTTAAGTAGTCATCTGTACATGTTTTAAACTTTACTAGGCATACAATGGATACTATCTCTTAAGGACATCCATGCGGAGCATGTCACCAAGAACTGGTAGGACCTGCAAAATTGAAGCTTTCTTCTTTGCATGTTGGCATATCGGTGCCTTGTGCTTTCTTGCATGTGTTCTGGCAAAGAATTGAAACCAATTAAATTACTTAAGATCAATGACCTGTAGTGCTGGCTGATACTAATTTATGTTCATCTTTTTATCAAAATGTTCTTTGTTAACTTGCCATTTCCAATTGATATTAAGTTTCATATTTCTCATCCTTGAATTACTGTATTGCATGGTGTAGTTAAATGTCACTACCATGATCTTCTTGCCCATGACTTTAGACAATTTAGCATATGAAAGGCTGTGTAATTAAATATCAAGGACCATAATCTACAACCCATAAATATAGAAAATTTAGCATATGAATGGGTGCACGAAGCTCATTGAAAGTTTAGGCTGATATTACTTGTGCACATTACCCAATCCATTTCCTGTTAATAAGAAACTTAAAATCCTGATGATTCTTCATATAAATATGATAGAGAAAATGTTCCTATTGGATAGAATGACTTATTCAATTGTCAGAATTCTCTACTAACACTATGAGTTACGACCAAATTATTTTTGTTGTCATTCTTTTGTTACAGATGTTTCGTATTTAAGCAACAATGTACATAAGAACTTGGAAATGCGTGCAGTGCTAGTCTGTTCACTTTTGCTTTATGCTGCAAAAAACCATGCTTGATTTCTCTCTGCCCCGTTCCACTTGATTATGAAAAGATATATCCCAGGAACATTGTTTCCCCTGCTCTATCTCATTTCATACCAAAGTGAGGCACATTTTCTCCTTTTTACATCACTTGCCATGTGTTTCTCTGATGTCAGTAACTGTTGTTAGAGAACATTAGGAGAGAAGGTAGGAAGGGAACTCTAACTTGTATTATATTACTCTCAAATGAGAGGAAGTCCCTATGGACTTGGACTTGTATTACAATACACTCAACACATATATTTATACTAGTGTATGGATAATTCTAGATACTTAATAGGATAACAATATCATTAATACTTATATATACTCGTTGCAGAAGTAAAAAGACACTTGATGTAGACTTCAAAATTAATTCCAACACCCCCTTAATTTTAAAAATCTCACAATCCTTGAAATTTAAAAATGTGTTGCCGATTCTTGCAAACCTTCTTATTCTTGTTACCATTTCCCTTGGCACACAATCATTGCCTTGTTGTAGGCTTGTATCTACTGTCTCATTATAGTTGGTTAGAAGACTACGTTGCTGCCATAATTTCCTTTTTCTTACATCTTCATCTTGAGCATCTCTTCAATCTCTTTGCTTTAGCAATTATATTTGTCTTAACATGGCTACTCTTAGTCATTTTTCTCCTCTTATCATTATTGCCACATTTCATTAGTCAAACATCTCTCTTTCAAGATTTGGTTTTTCAAGTGACCTTTGTATTTGCCCAGCTCTTCATCAGATTGCTGCCTTCCATCACGGCTCCCTTTCCATTTTCCATCCCTTTTAGCTAGAGCTCTCTCTTCTTTTCTTCATATGGGGTCTCTCTTGTACCACCTCATCTCTTATATAAGAACCTGTCAACCTTCACCTAGCCTTTCTTGGCATCTTCTGTGTTTCTCTTTATGGACTAGGATTACAATATTCTCAACACTTACATTTATACTAGTCTATGGATAATTCTAGATACTTAATGGGATAACCATATCATTAATACTTGTACTTGCACCTATAAGAATTAAAAAGACACATTGGAATTAACTCGCAAATGTTTTGTTGCTCAGGAGGCGATGCGTTCCTGTTTTCTGTTTCATGCCATCCCTTGTTTGTTTACCCCTTTTGATTTCCTTTGAACAGGAGCCCGTAGAAAGAAACATGTTGGCAGCCCTGAGTAACGAGCACATGAGGTGGCTTAACACCGAGGAAGCAAGAAGCGGAAATGTTTCTCATATTTGTCCTTATTCATCGATTTTGATATACGTGGCCTCGAAGTAAATGTAAACAGTGAAGGCAATTACATCAGACAATAATGGATAATCATGTTTTAGGAAGGTTCTGTAATTCTTCTAAAAAACTTTCTAAAATTTTATAATAAAATATTGGGTATTTTTGTTTATTAACAATTTTTTTTAGAGAGACAAAAAAAAAAAAAAGCCAAAATAACAGTTTTAAAAAATTATTAACGAAATAGCATAGTTTGATAATGTTTTGATTGGAAAACACGAGATTTAAAGTTGGAAAACATGTGGGAGTCGAAGACATTGACCTTTTGAATTATTTCTTAATTACTGAAGATTTTTTTTCTACACCGTTGGATTGAAAACGAAATTGAAGGAATTGCAGTGGGGATGGCCGAAACTCTGTCAAATGTCATCCTTCTCAAACATCTGGTTGAACTCAGTCAGTCCTTTTTAGTGATATTGAGTCATAAATCATATAGAATGTATTAAAAATGCTGTAGAAAATATTGTGAATTCTGTGAAGATTGTTGCGGAGAAGGTGTAGAAGGACTAAAGCCTTCGGTTGAGAAACCGCCTTAGTGAAACCTGCAACTGTATCATATAAGGGTGAAGCTCGATAATCTCTTGATGCTACATATAAAATGTTACAAGGAACTGTGCTGGGATATTAATATCAACACCACCAGTACTATTATTATTATCATCATTATTAATATTATTATTAATATCATTATTACTAATATTATAACCAAGATAATAATAATAATAATAAACAATAATAGGGTAGGAGAAGAAGAATAATAATGATAATAATAATAAAAATACTAATAATAATAGTAGTAATAATAGCAATAATAATGATAATAATCATAAAAGTAATAATATTATCAATTGTTTTATTACTACCAATAACAATAATATTAAAAGCAACAAAGATGATAATAATGATGAAAATCATTTTTTATATTACTATTTTAAAAAAATTGTGTGTAGTTTATTTTATTATTTAATATTTATTTTATTAAAAATCAAATCTCACTTTTTTAGATAGAGTGTGACAACTCTAATGAATGACTCGTATATTTAAAAAATCAACATATTTGTTTTTTTTAAAAAATTATAATTCTTTTTATTTTTATTAAGTTATTTCAATTTTATAATTTGTAGAGCATGTTTAACAAAAATATCTCTTGTTAACTTAACTTTAATCAGCCTTGTTACAATCTTATCATAACTAATTTTTTATGTCATTATTTTATCCCATTTAAATACTTGAATTTTATTTTATTTTTAAATAATACAGCCTCGCGGTGAAACTAGGCATCGAGGCTAGTTCTATTCTATCACTAATTATGGAGGTGAGTGTGTTCAGTATTGTGGTAGCTATTGTGGTTGTGGTTTGAAAAAAATTGTTTTATAAAAAGTACTTTTAGTTGAGGTTGATTTGAAAAAATATATGTTTGGTTAAAACTATGGTTGAAATTGAGGTTGAACAAAAAGTAATTTAATGTGTTTGGTTAAAAGAATGTTTTTCAAATTGAGGTTATAATATATATATATATTGATGATTATTAATTTAAATATTGTAGATTTAACTACTATTATTACATCATGAAATAAATAATATTGTAATCAAATATTTTTTATTATTCCATTAAACTATATGCAATTTCATCATGTACGAAATCTATCCAACAAGGAATATATTTTCCATGGTTTCTTAAGTGCGCAACAACAAAAACTGAATATTTTACGTCATCAAACGATCTCCTTCTAATTTTTTGAATTAAACACAATTACAAATAAAAAGAAAAACTGAATTTTTTTAACTGGGTCGGACCCGGCAAGAACATAATTGGGCTTGCAATCAAATTCTGTAAATGCTACATCATCAAGCGATCTCCTTCTAATTTATATAGTGTTATTAAATAATATTAAATACTAATTTTTCAAGTAAAATATAATTTAAAAAAAATAATTTTTTTAATGTAAGTAGTTATTCACCTGGCACTGTTCACGTGAGCAGTGCCAAAGTGAATTATATTTATCTGTGTACTGTTCACTTCAGTGAATAGTGCATCACGTTTGCAACCAGTGAATTATATTCACCTGGACACTATTTACTCTAGGTAAACAGTGCCTAAGTGAATTATATTCAGCTGGTTGCAGATATACATGGCCCCACATAAAAATCAGATAAGTTTTTATGTTACTAAATTTCATGTTTATGAGGTCAGTTTTAAAATCAGAAGCTACCGCGTAAACAAATACCCATTAAAAATTTCATTCCATTAATGAAATCAAATCAAATCAAATTTATTACTTGGAAATCAATTCAACTTCACAGCCTTTTTAATCCTTTCAAACAAGAATCAGGTGGCAGCAATGTCAAGATGCAGAACAACAACGGGACAACTAAGACATTCATGTTTTGGATTCCCAAAGGAAACCCCGAAACCAAACACATTACACCACGCAAGAACCCCTCTATCAACATCTTCATCTTAGATTTGAATTGATTTTTATTTTAAAAAATTAAACCGAAACAAAACCACTTAGTTTGAATCGATTTCAGTTTTTTTTTTAAATTCATTTTAGTTATTTTTTTTTATCAAAACCAAACCAAATTAAAAATAATTATCCCTAATCATTACTCAGCATGCAAGAAAGCACTTCCATTGCTACTACAAACAGGTAAGGGGAAATTGAGGATCTCCTTGCCCGATCCCTTTAGAGCCAGCAAATACGTACACAAATTGCCATTAATAGAAATGGAGAAAGGACTAGCCGCACATGCTCTAGTCCAATTCACATACTGCAGAGTGCAGAGGCAGTCCCCTAGCCTATATATTGTCTTTCAAGTACTAAATGTTGAGGTATTGTCATTTTCTTCTAAAGGTTTCATGATTCCTTTTGCTAGTGTTCTAACATGTCATTACTCGTGGGAAGTAGCTTTCCTCCCTCTTAAGGTGCTGTTGCTCAACTTCTCTAACATTCTTGAACGGCGCGTGACCCGAGTTTTAATGACTTGTGAGAAGCTAATGGCGTGCATGAGCTGTGTCAAATCCCTATCAGCAGTTTGGTGAGGTCCCTCATTTTAAACCCGTGAACCTGTCAAATATTGACCTCATCGATAAAACTAAAACTAATCTGTAAAATCAGAGAACAACGGAATAGAGGTAACAAAATCCCTTATGGTTATGGATGAAGCTCACATTTCTTATAATGCCGTAATGCAAGGATGTGTAATGGACAGCTAGCACAAGCTTGAAACTAGGGACCCTTCTCTTTTTCTTTTATGGGTTTCTAGCAGTAGATTCTTTCTTTTTGATCAACTAGTTTTAAAAACAGGTGTTGCTTCACAGAACGGCGAGTCCCTCAAAAATCATATCCATCAAGAGCAAGGGAATGCTGCTGGGCACTCTTCTGCTCTGCATAATCCCTAGTAACAGGAAAGGTTTTAACAATTGAAAAGAGGGTCTAAACTGATCGATGCCCTTGTGATTGTAATCACCTGAAATGAATGCAGGTGACTCAGGCAATACTGATGTTTCAAATCCGAGAAAACCTATTTGTTTAGAAACATATCGTGTTTGCTCGATCAACTTAAAAAGAAAACTAGAAAGTTGAAACAGATGTCTTTTCTACATGCTAGATATGGAAATCTTATTGAATTCCCAGTGGAGAAGACATCAAATAGATCGTGGTCTCTTGCTCTTTCCCTGTCAGTTCTGTCTATCAGTTGCCATCTCAGGAAAGCATCCGAGTCCCTCCACTCTTGCGGAACATGGAGGGCTGGTCGTGTGAGTTGAAGGCTCGCCAATGGTAGCAGCAGCCCGGCGGTGTTGTTAATATAGATGGCCTTATACTTTGAGGCTTATCCGGCTGAAAGTAGCCTGCTCCCTCACGGTGGTTGTGGGTAGATGGCCTGCGTTGGACCCGGTTAGAGAACAACTTGGATCTAAATACAGGTCCGTGAATATCTATTAATGAAAAAGAAAAAGAATCCAGAGATTTCAAGGTCCTTTGACATTGTCAACGCAGCGGACTTTTTATTTTTAATCTCCACATCAAAGCTGTTGTATCAATAATGGTTGTATTAATAATGATTGCTTGATGTTTTTCTTCTTTTTGGACTTGGAAATGAATCCATGATCGAACACAACCAGTATTGAAAAGGACTTTGCCAGTTAATTTTATTTTTGTGTTTGGTCCATGAGCCTCGTTACATGTGCAACCAAATCACATGTCAAGATCCGTTTTAGAGATGGTTTTTTAAAGTTTTTTTTTTTATTTAAAAAGTATCCAAATATTTTTTTTTAATTTTTTAATTTTTTTAATATTAGTACATTAAAACCATACAAAAATATTAAAAATTAATTTTACACAAAATTTAAATTTTAAACAAAAAAATATTTTATCCACATTACCAAACACTTCTAAATTCATATTGAAATTAATATTTAAAAAACTCATTAAATGTTGAAGCAATTTGTAGTTGTTTTGAAAGAGGATATAACTATATCGTGGTTTAAAATATTTCTAAATTTTTTTTTGCTTGAATCATAATATTAAAATATTTTTTCAGATTTTTTTTTATTTTTAATATTAATATATTAAAATTATTAAAAAATTAATAAAAAAATATTAATTTAATAATTTTCACGTAAAATCCATAAAAACAAATTACCGACATTCCTTTAAAGTTAAAAAGAGCATCACGTTGTCGTCGACGAACATAAAAAAATCAATTTGTCGTAAATAAATAAAGGGCTAATTACAATATTAGTACATTATCTTTTCTTTTCGTTTTTAATCGAGTATATGAAATTTAACATTTTTTATTTAAATACATCGATTTTTAAAAAACATTTCCATATAAGTGTTTCCGCCTATCTTTCATTAATTTTTCTATTATTTGATAACACATCATTTAACTTTAAAGGATATAGTAATTATTTTTTAAAATATTTTTAATTTAAATTTTTTTTATTTTTAATATTAAAATATCAAAATAATCTAAACTTCAAAAAATAATTTAAAATTAAAAAAATATTAATTTTTTAAAATTTTTCAAAAAATTACTTTTAAAATACAAAAATAAACAAGTTTGAAATCACTATTTATAACCTTCTATTTTATTTTAATAAAATACATGAACTTTTTTTTATTCATCATATTTTTAATGTTTCGATCAAATACTTTTTTTTAATTGATCTAAGTTCACAAAATTAAGATCCAAATAAAATAATATTTGAGTAAAAGAGCTAGAACATAAAATAGTCCCATCCTTCATCTCGTGTTGCCCAAAAATCCTGTTTGATTCTAACCGATACCAGAGTTAGGATATTTTTAATAAAGGGACAAATTATTAATAAATATTTGATATTATTTATCATGTAAACATGTATTATATTGAGAAATCAATTTGAAATATATATACTAATTCATATCAAACAAAATTAATTTAAAAATATTTTCAAAATAAAAAAATTTACGTTATAATTGTTCTTTTTAAGTTTTACATTTTAAAATTGTTTCATAATAACTTTATTATCAATTTCATCAAAGATATTTTTTTTAATATATACAATCAAACTATCAATTATCTATTTTTAATTCAAGGGGGTTCAATACTTGTGTTTTCTAAATCTTTCAAGGACTAATGAAGTTCTTGACAACAATTTTATGCAAACATATATTAGAGAGTAGCTAAAATCATAACTTAAAAGGATTGTCATGATAAACTGATGTTGTTATTGTTGACTTATTGTTTTATATATATTAGTTAAACATAAATATTAATTTTTTTTTTTATTTCTCTATTGTGTCTTTAATTTTTTTGTAATCAGTATTAAGTTCATCGCCATTCATTTTCAATATAAAATTCATAGCAAAGTAGTTATTAATTCATTAAAAACTCATTTCAATTTATATCCATATGTATATATAATATTACTCATACACATATTAATTCAACAAACTCTTAAATTATTATAAATCCTAATACTTTCAATAACTAATTATAAAAAAATAAAACTAAATTAAACAATGAAATAAATAAAAAAGAGGAAGAAAACTTACCTAAAGCATAAAGCATAAAAAATTATTTACTTAACTAATTAATATCTTAGGACTTGAGGATAAATTTTGTAAAAGAAAGAGAAGTAAGAATAGTAGCTTGAAATAAAAAAGAAAGGCTCTTGGTTAATTAATAGAAAATAAAAAAAAAATTAATGAAATGTGCTGAACATATATATTATATATTATATTATGTTGTGAGTTAATAATAGCTACCCTAGGTTAATTAGTAGTCAGCAAAACAAAATTTAACCATGTTAAGATATTATTAATATTTTAATATAAAAAGTATTTTGAAAAAAAAATTTAAAGGGATAATTGTATATTTTAATATAAAATATATTTAAAAAAAATTAAGGAGGTAATTGCTCTATTTTAACACCACGTGGCTCCTCGACTGATTCTAACACAAATATTTTTTTAATAAAAAAGACACCCTTCAATGACCACGCAACAAGGAAAGGAATATCCTTTTGGGCACTATTAAATATTTGATTTTAATAAGAAGATGATCAGTATGTGAAGCTTCCTTTGTCTTGAATGTGATTTTGACTTGCACACTTTAGCTCTAGGCTACACGCCAAACTAGGACTAGACTCACTCTCCCTATATCTGTAGCTGGAAGACAATGCTGAACGCATCGGGTTTGCTGATTCTAAGTAGATAACAACGATGGCGAAGAAGAGCACACCAAGTATTTCACTCTCCCACTTTTTGGGGGTTGTGGTTTTTTCTCTCTGCTTCTTCGTTCCAAAATCTGTGTTGGGTGAGAAAAAAGAGCTGCGATTTACAAAAAATGGAGAGTTCAAGATACTGCAAGTGGCAGATATGCACTTTGCGGATGGCAAGACCACGTCTTGCCTCGATGTGTTCCCCAATCAGATGCCTACTTGCTCTGACCTCAACACCTCTGCCTTTGTTGAGCGCATGATTCAAGCTGAGAAGCCTGATTTTATTGTTTTCACTGGTACCCCTTATACTCTTATTTACCCTTTCCTTTTCTAATTCCTAGTTATGTTCTTGGTTCTGATTTTTTTGTTTTTTTTTTGGTGGTCTATATATGATTGTTATTCTGAAATTTGGATATAAACAACAAAACCCAGTTGTTAATTTGTTTACCGAAGCATGTTTCCTGATTTGGTAACAGTATATATGGCTTGTAGTGGGTAAGCTCTAACAAGTATGCTCCTTCCACAATCTGAGCATTAATGGAAGTATTGTTGGCACTTTGGGAAACAGGGGATAACATTTTTGGCTTTGATGCCACGGATGCTGCAAAATCACTGAGTGCTGCCTTTCAGCCTGCAATTGCATCAAACATCCCGTGGGCTGCTATTTTGGGGAACCATGACCAAGAATCCACTTTGTCAAGGGAAGGGGTTATGAAACATATTGCTGGCCTTAAGAATACTCTCTCTCAAGTCAATCCTGCGGAGGTACACATCATTGATGGTTTTGGGAACTATAACCTGGAGATTGGCGGGGTTAAAGGTTCTCGATTTGAAAATAAATCAGCTCTTAATCTTTATTTCCTTGATAGCGGAGACTACTCCACAGTTCCGGCAATCCCTGGCTATGGTTGGATTAAACCCTCTCAGCAGCTTTGGTTCCAACGCACCTCTGCGAAGCTTCGGGTAATAACACAGCTCTTTTATGCGGTTGAAGTAATTTGTAGGTCACTGTATGATTTACTTCCATCATTTATCAGTGAAAAGAATCACTAGTTTGTCTACACAGAAGTAGAATCTACATTATGCATAGTTATAACTTCTAAAAGGTGCATTAGCTTAATTATTAGCTGTTAAATTCCCATTTTTCCCTTTCCATTCAGAGAGCATACACGAGACAGCCAGAGGCTCAGAAAGGACCTGCACCTGGGCTGGTGTACTTTCACATCCCATTGCCTGAGTTTGCAAGTTTCGATTCATCAAACTTCACAGGAGTGAGACAAGAAGGCATTAGCTCTGCTTCTGTGAACTCGGGCTTCTTCACAACCATGGTAGAAGCTGGGGATGTGAAAGCTGTTTTCACCGGACATGATCATCTCAATGACTTCTGTGGTGAGCTTACTGGTATACAACTTTGTTATGCTGGGGGTTTTGGATACCATGCCTATGGGAAGGCAGGGTGGTCAAGGAGGGCGAGGGTGGTGTTGGCATCTTTGGAAAAGACAGAGCAAGGAAGTTGGGGAGCTGTCAAGTCTATCAAAACATGGAAGCGCCTTGATGATGAACACCTTACCACTGTTGATGGTCAGGTCCTTTGGAGCAAGAGCCATGCAGGTAAGTGCTTGCTGATCAACCCTTAAGTAGTCATCTGTACATGTTTTAAACTTTACTAGGCATACAATGGATACTATCTCTTAAGGACATCCATGCGGAGCATGTCACCAAGAACTGGTAGGACCTGCAAAATTGAAGCTTTCTTCTTTGTATGTTGGCATATCGGTGCCTTGTGCTTTCTTGCATGTGTTCTGGCAAAGAATTGAAACCGTTTAAATTATTTAAGATCAATGACCTGTAGTGCTGGCTGATACTAATTTATGTTCATCTTTTTATCAAAATGTTCTTTGTTAACTTGCCATTTCCAATTGATATTAAGTTTCATATTTCTCATCCTTGAATTACTGTATTGCATGGTGTAGTTAAATGTCACTACCATGATCTTCTTGCCCATGACTTTAGACAATTTAGCATATGAAAGGCTGTGTAATTAAATATCAAGGACCATAATCTACAACCCATAAATATAGAAAATTTAGCATATGAATGGGTGCACGAAGCTCATTGAAAGTTTAGGCTGATATTACTTGTGCACATTACCCAATCCATTTCCTGTTAATAAGAAGCTTAAAATCCTGATGATTCTTCATATAAATATGATAGAGAAAATGTTCCTATTGGATAGAATGACTTATTCAATTGTCAGAATTCTCTACTAACACTATGAGTTACGACCAAATTATTTTTGTTGTCATTCTTTTGTTACAGATGTTTCGTATTTAAGCAACAATGTACATAAGACCTTGGAAATGCGTGCAGTGCTAGTCTGTTCACTTTTGCTTTATGCTGCAAAAAACCATGCTTGATTTCTCTCTGCCCCGTTCACTTGATTATGAAAAGATATATCCCAGGAACATTGTTTCCCCTGCTCTATCTCATTTCATACCAAAGTGAGGCACATGTTCTCCTTCTTACATCACTTGCCATGTGTTTCTCTGATGTCAGTAACTGTTGTTAGAGAACATTAGGAGAGAAGGTAGGAAGGGAACTCTAACTTGTATTATATTACTCTTAAATGAGAGGAAGTCCCTATGGACTTGGACTTGTATTACAATACACTCAACACATATATTTATACTAGCGTATGGATAATTCTAGATACTTAATAGGATAACAATATCATTAATACTTATATATACTCGTTGCAGAAGTAAAAAGACACTTGATGTAGACTTCAAAATTAATTCCAACACCCCCTTAATTTAAAAATCTCACAATCCTTGAAATTTAAAAATGTGTTGCCGATTCTTGCAAACCTTCTTATTCTTGTTACCATTTCCCTTGGCACACAATCATTGCCTTGTTGTAGGCTTGTATCTACTGTCTCATTATAGTTGGTTAGAAGACTACGTTGCTGCCATAATTTCCTTTTTCTTACATCTTCATCTTGAGCATCTCTTCAATCTCTTTGCTTTAGCAATTGTATTTGTCTTAACATGGCTACTCTTACTCATTTTTCTCCTCTTGTCATTATTGCCACATTTCATTAGTCAAACATCTCTCTTTCAAGATTTGGTTTTTCAAGTGACCTTTGTATTTGCCCAGCGCTTCATCAGATTGCTGCCTTCCATCACGGCTCCCTGTCCATTTTCCATCCCTTTTAGCTAGAGCTCTCTCTTCTTTTCTTCATATGGGGTCTCTCTTGTACCACCTCATCTCTTATATAAGAACCTGTCAACCGTCACCTAGACTTTCTTGGCATCTTCTGTGTTTCTCTTTATGGACTAGGATTACAATATTCTCAACACTTACATTTATACTAGTCTATGGATAATTCTAGATACTTAATGGGATAACCATATCATTAATACTTATACTTGCACCTATAAGAATTAAAAAGACACATTGGAATTAACTCGCAAATGTTTTGTTGGAGGCGATGCGTTCCTGTTTTCTGTTTCAAGTCATCCCTTGTTTGTTGACTCCTTTTCATTTCCTTTGAACAGGAGCCCGTAGAAAGAAACAGGTTGGCAGCCCTGAGTAACGAGCACATGAGATGGCTTAACACCGAGGAAGGAAGAAGCGGAAATGTTTCACATATTTGTCCTTATTCATCGATTTTGATATACGTGGCCTCGAAGTAAATGTAAACAGTGAAGGTAATTACATCAGACAATAATGGATAATCATGTTTTAGGAAGGTTCTGTAATTCTTCTAATAAAATTTCTAAAATTTTATCATAAAATATTGGGTATTTTTGTTTATTAACACTTTTTTTAGAGAAAAAAAAAAGAAGCATTAGCCAAAATCACAGTTTTAAAAAATTATTAACGAAATAGCATAGTTTGATAATGTTTTGATTGGAAAACACGAGATTTAAAGTTGGAAAACATCTGGGAGTCGAAGACATTGACCTTTTGAATTATTTCTTCTTAATTACTGATGATTTTTTTTTCTACACCGATGGATTGAAAACGAAATTGAAGGAATTGCAGTGGGGATGACCGAAACTCTGTCAAATGTCATCCTTCTCAAACATCTGGTTGAACTCAGTCATTCCTTTTTAGTGATATTCAGTCATAAATCATATAGAATGTATTAAAAATGCTGCAGAAAATATTGTGAATTCTGTGAAAATTGCTGCGGGGAAGGTGTCGTAGGACTAAAAGCCTTCGGTTGAGAAGCCACCTTAGTGAAACCTGCAACTGTATCATACAAGGGTGAAGCTCGATAATTTCCTGATGCTACAAAGAAAAATGTTACAAGGAACTGTGCTGGGATACCATCATCATCAATACTATTATTATTATTATTAATACCATTATTACTATATAATAATAATAATAATAATAATAATAATAATAGGGTAGGAGAAGAAGAATAATGATGATAATAAAAAATAATAGTAGTAATTATTATAATAATAATAGTAGTAATAGTAATAATAGAATAAGAGAAGAAGAATAATAATAACGATGATGATAAAAATATTAATAATAATAATAATAATAGTTATAATAGTGATAATAATAATTATAAAAATAATAATAATATCAATAAAATTATTGCTATTATTACTAATAAGGAGTAATAATAATAATAATAATAATAATAATAATAATAATTATTATTATTATTATATTAATTATTAATAATAGTAGTAGTAATGGTTTTGAATATAATTTTTATATTGCTATTTTTTTAAAAAAATTGTATATAATTTATTTTATTATTTAATATTTAATTTATTAAAAATTAAATCTCGTGATTTTTTAAAATTAAATGTGACAACTCTAATGAATTGACTTATATATTTAAAAAAATTAACATATAATTTTTTAAAAAATTATAATTTTTTTTATTTTTATAAAGTTATTTCAATTATATAATTTGTACAGCGTGTTTAACAAAATATTTCTTGTTAACTTAACTTTAATCAGCCTTGTTACAATCTTATCGTAACTAATTTTTTATATCATTATTTTATCCCATTTAAATGCCTGAATTTATTATTTTTTTGTTTTTAAATAATACAGCCTCGCGGTAAAACCAGGCACCGAGGCTAGTTCTATCACTAAGATTTCATTCCAAACACTAGAATTCTTTAATGAAATGAAATCAAATAAAATTTATTACTTGGAAATCAATTCAACTTCACAGCCTTTTAATCCTTTCAAACAAGAATCAGGTGGCAGCAATGTCAAGATGCAGAACAACAACCAGACAACTAAGACATTCATGTTTTGGATTCCCAAAGGAAACCCCGAAACCAAACACATTACATCACGCAAGAACCCCTCTATCAACATCTTCATCATCATCGTACCAAATGGGAAACATACTCCTGGTGGCTTATCTAACCAAGACCCTCTCCGAGTCCGGCACTCGTAGTCTGGACCCAGATTCAATACCTCTATCAGAATCTCTGGTTCTCCAAATCCTACGGAGGAACTCTCTTGACAGCTCTAAGAAAATGGAATTTTTCAAATGGTGTTCTCTCCGGCATATTTACAAACACTCGGTGAGCACATACTCTCAAATGTTTTCCACTTTGTGCCGTACTGGGTACCTTGAAGAAGTTCCTAATTTGCTAAATTCAATGAAGAATGATGGTATTGTTGTTGGGTCTGAGACTTTTAAGTTGTTGCTTGATGCATTTATTCGATCTGGGAAGTTTGACTCTGCACTTGACATTCTTGATCACATGGAGGAATTAGGATCTAACCCGAACCCCCATATGTATGATTCTATTATCGTTGCACTTGCTAAGAAAAACCAGGTGGGTTTAGCGTTGTCTATAATGTTTAAGCTTCTAGAAGCTTCTAATGGTAATGAAGAGAATGCTGTTGGTGTTTCACTTCCGGGCTCCGTTGCATGCAACGCTTTGTTGGTTGCGCTTCGAAATGGAGAAATGAAAGTAGAATTCAAAACTGTTTTTGCTAAATTGAGGGAAAAAAGGGGGTTCGAGTTGAATACATGGGGTTATAACATCTGCATTCATGCATTTGGTTGTTGGGGTGATCTGACTACTTCTTTGAGGCTTTTTAAAGAGATGAAGGAAAAGAGTTTGGCTTCTGGGTCATTGGATCCTGATTTGTGCACCTATAATAGCCTGATTCATGTTCTATGCTTGGCTGGGAAGGTGAAGGACGCGGTGATTGTGTATGAGGAATTAAAGGTGTCTGGTCATGAGCCTGATGCCTTTACTTATCGAATACTTATACAAGGGTGCTGTAAATCTTATCAAATGGAAGATGCAACAAAGATTTTTAGTGAAATGCAGTACAATGGGTTCCTTCCAGATACCGTAGTGTACAATTCTCTTTTAGATGGGATGTTCAAGGCAAGGAAAGTTATGGAAGCATGCCAGTTGTTCGAGAAGATGGTTCAGGATGGAGTAAGGGCCTCATGTTGGACGTACAATATTCTGATTGATGGGTTGTGCAAGAATGGCAGGGCTGAAGCTGGTTACAATTTATTTTGTGGTTTGAAGAAGAAGGGTCACTTTGTGGATGCTGTTACCTACAGCACTGTTGTGCTGCTACTTTGTAGGAAAGGTCATCTTGAGGAAGCACTGCACTTAGTGGAAGAAATGGAGGAAAGAGGGTTTGTTGTTGACCTAATTACTATAACATCGCTCTTGATTGCATTTCATAAACAAGGTAGGTGGGATTGCACAGAAAGGT
Source organism: Populus alba (assembly GCF_005239225.2). Taxonomy (NCBI): domain Eukaryota; kingdom Viridiplantae; phylum Streptophyta; class Magnoliopsida; order Malpighiales; family Salicaceae; genus Populus; species Populus alba. The sequence continues at coordinate 10,628,122 of NC_133285.1, read as the reverse complement.
TGATGAAGCACATAAGGGATGTTAATCTATTACCAAATGTTCTCAAATGGAGGGCAGATATGGATGCTTCATTGAAAAATCCTCCAAGAAGTAGAGAGGATTATACTCCCATGTTTCCATCTACTGGTGGCCTCCAGGAAATTATGAGTTCAATAAGTTCCCCTAAGTCAAGGTCAGATGATGGTGTGACTGAGGATGAGAAGAGTTCGTCTGCTGACACTGATCAGTGGTCATCATCTCCGTACATGGATCATTTGGCCAATCAAGCAAAATCCACTGACCTTTCTTCTCAGCTATTTTCGCTGTCTAGGGGCCAGAGAGTTCAAGCTAAAGGGGCAGGCTCTTTTGATATTGATATGGTGAATACGTTCTTGTCTATATTTTTGGCCAAGGGAAAGCTGAGCTTAGCCTGCAAATTGTTTGAGATATTCACTGATATGGGCGTGGACCCTGTGAGTTACACTTACAATTCTATCATGAGTTCTTTTGTGAAGAGGGGTTATTTCAATAGGGCATGGGATGTTTTTAATGAAATGGGTGAAAAGGTTTGCCCACCAGACATCGCAACATACAATTTGGTGATTCAAGGGTTGGGGAAAATGGGGAGAGCAGATCTAGCCAGCTCCGTTCTAGATAAGCTAATGAAGCAAGGTGGTTACCTTGACATTGTTATGTATAACACCCTGATTGATGCACTGGGAAAGGCTGGTAGGATTGATGAAGCTAACAATCTTTTTGAACAGATGAAGACTAGTGGATTAAATCCTGATGTGGTCACTTATAATATTATGATTGAAGTTCATAGCAAGACAGGTCGGTTGAAAGACGCATATAAATTCTTAAAAATGATGTTGGACGCAGGCTGCTTGCCAAACCATATCACAGACACGACTTTGGACTTTCTAGCAAAAGAGATTGAAAAACTAAGGTACCAAAAGGCATCAATTATGCGCCAAAAAGATGATTCTCCTTGAAACAATTTTTTCCTCACGAGAATGGTTCAAGGATCATAAGAATTAGTTGTGCCAGCAAGTGAATAATTCTCTCAAGAACTCCTTCCAGATAATCTTGAAGCGAGCATTTGTACCATACCTGGGTTGGATCAGGCTCCATGTAGAGCCATAAACTAGTTGTTCAAGTCAATGTCTCGCCACTCTGTTGCTGTTATTGACCAGCAGAATGCAGAATGGAACAGACTGGAACGCCAGATTGGAATTAATAGCCAACTGTACAATGAAAATCGCACTGACAAATCTTCCAGTTAAGCATGTAATGCACTGAACAAATCGCTCTACAATGCTGATGAGACAGAGGTACTTAAAAATGTTTAGTTGGGTCTTGGCTTCTGGTTTTCATTGCCTCTTGTTTCTCGGTTACTTTAGTGACTTGATCTCTTATTTTGTGCCAACATCCAGAGAGACTGCCCACCATGCACGGTAGCAGGATCCAAGTAGCAATAAAACGCCAATACCAGACACCTACACATATGGAAAATTGACCAATCCTTCAAGAGATTTACTAGATAAGAGTACTACTCGCGATTATCTGTTGAGTTAGCCTTAATAGATCGGAGATCTCTGGAACTTATTGCTCTCTACTCTTCTTTCAGTGGTCTCTGCATAACGTACTAGAAAAAATCATCAGGAAGAGGCCAATATGAAGCATGGACCGGCAGCATACATCCTAAATCTCCGACTCTGAATGGTGAAGCCAGTAGGTAATGTATTGGATCGTAATGATCTTGATTTGTCCCTTTAATGTCCTGTGCACCAGAAGGCAATATGTTTCTCTGTAATTAACTGTCGCTGATCCTTATTGTCGTTTTGTTTGGGATCAAAATAACAGAGCTGACATTTTTGCGTGCTTCCTTTGGTAGATATGAGTTTACTATTGTTTACGCTGGAGAGTGGAAGAATTGAGAGTTTTTTGAATTGCCCCCTCAAATCACAATTGATAAGACCAATGTGACGGTAACATCAGATTGATATTCTTCTTGCAAGTGCGGTGTTACTATAATCGACAATGTCCTTTGGGTGGCATGGAAAACTTGCTGGTGAATTATTGATGATGATTTATTAGAGGTGTCTATGAAATATGCTTTGCTTATCATCCTTTCAGAAGTGGATTTGAAGACTGTTCACACCATGAAAGCATTGGTACTGTTGCAAGATCATCCTTTTGGGATGTTGGGTGGCTATTGGGAAACTTGACTGACTGCTTGGGCGTGCTTTGGAGCATGGTTATGGACCTGGGTTAATCTAGGATCTAAGTTTCTTGAACTCTTGGTCGGTTTCAAATCATAAAAACTTAATAATATAATTGCCCCGGTCAAACTTAAACAACCCCCCGAATTAATTTAAAACCCTAGTGACCCAACATAATTTGAGTGAAATCTAATTTTATATATATATATTTTTAATAAACCCTAAAAATAAAAAAGTAATTTATAAATTCATAGCCTCACATTTTTTTTATAGCATACATACACTACATTGTTTTCTTATTTTTTTAATGTGAAATTATTTTCTAACTTTTTGATATTGAATAATTATATTACATTTTATGTTTTACATTTTTTGAGATCTTAGTCCACATAAATTGTCTATTAACTTTACAATATAAAATAACTATACCCTGTATGCACATGGAATTGTTTCTTAACTTTCCATGTGAGATAGTTATATATAACCTACATTCACATGAATTATTTAATTTTTTAATATGAGATAACTATATCATATTTCATGCCTTATATTTTTTTTTATAGCTGAAATCCACATAAATTGTCTTAACTTTTTGATGTGAAATAATTATATTACATTTCATGTCTCATATTTTTTATAGTCTATATTCACATATATTATTTCAAAACTTTTTTTTTATGAAATATTAAAACCTTAAATATAATTTTTATTTTATTTTTTCAAGTTATCTTAAATCAACCAGGACTTTGCCACTTAGCCGCCAAGTTTAATAACTGATTTGGGGAAGCAATTATCAATTGCGCTAACTTATAAATTTTAGTGTAGTGGTTTTTGTGTCTGATTACATAATTAAACGGAACATCTTCTTGCACCCTGATGTTTGTTTGATAAAAACTAGGATATCCTTGTCTAGTACGTGCGTGTAACTGGCAATGCTTGGCCTGGTTCTATTGTCGTTTATTCTGAAGCACTTCTTAGAGGCCAACTATTTTTTGAATATACCTGCTCCGAAATAATTGCAATGGAAAGAAGAGAAAATGGTGTGGAAAACTAAAAAACGAGGCACACAATAAAAAATGGGGCTGTGCAAAAATCCGTGAGTTTAAGATTTATAGTGAAGCTACTTCATATAGAAAGTTTGCTCTTCAAATTTTCTGGTCCTTTTCAATGCATGAAACAGTGAATGCAGAGACCATCAAGATGTAGCCCCCTTTAATACCGTGAGAATGATCAATGATTTTTTTTATTTAAAAAAAAAAAACACCATAAACTAGGAGTAGTATTTGGAATTGGAGCAGCTAGCAATTTTTATTGTAAGTCGATCTTTCTATACAAAAAGAGAGCTAGCATGATAGTCGATAAATCAGATAAAAATAAATTTGAAATGAAGGTGGGCACATTACACAAATTTCTGAAAACACCTTTGAAGAAATTCTGATGCATCAAAGACAATTCTAGACTATCCTTTTCCATATAAAATGTGGAGAGAGTGGTGCCATCCCTCCCCCACTGAAATACCTCCGCAAGGACCTTACATGTTTCTATATGAGCCTAATTTTCGATATTCGTGTACATACCAACTGAACTCTAAATGATATTGTTCCTTGTAAAGATCAACAAGCACAGCAAATAAAATAGGTTCTTACATACTAACAGGAAGGATTCTTACATACTAACAGAAGGTAACCTCCCTGGAAAGAACAAAAGAGAATATCCAAAACGTAAATTACAATGAAACTTATGTTCCTCGAATACGATGCCCATATGCACCAAGATGATCAAGTCACGTAGAACCATAGAAATAATATCAGTAAAAAAGAATAAAACAATTATGATATTAACTCAAATGAATATTTTTACACGCACACAAAATCTCGCACAAACCCTAATCATCTCAGCCCCAGCACAACAGCACAAATAATATATACAGGGTGAATAATCATAGAATCAAAGTCAAATTGTAAATCTGTCAGATTAAAAAAACCCGAACAAGAGAGAAAACCCAAGCAAGATAAGCCAGACAATATGAATCAAAAGAAGTGCCTGACCAGGAAGAGAAGAGCTCCCTCCACTCCCAACCTCACAAGCCCCTAATTTATCAACACGAGTGCCACTGCACAAAGCGTCAGCGCACCCACACCAATAAGTAACGCCATCGACGCCACACACGGGATCCGCACGGAAACAATTGACCGGACATGAAGCGGGTGCTTTTAATCCTGCGCATACATCACCCTTACCATCCTCTCTTGTGACTTCTTGAATCAATATTCCAGCGCCAGTTTCCGATAGCGCGATCGGGAAGCAGAGACTACTCAATAAGAAAATTGTGATGCATGTGAAAATTGCTGAGAGTTTCGACATGGATTAATTTTTTGTTTAGGTTTTAGGATCGGTAGATCTAACCTAACTCTAAAAATTGGGAAAATATTGAGACGGGGCGAGGGGAAAACGGTTCTTGTTTTCGATTCGATTGGTGAAACAGCAGAAGGCCGAAGCAACGGGAGAGAGAAAAAAAGCAAGCGTAGTGGGTAAATTGTATTGAAGCTCAGGCCCATCTTACTCCGATTCTTGGGCCTCAGAGGATCCAGGTTGAATGTACTTAAGGTCTAGTCTTATTCACATTTATTAATATTTGCCTCCAAATCTTTACATGTACGAAAACAATTACAGAGGTTAAGGTGGCTGGATGGTGTTCAGAAATATCCTAAAATCGTATGAAAATGTGTTTATAGTTTTTTTTTTTAAATATTTTTTATTTAAAAACATATTTAAATAATATATTTTCATTTTAAAAAAAATTATTTTTAAAATCAGCATATTAAAATAATTTAAAAACAAAAAAAATTTAATTTTTAGTGTAAAAAAAAATTTGAATTTTTTGAAAACATGGGGTTGAATTGTGTTTCCAAACGATTTTTAAACTTGTACACGCTTCACTGGAATAATAACTTTTTTATGTAAAAAAAAATTATAGTTAAAAAAAAAAATTGTTAGTCTAAACTTGTAGAATGATCCGTGCTTATTTTTATCACTAATGATAATAATTTGTTGGTCCATCCATTAATACAAAAATAATTGATAGAATTACCCAACAGTTTTGATAAATAAAGTGTTTACACCCAAATATATATATATATATATGTTGTGAGTGTGTATCAATTTTCTAGTTATGGACTACAAGGAAGATGGGGGATGATGGGGCAGACATTAATATTTTATGGACTCCCCTTTCTTGACAACATCCACTCCATTACAGAAAGCGTGGGACACCATCAGTCCCCCAAACAGGGCTACGAATGATATACTTGTGTTCTTGTATTCATGATTTTTTTAAAAGTATTTTTTATTTAAAAATATATTAAAATAATATTTTTTTATTTTAAAAATATTATTTTTTATATAAGTATATTAAAATAATTTAAAAAAATAAAAAAATATTAATTTAAAACAAAGAAAACATAAAAAAATTTAAATTTTTTAAAATATTTTTAAAATACAAAAACAAACAGGTTTGAGATTAGGACATTTATCTCATTCGAGCCTACCATAACCTTGAGACTGAACCATTGACAAGCAAAGATCGGAAAAAAAGACGAGCAAACATAAGGATTCAACTATCATAGAGGTGGCCATTAGGATGATATGTAAAGAAGGATATTCCAAGCAAAAGATTTTGTTAAGCTCAAGCTAAAGAGAGAAGAAGTACTGGAAGTGGGGTGTTGGATGACAGGATGGATTAATGCTTATATAGGCTAAGCGATGCCATGAAAAAAGATGGAGTATATAGCTACTCGCAGTAGTGTGACCCACATTTTTAAGAGTATTTGAAAGATGATTATAGTTGTTTTTTTAAAGTGTGTTTTTATTTTTAAAAATATATTAAAATATTTTTTTATTTTTTAAAAATTATATTTGATATTAGTGCATTAAAATAATTTGAAAAATATCAAAAAAATATTAATTTAAAATAAAAAAAAAATAAAAAAATTTAGATAATTAAAAGCACTTTTGAAACATAAAACAAATAGAAGTTTTTTTGGCTAAATCATCTTCAACAAGACAGTTGTCGTGTATTGTAACTATTATAATAAAGATCAAAACTCTTTTTAGGTTAATGTTGGAAAATTTGTTTAATACATGGTTAGTGTGAATATTTGAGGTGAAATTAAAAGTGAGATTTATTTATTTTTTTAGATTAAAATCTTGTTATAATTTAATTTTTAATATAAGTTCTTTAACATAAAATGTTAACATGATATAAATAAATTATAGATAAATAAGAAATTGATCTTAAATAACTCTTTGTTGATATTTTTTAGTGAACACTCTAAAAAACTTTATTCCACATAAGAAAAAAAAAACAAATTTTTTTGGGTGTTGTCTAAATTCAAAGAATATATACCTAAGCTTTTAAAGAGAAAATGTCTCATAATTGTTTTGTCTATTTTTTAAATTCAAAAGACATCTATATCAGTTTGTTAGTTAAAATCATCTATATAAGAAGGTAAAGAAGAGTGTTTTGGGTTTATAGAATTTTTGACACTCTTCTTCATCTAAATTTCTAGTTAGCTCCTCCATTTCTCTGGTTCCTATTTTGCTCTTTGTTTACCTTCTAAGAGTATTAGAATAGTTAAATAGTTTCTTTTTGACAGTCTATGTAAAAGGGTTCCTAAGTTTATTTTCTTGGTTCATTCAATTTTATTTAGGAGTTCATCTAAATATAAATAAAAAAAAATTTATTGGAATTTTGAAAAAATTTATTGATTTTAATTCTTTTGCATTAAGTGAGGATTAATTATAAAGTCTTAAAAACACATAATTGATCATTGACAACAATAATAAATTTCAGATCAGTCTACATACTAAATTTATCAATAAATAAGTATTTTTTATTGGTTTTGTTTTAAATGTATTTTCAAAATATATGTTTTAGGATACATGATAGAAGATAGTTCCAATCTTTTATGCATGATTTAAATTTTGTGTAGTATGTATAGTAGTATTTTTTCATCATGATTGCAAGTTTACCATATTCTTACATGTTATAAACTAAACAAATATATATTTTTAATTGTTTTGTGAATTTTGAACAATAGTTGGAGAGCGTTACTGCATTGAATCACTGATCGTTGCTTGAATCATATAAAACACAGCTCTTTAATTTTTGTGTAAAAACTTTTCTGCGTTTCATCTTTACACGACAGAGTTGCATGAATCATCACTGAGGTGGCATCTCAAAGGCATTATAATCTTTTGATACCTTTTCAATTCCAACACCATTCCTACCATCGCCGCCTGCATCATTCGCAATACACTCCAGGGAAGCTTTTGACATGCTCCTAATTATTCCAGACTGGAAATGGTAAAAAGAGACTGAATATATACTACTGTGGTTCAACTAGATGTTTGGGTAGGGTGACAGAATCTCCGTTATGATCTCCATTACCAAGCCCTCAATGATGCTTTTCGTTTTGAATCATAAACGCAGAAAGATGCCCCACATCAGAACTAAGAAACAATCCAAAAACTCCATGAGTCTGGGATCGATCGATACAGTACTGCAGATTCTAATTGTTTTTGTCGTGCTGCAGCATAATATATCCAGTTTTTAAGATCCAATTGTAATTAAGATGCTCGTTGCATTTCAACGAAGTTCATTACAGGATTCAAGGATGTAGTTGCGGTGTAATTATCAAACGTCGTATACTTAGATATTAACTAAAGATACAACCTGTTACATATCACAATAAGGCAGACGCTATTGCACTCAACATTATCACATTGCACCAGATACAGCTTGTCGATCGGATATTCTAGCAAGTAATCATATTTAATATTATCCATTATTGTTTGTTGGGATTGCCTTCACTGTTAATTCATTGCTAAGGGAGAAGATCCGTAGGATATGATCCTGGGTGGATGAATGACAGATATGGAGATATTGGATGGAGAATAATTAGAGGAAGAAAAAAAGCAGGAAGCACATAGCTACGTACGTGGTGAAGTGGAATGCACACTGCACAGTCAACGAAGCCTCGCTAATATATATATATATATATATATATATATATATATATATATTATATATATATATATAGTGGCTGCTTTTCTGATATATGTTGATGGTGTAGATTCATCAAGCAGCAAGGTGGTAGCTATTGTGGAGTGGCCCACTCCTAAGAATATTTATAATGTGAGGGGTTTTCATGACTTGACCTCCTTTTCTAGGTGATTTCAATCGCCATCTCAACTTTTTTTATCGCATACATACATCACCGAGTGCTTCAAAAAGGAAAAACTTTCTGGTGGATAGAGAAAGTTGCAGTCAGTTTCAGCCGGCGAGGTAGAAGATGATGGAAGCTCTTAATCCTTGCCTCTCTTGATCTTGATAAATTATTCGAGGTTAATTGTGATGCCTAGGGTACGGGATTGAAGGTGTCCGCAGCCAAAAGAAATTACTGTCTTGATCAGCTTGATGTCATTGTTTAGCAGTTAATTAAAGCATTAAAATCATTATTAATTTGGTATACAAGGAGTTCATTATCGTTACTAATCATGATGTCTTGAAGAACATCAATGATTAATAGAAGTTAAGTTGCCGAAATCTGACAATTAATGCCCAGCAACGTGACTCTTTTACCACCATGCACGCCAAGGTTATGGAGTTTGACGATACAAATTTATTAGAAGATATACCCAGCAGGAGACCCTTTATTAATTTGAGCAAATTTATTATAAGGTGACTGCTAGTGGTGAGCCAAGTGACTGTTATTTTTAATAGTTAATTTATTGTTTCATGGATTGTAGTATATATATTATGTATAATTTGGAGATGAGAAAGTGGGCTTGTTGGGTCAAAGAGGTTTCTAAGGGATGAACCATTATTTCTTTGCTACAACGTGTGGAATTTTCATTGTATAATGTACAATTATTACTGTGTAAAATTTTGTTTCTTTTCAATTTGGTCCTCAAAGTTTTCTTTTGAGTGATCAAGACCTATTTAAGGAAGAATTAATTTCAAATTCTTATGAAAGGGTGGGATTGGAAGAGCGGGTTTAAAATGAAAAATACAGCAAATATAGGTGGCATACTATAAGTTTTGAAAACATTCACTTTGGTCCTCCAACTTAAACAATCACTCAAATTATACAATTCTGGTTCCTCAAAATTGTTCCAATTTAATTTTGGAATAGAGGTTTATTTTTGTTATTTTTTTTATCCATGGTTGAGAGATAAGAGAGAGAGAGAGGTCACCGAATTCCGATGGTAAAGAGAGAAACTTGTCATTAACACCGATTTAGGCCACCAAAATAAAAGGTGTTTGTTTCAAATTGTTTCATTTGATTAGGGGAGTTCATATTAGGTTTTTTATACCTTAAAAATTTGTGAAAAAACATATCTGAGCTCGGATTGATTTTTTATTTCTAGTTGAGTTTGGTTTTTCGGGTTGTTTTTGGATTTTTTGAGGTCATGAATGAGTTTTTCATGGTTTTTTAGGGTGTTTTAAGTAAAAAAACGGGTTGAAAAAATAGGTTTTGGATATAAAAAACATAGATTATGATTTTCTTATCACCACAGTAATTGGAATCTGGGCAGGTTGCCAGACCCAAGACGCTTGGGTTATAAAAATTTAACTTTAAAAAATGCAATTTAAAAGAAAGAAAATGACATGACTAATTAAAAAACTAAAAGCCAAAAAAAAATAAAAAAACTCCATCTCTTTTATTTTGTTCATAAGGTCTCTTTTAAATAATATTGATTTTTTTTTGTTATGCGTTTAATTTTCAGAGAGATTTTTCTAGTTCATTTATGGTTTTGTTTTTATTTTTTATATAGATAAACTATATTTTTGAAAATAAAAAATATTTATTTTCATATTTATATTTTAATATGTGTAGCCTTATATATATTTTTTTTATTCAATCAATTTAATGTTTTATTTTTCAAGATTAAATATCTTGATTTTCAAGTTTTGTTTTTTAGGTGTTATTAATGATTTTTTATTTATTTATTAGCGGCATACAAATTTTAGTCTATTTAATTACATATATGTATATATATTTTTTTAACTATAAAAATACATTAAAAAACTTATATATATAGAATTTTTTACGACCCACAACAAAGCACAGGTCACATGGGTGGTTGATTCTAGATTGAGTGGAGCAAGAAGCGACATGATATATACGGAGCAGGATATATGAATAAACTTCATGTTCCATTAAAACTTTAAGCTTACAAGCTTCTCGTGGACCTTGCTTGACATGGACCCATCTAGACATCATTCATGCCCATCATCAATATTATACTATGCTATGTAAAAGGATATCACTTCACCATGAAAGCTACGGACATGATCATGAAAGTTAGCAAATGTTTTGTGCTGGTGAAAAAAACTGAAAGAAACTACATTTCTTTGTTCTAGAGGGTTACTTGTTTGGCAGGGTAGTTTTGATTACTTTTTAAATAATTTTTTGTGTTAAAATATATGCCAATAATAATGGCATGTACAATAATTTTTTTTCTTAATATACTAACAGATTGGTTTTGTCTTTATTATCATCGGTAAATCACCAACAGAATAATTTCATCGGTGATTGTGACATATGCAATAAAATTTTTACAACTCTATACAAAATATCGACAAATATCATCCTTCTGTAAATCCATCGATGATAATTAAAAAATATTAAAAAAAATAAAATTGTATAAAATAATTAATATAAAATTCTATAGAATAATAAAAAAAATAAGCAAATAAAATTGTATAAAGCTGAAATACTTAAAAATAAAATTAAATAATATAAAATCTAAATATTCATTACAATTTGATTTGTACAAATAAAAATTAAACTAGAACAATGGTGACACTGGAAAAGGAGAAAGAGGCCCGTCATTCCCGGTACCATATGGCCAAAAGGTGGCGCAAACATACCACTCATCCGTGATCTCATGTTTATGACCATTTAGCGGAGTTGTTCATAATCCGCCAAAAGTTGCTCATATTTTTTGGTGAGATGATCGTGTGTTATTGTAAGGCCACGAACTTCTGAGATTGAGTGCTCGATACTGATTGAAAGCTTCCAATGATTGAGACACTCCAGGTCGCCTGTAAATTCTCAGTCCTAGTGTTGAAGAGTCTGTACACCTAATTTTTATCGGGTCCACTAAACAATCTTGCCTCCATCCATAAATTCGGATTCAAATCCTGGTGGGTCGAAGGATTGTCCTCATATCTCTCCCTCAACCGGCTATTATATATCTCCTGAAAATTTTATAAAAAAATCATCAATTTCAATTCAAGAAAATAATAACTAACGAAAGAAAATAGTTGAACAAATATACCATAAAGTGTTGAGCATGGTTGTCGATAAACTGTTGCACCCTCTTTTGACGGTCTTTCCTCCGCACGTACGTCTATACAAAAAGCTTTATTAGGCTCGTCTCACATCCAAGAGACGTAGCTTGCAAGAAAAAAAATTACAAGTTAAATACATTTATAAATAACAACAAATTCATTAAAGATAGATGTTATTAAAATTAATCTTACCACCCGCTTTGCATGTGTAATGAACGAAATGGAGCCGCTAGTATACGTGGTAACCGAACCGTAAATTTATCAGTTTCGGTTATCGGCACTAGACTATAAAGTGTCATGTAAACCGCTCAAATATCACGTGCTAGATATATTATGCCCATATATCCTCTGGGATGTATGGCAACCTAAAATCCTTCCAAACCGCCACATTATTCCAGCATTGTAGATCGTTATCACCAACTTATTTTTTTGCTTTTTTCTGTGCTTCATAACAAAAGCCACGCAACCTATATCCATAAACGAATTTTATATGAGTTAATGACAAATTAGATTTTAATATATAAATTTTAAAAAATATATATCATATCGTTTTCAATATTACCTAATTGTCACATGAGTCTCCACCACCCTCCTCGTAATATTGTCATTCGTGTTATCCTACTCGAAATTGTGTTGTGTATAAATAATTTATTAAAAATAAATCAATAATTTCAAACATAACATACAAAATAGTTAAAATTAAAGTTAACACTAACCTCAAATCTTCTAAACCATGCATCGATATAAGATCTCACATCAGGATGTCTGGAAACTTGACTCCATTGAAACAATAGAATCTTCATCGACAATTTAAACCCTGATTTTATTACTTGGGCAGCCTCAATGTTTGTGAACCTAAAAATCAATAAAATTAATGAAATATTAATTAGTTGTCCATAAATTACGTAAAAGAAAAAAAAAACTAAAATCAAAACAAACTTACATTGAAAGGTCGTTCTTCCAATGTTTCTTGTACCTGCAGGTGAATTAACCCGGTTGTGAAGACACATCGCTCTACATGTGGAACTTGCATTGGAAGAAGCAGCGTCGTTAGTCGCCGCAGTTGCCTCTTCTTGGTCACGTCATCATCGCTGCTAGAAAAACTAGCTGTGACCATATGCTCACGACATGTTGTTGATTTTGTTTTACACATCTACACAAATTTGATGAATAATTACATAATCAAATTTGATTTTTTTAAAAAAAAAAAAGTTGGAAGCACCTCTTCTATACTGGATATTATCCAAATTGTTCAAACTTGCAAATATTAACAAGATATATGCCAGAAAACAATTAATTTTATTTTATTTATACCAGAAATTTTAGATTATTCAATTTCATTTCATTTTCAATATAAATAATATAATTTTTTAATCATAAAATAGAGAAAACAAATCCTATTTATAAGCTAACATCTATACAAATTTAACAATAAAATTTAGAAAAATAAATAGTATTATTTTTAATTAATCCTTTAATGATTCCATTGGTAAATTCGCTCTCAAATTTCAATTTCGCACTTAAATTTTTGAAAAGCCCTCCAAAATTTTCTCATTCCATTATTGATTCGTCAATAATTCCCTCGCTAATGTTAAAAAGTATACACAGTTAGAGATGCATTAATTACCCGCCGTTTTAGGTTTACACGATCCAATCAGTGGTCCGTGGTAATTCCTCTCAGTAACCTGCAACTAACTCAGAGGTTTTTAACTGGCATCACCGACATGGGATGTGAATAGTTCCTTCACCTCTGAAAAAAAATCGACAAACACAAATCATCGGTGTTTCCATCGGTGATGTAGGAACAATTCTCTTCACCTCTGTAATACACCGATGGTTTATGTTCATCAGTGTTTTCATCGGGATCGGGGAAACAATTCCTTTCGCCTTTAGATACATCGATTAAAATATGTCCGTCAGTGTTTCCCATCGGTGATGTGAGATAGAAACAGTTCCCTTCGTCTCTAAAATACACCAACGGACACAGTCCATCAATGTTTCCATCAATGATATACACAATGAATGACAAATTGTGTCTGTATTGCATGTTTATCCTCCCTACAAACACTTAAATTGAAAGCTTCACGCATAACACAATAACATCAGTACGTATAATAATTATAAAAAATAATTACTTATTTGTATAGAATTCATCCATAAATGATTACATGATAAAAAATTCCTTAACACTTTCATACTCTGATAGTTAGTTAGAATTATCTTTCTCTCTTCTTCTTCAATTGAATCATCAATCAGCTCCATCGCAATCTTCATTGTTGATATCATCTTTCATCTTCATCAACTTAATGCTTGTTCGCTGGATCTTAGAAATTAACATTCAACTCATTAAACATCAAACAAAACTACTATCGAAGATGCAAAAATTTAATTTTTCTTCTAATTCAAGCAATGAAGCAACTTGATATGGTTTAACCAACTCACTAACTTGAAAAACATCATCTCCCACACTTGTGTGTTCATTCTCATCTTGAACAACCTCGACACAACCCATGGGTTTCATTTTTAAAACGGATAACCAATCAACTCTTAATCGATCCTTTTTAAAGGAATGGGTATATGTGTAATAAACTTACTGGCATTATTTGGCGAAAACAAAGACATCACTTACATTAAGGAGTCTGGCTTTTGAGTTAATTTCAATCAAACTATAGTGGGGATCTACTCTGATTCCTCTATCAGTGGTGTCATACCAATAGCATTTGAATAAAAAACACTCTATTATTGTTCGTATGATATTGCAATTCAAGCGACCTCTTCTAATTTACCATAATAGTCAACTTCAAAATCATTACAAGTTGATCCCTTAACACAAACACCACTATTATATGTATTTCTTTCATGCTCGTATTCTTTAGTATGAAACACATATTCATTTACAAAATACACGTTGTAGCAGCTTCACTTTCTTTTAGGATCTAGCTTAGTAAAGACAATGAAAAACATTAGCATTCATTTCTCATTTAATAAACCATTGTACAATCAAGTACAACAATGAACAGTAAATGAGAATTATGTAACAAAATTAAGTACCATGATAAATAATGAGTTTATGATAGTACTTATATGTGTTGAAACCACGTGAATAAATTGTTTCATCTTGTAATCGAAAGATTTGGGATCAGTCAGCTTCGAGTTCCTAGACAATAAATATTATCAATGTTACCTATAAGGTTTTCAAAATTGCATGAGTTTGTGATATTACAATAGATAAATAGTCCATTTATAACAAAGTTTAAAGTAATATATATATATATTTACTAAATAAAAGGTCTCAGTTCATCAAAATTAAATAACATATAATTATGTGGTTTTTTAAATTATATTTCAGACAAATATATTCCCCTTATAACACTTTTAGGTATGGGTCATCAAGATTAGAGAATATATGACAATGTTCTCACCAGTAAGACACTTCACCACCACCATCATGTCATGGAAGCGCGATTGATTCTTGTTCTCAAATGAGGCTCGAAATAGTACGAGATAAATGTTGAGATCTCCTCAATAATATAGCATCACATATCGAAGCCTCCAACATTGCACCTTGTTCTTAACTTTTTTAAAAAAAATTGAGCATGTTACCTGCATTGAATTAAATACATTTTAAATTTAAAAAAATCTATAATATCTAACCTCTCAAAAATGGATACATCTATCTATACTGGACCTGGGCCTCCAACTTTTTCGTCATACGATAAATGTATGGTTAGATGCTCCATCAAGTCAAAAAAAATAATAGAGGGGGATATCATCTTAAATTTGCATATTGTCTCGACGATATTTGTTTTCAAGCGCGCTTAATGTGATGCGTCTACAACTTGCTTAAAGCATATATCCTTAAGAAATGACTAATCTCTGTAAGTGCATCCCATATCTTCTTTGTAATAAATCACAATAAGATAATAAAATGAATGGTTTTGATAAACATGTGGCAGTCATGGCTCTCATTCCATGCATCTGTATTTTTTTAGATTAACCAAAACCTTGGTATATTTTCAAGGCATGTTCATCAGCAAAATGCAAACTCTTAAGCCATTGGTAGACTTAGTAAGCTATGCATTTTCTTTAAAGCGAAGCTGCTCTAGGCTTTGCGAACCCGTGACCAATCAAAAAACCACACTTACATATTTTTATGGTTACCAAAACAACATGTTTATATGGCCATGTCTAGCTTTGATGTTGTGACATTTGTCTTCCCCTTCACGTCCATGACCGTGTTGAAAATATTTTTTAAAACACGTTCTTTTTCGTATATGCATGACGTAAAGGTTATGCCCGAAGAGAGATTGGTTTTCCAAATAGAAAAAGCTCATTGGAAACTATACTTCACTTTACCTAGTGTGATAAGGGTTTTCAAACCAAAACTAGGGGAAAACTTCTATTTAGAAAGATTGAATTTAAAAAAAAACCAACCACACCAATTTCATCGTACTCTGACACCATGTTCATCTAGATTCCGATACCCCCAATTGTGTAATTATAAAACTCATTCACACCTACTTTTTCTGATCTGACACACCCTTTTGTAATCTAGATACTAATAGGGTGCATTGAATGTTCTTTTTTACTCTGCCAACTAAAAATTAAATATCTTTACTTCCTTTGTTGATCATTATGTCCTTTTGTGAATTTGTTGGCAAGAAACCCTACCCGGTAGCAAATTAAAAAAAGATGATTTTACCTTCGTTTGTTAACGTGAAAGCCTTGTTGTTACTTCCATGCAGTAATAGAGAATGCTAGTTTTCCATGCGTGCTCTAACTAGAAACCATTTCATAAACTGGAAATCATATGCTAGTTTTCCATGCGTGTGCTCTAACTAGAAAACCATTTTCATAAACTGGAAATAATCTATTGATAGCCCCCACATTTAAAGCTACCATTTCATAAGAAAATTTTAATTTGCTCTCGATACATCATAAGTCAAAGCAGTATTAGAAACCTAATAACTACGCCCAACTCATTAAAATTAATAGTTTTGAAGACAAGCATTTTGGGGCCCCGAGCACTATTTTTTTAGGGACCAAGCCTATGACTTTTGGATCCGAAAAAAACAGAAACTTCGGCGGATCACATTATACATCCCTGCAGTGACAGTGTTGTAAACTATGAGGTGTATACTGAGCCCTAGCTAACAAGAATTATAAGGCGGGCTCCGTTTGCCGGGAGCAGAAATGAACCCAAATAGATTTTGAAATCTCCGCACAATTATGACATTAATTTGCAACATGATAATCTGAGACCAGTTCTTTGGATTCAACTTTGAAACAGGGTGAGGAGTTACAGCATTAAAGTTGTTTCTCAGCGTTCGATATCCCCTGTCGTATTTTATAAGAGGAAGTACATGCATCCACTCCAGGTCCATCTCTGTATGGCTGCTACTTTGTTGGAATTCGGTGTGCCGATGGTCTGTGCTTTCTTAACAAAATTTTGATTGACTTGAATAACTTATATGTAGTAATTCTATACGTCTGTATTTTGGGTAAAGTATTCTATATGTGTTTTCTCTTATTATTATGCTACACAGAATCTTTCATCGAACTAGTTTCCATATGAGCGTGTGTGCTGTCCTGCTATATAGTAATATATTGCCCCATATCTACTCGCCAATCGGTCAACTTAGATATTTCAAGGTAATACAATAACCAAATTACCACGACACACACCTAGTTAATTTTCTGGGATATCGCTAACCCGAGGGTTTCCATCATGAAACTTAAGCAGACATAGGAAAGTTCGTCTTGTCGAGTTACTCACTCTTTCATAAGTGTAAGGAGGATGGGTGGTTACATCAGTCCATTCTACCAAATTCCCCATACTCAATTTTACATGTTCCAGTGCCTTCACAAGTTCAATCCTTATAATTTCCTCGACTCTTGATGGGGAATACACCATATGCAAATAATCCGATTAATTTGATGTGATTTTGTGGCCAGGTCCATCGCCCAACATAGAGTTCTCATAATCTTCTCAGCGGAGAGGCTTTAAAAAACCTTGGTTCGCGTCGGATTGGCATTAGGTGTCTCCTTCCCCTGGATGACCTCTCAGTTGAGTGTTTATTTACCTTGAGTGCAATTTCTCCACCGCGATCGCAAAATCGTATTCAATGGTAAATTATTGTTGTCATTTACAATACTCCAGGAATGTTGGTAGCATCTTGGAATTGAACTCTCTATATCCTTCTTAGCCATTGTCTCCGTGACGACAACACCACAATAAATAGTTTTATAGATGGGGCATATTACCCAAACACCAAGTAATTTCCTCTATGAAACCCCTTTACCGGATGTAATAGTATGCCTCCTTATACCTTTCTTTGGTGGAGGTATTAGAGATAGGAGCAGTCCATTACCAATCATCTAATGATGAAGAAATTTTTTTTAGTGTTTTATCACCATTGGCCCTCTTCTACCTAGTGGACATCTATCCTAATTAATGTACCTTCCTCTGAATTATTTACCTTCGGGAATAATATGTTTGTAGAAAATTACATAAAATTTAAATCCCCTCAGGTCGACCAAATAAATTCCTATTTCATCTGGCAATTTCCCTTGATGTCTTTGTGGAATCTCTGTCCACTCCGGATAGAACAATCATCTGTGAATTCTATCATCCGAACCCTGCGTATCAAAAAGTAGATGATTAAAATTGGTATTAAATTAAACGGGTGATACTCTTTAAGTTAAATAGGATTTGCAAAAATATTGGTTCAGATTATTTGCCTCCATAGCCTTATGTCAAAACTTCCTTATCTTACGTTACTTCATATTGATATCAATATTTATTTTTATTTGTACATACCTAAATTTATACGCCCGGATTAACTTATCTGGATATTACCAAATCAAAATAAAATGTGCCTAGAAAAAATAAAACAAACCTGTCTTTACAACAACGCCCATTACTTTTTATTTTCATCACGAGACACACTTTAATTTGTTGGTAATCCCCCAACATAAAGTTTTCAACAATATTTACATATCATATATAAATCCCTAACAAACAAAACATAGCTATACCAATAATTTATAAATGCCTTAATACATGCTTAGAAAAAAACAATAAATTAAATGTGATAAACACCAAACAATAAATAATCATATACTAAAAAAAAACATTCAATAATGTTAAAACTAACTTTTAAAAATTCTATTAAAATAAAAATAAAAAATAGCATAGATTTTATGTTACTAAAATTAAATTCTTAATAAATCAAACTCAGATTTCGAGTACCTAGAAAAGTTTGTGTTGAGATGATAGGGGATGTTAATTGAGGGGAGGTGAGCTTGGGTTTGTAATTGTTGAGGGGGCGGGTTGAGAAGGAGAGAAATAGGGAAGGAGAGGGTCGGCGTGAGTGGATGCCTCTGTCATATATTAAATGTAGTTACCCGATCGTAATTGTTTCCTGGAACAGGATTATTTATATTGCGAGTTCGACTCCATTTAGTAAATATAATTGAGTACCAGTTTTCCTTTTGACATTGTTCTACCTTTATAGTGACCTAACCTCGTATGCCTGTGGAATTCTCCACTAATGTTTTCCATCAGTAAAACTTATCCACAATAAACAAGCTTTGACATGTCATCGAGCACAACTTGCCTTTTTTTTTTGTTTCTTTTTAACTGAATTTGCAGATTTCGGCTCCACCCCAGGTAATATACCAACGGATTGTTCTATTTATATATCAACCGGGTTATTAGCCAGATTGGAAAACTCCTAACTATCCAGGTAAATATTCACGATAAAATTACCCAATGGAAAAAAATAATATTAATCCGCATCTGCCGCTTACTATCTGCGGAGACATCTTGTCCGTGAATTTTTTTTTTGTACATTGAATCTCTGTTGATGTGCAATATAGCAAAATCTTTCTCAAATTCTCACCAGCTTTCTAAAATGACGCTGACACGACGAGGGAAAAGAAAGACAGTGGCTTTTGGAACAATTAACAGCTACAAAGCACCACCATTATTTAATTTTGGCCACTAAATTATTACTTTAACATTTGACACATTGATTCTTCCCACCCATTTCTAACCAAGCTTGACCAGAGAATTGAGCAGGTGATCTTGGTTCTCGCGAAGTATTATGATAACTTAGCAGAAAGTGGATCAGTCTTTGCGATCACTATTCTGAGCTACCTAACTTTCAAAAGATGGTTATCTGCTTACTGAATTTTATAATCGCTACCTTATGCTCGTAATAGCAGAAGAAGCGCTAAGTGCACACAGTTGAGAGCTTACTGCAAACATATATGGTCATTCTGCCTATATAATTAACCCCAATATATAGCTTAATGGAGGTCGTATTGACAAATTATGAGGTCTGGTTCTTACTTGATGCTTAATATTAGCTAGCATTGATTTCTTGTTTCACCGACTTATAAAAAACCAAAAAAACAAGGATAATATTCTTATCCCTTATCTTGTGCTCATAAAGATATTGTGTGTGTAAGTATGAGATACTGATTAAAGAAATGGAAAGTCGGTCCTCGCGTAAACTATTATTTGTAATCATGCTTTAATTCCCCTCGTGGGAAGTGGTGATCGCATCCTAGTATATATACTATATAGTGAAGTTCTCTCAGTCCTGTATAAACACACCATATTGCACCACACTCCCTGGCATCTCTTTAGGTCGGAGGAACTAACTGTCTCTTTCAACTACTGCCTTCCTCCAAAAATATATAATTTTAGTTTTTATACTGCACTGCGTAGAGAAAGACAGGTAGCATATGAGTGCGATACGGTAGGCACCATAATGGATGCCCTTCTGTTGGGATAATGGTCGTTTAATTTTTGCACTTCGCAAAAGTGTAATGTGTTGCTGTTGAAAAAGATTCTGGAGGTCAGAGGACACGAACAGCTAATCTATGGTTATATTGTGCTACGGATACCGGGACTATCAAATCTTCTGCTACATTTAACTTTGGGCCGCCTGCTTTTCCTTACTACTGGGAAAGGTGAGGTTCTCTTGCTGCCTGCGCTAATTATTTTTTCTTGCTTTGATTTTAGAGTCCTAGCTGTGAGCACCTGATTTTGGTACGTTTTCAACTTAGTTATTTCTTCTCTGTTGCTCCTATCATTGAAATATTTCTCACCAACGTTTGGAGCTATCCGCGACCATGAGCTTCTTTGACTGTACAGAGAGTTCTTACAAGGGTCTGTATATAGCTAGTTTGATTGCAGAAAAGCAGCCTAGTGCTAACAGCTTTCTCATCTTCTGCCAACCTCTTCCTCGGTGCCCTTTCGGGTATAGTCTAAACCATGATACTTGTAATTTGCTTCAAGATGGTCTCTGATGCTTATGAGCGTGCAATATGATAACTACAATTCCAGATTTGTATCTAGAGACTCTGATTCTCTGAGAATTGTTGATGTCTATCAGGTTAACTCTCAACAAATATTATTCCTCAAGGACCTTGAGTAGATATATCTGTACCTTCGCCGGTGGCATTCCTCAACACAGGCGGCTCCTCTGTACACGTTCTCATGAGCTAGCACTAAATTTTCGGCGCTCGCGCAGCAAAAGGGCAGTGTAGTAGTACTGCAGTTTTCTGACTCGAAAAAATGATATTCTCGTGTGTATACCTGTGGTCTTATAAAACCTTTGCCCAGTCATAGCGACGACAAAAAGCCGCAGCCTGACAAGCAAGGCCCCAGGTGCCCACCAACAAAGGTGTTAGGTGCACTAGTATATGACATGGTGGAGAGTATAGCTCTGCCATGGTAATCTTTCATATAAGTGAATCCCATAACAAATTCACATTCAATACTCAAACAAAATCACATGCCATATAACCATTTCTGACCCACTACTGATCTCAGCGGACGAGACAAAGGGTGAGTTTGTTCTTCGTTCCCGATACTGTTCTCATTGCAATTGCTGCTTTCAATGTTGTCATTTTTGTTGTTTCCATACATTCAAGATATAGAATTTGGCCATAAAAAGTTACCCTATTTCCAATAAGAGATTGTTCTAGGTGCTATTGCACCGCTGCCTTATGTCCTTCTTGGGCGCGATTCCAGTCTGCTATCTTGAGTATTAAGAGATTGAAAGGATCTTTTTCCCATGTGAGGATTCTTGAGAACAATCACGAATTGGATGGATTTTTAAGCGTCCTTTATGGAGCTCTCCACGTAAGTCTATTCTCCGTTGGTAGTCCTTTTCAATGCGATTAAATGTGGTGCTTCGTTGGTGTTTCATGTTTACAGGAGGCTTGAAACATTACCGTTTCATTTTGTTTCATTACAGGGAATCACTTTATAGGATCTGAAGCTCTTTGCTATGTTCTTTGGTACTTGTCATCTGCAGTGCTCTGCGCATGGAAAACGAAAGCTATGGTCCTGTGTTCACATCAGCATTCACCCCCTTTTCACACAGATTTTGCTGCCATGTTTGATTTCTCCATCCCCACGAACAAATTTATCTGGGAAAGGTTGTTTCCTTTCATGCATGTAATTATGCTTTTACTTTACAGCAGATTATTTACTGTTCCTAACATTCTTTCATTTTAACGAACAGTGTCCTGGGTTCTGTCCTGGTTATACTAGGTCTGTACATTCTACTTTGGGGTAAGCAATTGAAGCAGGGGATTGTGGAGAGAAGCAAGCCACCTAGCGGGGAAGAGGAGCACCGTGACGAGGCGAAGCACAGATGCCAGCAACAATTTCAAGGAGTAATCCATAAATAAATGCTCTCTCTAAGTGAATTCTTTGGTGGAAGGAGGCTGGTTTATTCAAGGCAGTGCAGTGAATTGGAGGGCAAAAAAGTTTTCGAGTTGCCATGAACGAGCGCCATTTGAATTTATAGAGAAGTCATTGCCTGGTATTTTCATTTTAGCTGAGTTTTAACTTCTTCCCCAATTTCCATGTACTCATATTTAAATAAAAATTAAATGATGCTTACAATTTATACTTCAATTTCCACTTGTGTAATTAAAAGGATGACACAAATAAGTAGATAGTACTTACATATCACTAAAAAAATTAATTGTAAACTAAAAGATGATATAGTTGGTTAATAATATAATTAAAATTATATTTATTAATAAAATATTAAAAAAACATTATGATATTTAACAAGATTAAAACTGAAAAATTGAGACATATTTGTGTATCAAGATATCTAATCACGTATGCATGGAGCTATCAAATTTATTCAAAAAGTTATTATTTCAATTATATTTTTAAAAAGATCTAGTATAATTATTCTTTTCTGTTAACTTCTTTTTCGAATGAATGAAAAATATTTTCCTTTGAGTGTTCTCATTAAATAAGAATTATAAGAATAAATGTGATGAAAAAATAATTAATAATTAAAAATATTTTCTTAATTTGATAAAAATTGTAAGCAATTGGAACCAATAAAAAATCTACTAGATGATTGAAAGATTAGAATGATAAGACAGCAGGCATCCTTGAACGCCCAACAGGGAACTCTGCTTTATATTCTTGACTGACACGTGTTTTTAAAAGGGAACAACGAATAGTCATTTAGTTCAGCAGTCGTTTACCCCAACCAAATTACATGTCGTCTTTTCTTCTACATAAGAAAGGCCTACGCATTGACGGCTTGCCTCTCGGCCCATAAACAAATCTCATTCTCTAACCCTGCACGATTCAAAAACCCTAGTTTCACTGACTTCTCCTTCTTCTTCTACGGTGTATGAACTGTTGTATCGATTATAAAGCGAATAAACATAGCAAAAAAATGGGGGGGAAGAGAAGGAAGAGCGAAGGAGGCGAGGCGATGAAGAATATGGCAGCGATGCAGAGTGGGTAGACAGAAAAGGAGGAAGAGAAGAGATGGAGATGGGGAAAAGGAGAGAATACCCCGTCAGATGATAAGATCAAGGAGAAGAGATCTGCTGTACACGCCAAACTCAAGCATGAAAAGAAAGTCGAGAAACGCAAGAAGCTTAAAGCCCGAGACGCCGAAGAGAAGCTGAGCTCTCCGAGTCGGTGAGGAGGTCAGGTTCCCAATTGAAATATCGCGTTAGGGTTTTTGTTCTTTTTTAGTCAGAATTGATTTGGTGTAGTGTGGTTATTGTGCAGCCTCCTGCAAGGAGATTCCACGCCCATTGAAAATAGCTAGAGAGGAATGACGAGACTGTATGCAAGCCTGGACGACGATGAGGTACTAACTCATAGCTCATGCTCTGCGATTGAATCAGATATTTCTACTCATGGCCAAAATAGCAAATGCTTCTTGAAGCTGATGTTTTAATTCTCTTGGTTTATAGCTATTCGCTGGCAATGATGCTGATGAATTTAGCTCCATCTTAAAACGTGAACGGGACTCCGAAGATATTGATCACTTCCGTTTTAAACTCTATGTAAAGTTCGTAATCTCTTTTTAATTTGTTTTTGTCATTGAATAGCCATGGAAGATGAAATATTATTTTGAAGCCGATTTAAATCTCTCCCTCACTTGTGATATGGTTGAATTGCCTTTACATGTCATTTTCGGTCTACAGAGGGGACCGGCATTCATATCAGAACTACTTCAAGTGATCCCAAATGCACATTATTACAAGAGAGGAACTTATGACCTGAAAAAGGTGCTTTTATTGGTTTTCCTTCCCTCACTCTTTCTAATATAAGATGCTTACCAGTAGTGCTTCATCTCTTATTAAGATGTGCATAACATTCTTGTAGATTGTAGAATATGCAAAGAAGCAGGATTTTACTTCTCTTATAGTTGTTCACACCAACCGCAGGGAACCAGGTGAGGGGTACTTCTTAGTTTTCAATACAGAACACGTGCCAAATTGCTTAGGATATGCATGTTCTTACTGTGATTTCCTATTCCAATAAATATTAAGTTGGAAATAGATTTCATTTATCAATGGATAAAACCTTGAGTGACTGCGATTGTCTATCAGAATCTTAACACTTTTTCACTGTTTGTAGATGCTCTCTTGATCATTGGCTTGCCTGATGGCCCTACTGCCCATTTCAAACTCTCACGGCTTGTTCTACGCAAGGATATCAAGGTTTATGGCTGACCTTGTGGATATTGATATATAACTTTTATTTAATGCAATGTTACCTTCTATTCGAAAATTAATTGATTCTATTCATTTACTAAAGAAAGTTACAGTCCTCAATGATTCTGCATCAACAAACTGTATCTAATTTCTCATCAATGAAATCTAATCTGTCTGGTCTTTAAGTGGACATGGCCTGTTTTATTGGAGCAATAATATCTAATCAAAGAGAAATCGATCAATGAAGAGAGAAATGTGGTTTTAGAAATGTTATCTAATTAGGTTTCAATGGATTAGAATAAGCTGATTTTATCTTACGGGGTATAGAGTGTGATTTCAGTTTTGTCTGATGTAGTTTCTAGAAGGGTAACTTCTTACCTTTGCTGCCTTGTGTTGCTTGCAGAATCATGGAAATCCCACCAGTCATGAGCCCGAACTGGTCTTGACTAACTTTACAACTCGTCTGGGACATCGTGCTGGGAGGTATTAAATTTTCTTCATGTTGCATGTTAGAAAACATCTAAATTTTCCTCACTATAGTTGACCGGAACAATGAGTTGGGATAAGCTGTGTGATCATATGTTGTGCTATCTTCCCACAAAAATGATAATGCTCTTGTTTTCTATAACTTATCCATGTTTTCAGTGTGGTTTGTATGATCTCACAGTTTTTCTATGTGTCATTTTCTTTGTTGACTTCTTACACGCTGGTTTTCTTCTTAATAAAACGTTCTTGTGTTCATATGTACCATCCAGAATAATACAGTCACTTTTCCCGCAAGAACCGAATTTCCGGGGTCGAAGAGTTGTAACCTTTCA
Organism: Populus alba; assembly: GCF_005239225.2. NCBI lineage: Eukaryota > Viridiplantae > Streptophyta > Magnoliopsida > Malpighiales > Salicaceae > Populus > Populus alba. The sequence goes on along the minus strand of NC_133285.1, from coordinate 10,602,728 downwards.
CAATCAACGTGATTATATATTCTTCCGGCATCACCGGTATGCTTTGGATTCATTAAATTTTGCCAAGAATAAACCTGTGGGTAATCTTTTCTTTTCTATAAACACCTTTCTGATAGAGTTTTCCAACTATTATGTGCACAGTTACATCTTTGAAACCAAAGAGAGTAAGCAGAGTGATTCAAAAGGTAAAAAAGGAAAAGATGGCAAGGGTGAGAAGATCTCTCAACAGAAAGTGATTGCACGCCTTCAGGTTATGTTTCCCTATCAAATTTGTTGTTCGCATTCGTTGTTGTGGAGTTGATATCCTTTCTAACAGGATCATAAGATATACTTTTCTTTTTCTCTTCTTGTTGATAAACTCTATGAACTGAGTCAAACCTTGTAATCTTAATATTCTGCCTTAGGGCACTAGTGAAACATCAAATCTGGAACTTTAGCTAGGCCCTTGATAATTTCAACTACATTTGGATGCTCCATCTTAGTTATGGGTCTCAATTTTACCCAAAAATCTGTCTGGAACCCCTATTATCTTGGTAGTCTGTTTGCTAATAGTTTTCCTCTAAACATGCAGGAGTGTGGTCCTAGATTTACACTGAAGTTGAGAAGTCTGCAACATGGAACATTTGATACCAAAGGTGGTGAATATGAATGGGTTCACAAGGTAGCTTTTGAATGTTTTCTGCTTGGTATATATATTGATTTGATTTGTTGACACTTTTTTTCCCTCCAAATTTTGTGAGATTAAGAAACTGTTCATATTTCTTCTCATTTGAATTTCAGCCGGAAATGGACACCAGCCGGAGGAGGTTTTTCTTGTGAGTTGCATCAGATCGTTTTTATTTGTCTTGGTGCATAAGCAAATTTTGTTGCATTCCGGGCTGGTACCTGAACAACTGATGTTAAAATCCTGATCAAATTTGTAATGTGTAATTTAAAAATAGAAAAATGAAAATTGTGATAAGTTTTGCCCAATTGTTTATTCAATTATGGAATACTTGAACTCTTGAAGATTATATGAATATATTTATCATTTGATTATGTTGACACGTCATGATTTTTCTTAATTTCTATACCTTTTTCTTGTATGATTGTGTGATGCATTTCTCTTTTTTTTTTTTTTTGAAAGATTATCGGTTGCATTTTTATATCTGAAGTATACAAGAAAAAAAAAGAAAAAAAATTGTTCTGTTGTATTTATATTAAAAAACAATTATAAAAAAAATTTTATTTTATTATATTTCTAAAATATATATATATATATATTAAAAAACAATTGCAACTATATGCCACTTCAATCCAGCATATAATTTTTTTTTTGTTTTTTTTGCCCTAAATATTTTACATGTAAAACAACATGAATTAATGTAAACTAGTATATTGGAATGTTCTCCATAGCAGGTTAATATAAAAAAAAAAATTCATATGATAAAAAAATATTAAGAGTGTAGAAAATATTTTAAGTTTTTTGAGTTTGATAGTTATACAACACTAAGCAATTTGGATCTGGTAGGTTCATATCAAATTCAAGAGTCTTGAGTCAGATTGTCATGTCTATTTAATTATTTTTTATATATATATAAAAAAAAAAAGTATTTAAACTATTCTTAAAGTATTATAAATAGAAATTCTAATTAATGTTTATATATTTTTTATTTTTCATTAAAAAAAAATTAACCTATAGTAAAATTCTAATAAATTATTTTTATTGTTTACAAAAAAAAATATTCAAACTACTTTAAAATATCCAAAGTAGAAATGCTAATTAAGCTTTTTATATTTTTTATTAAAAAAAATATTTAAATTATCCTTAAAGTATCCTAAATAAAATTTATAATTAATTTTTTTTATTTTTCATAAAACAATATTTAAACTACTCTTGAAGTTTTCTAAATAATTTTTTTTTATAAATATTTTTTTATTTTTTTATATAAAAAAAATAAACTATCATTGAGTTATTCTAAACATAAATCCTAAATAATTTTTTTATATATAATTTTTTTATTTTTTATTAAAAAAAAACATTATAACTATACTTGGAGTATCCTAAATAGAAATTTGAATTAATTTTTTTTATTTTTTATTTAAAAAAAAAAAAGTAAACTACCATTGAAGTATTCTAAATAATTTTTTTATATTTTGTTTTTATTTTTATATAAAAAAAACATCCTTAAAGTATCATAAACAGAAATCATAAATAATTTTTTTTATAACTTTTTTTATTTTTTATAAAAATAAATAAATTATCCTTAGAGTATCCTAAACAAAAATTCTAATTAAATTTTTTATAAATTGTTTTTATTTTTTATAAAAAAAAATATTTAAACTATCTTTGGAGTATCTTGTATAAAAATCATAATTAATTTTTTTTATAAATTGTTTTTATTTAAAAAAAATATTTAAAACATAGTATTTTAAATATAATTTTTAATAAAAAAATTTAAAATTTTTTAATTTTTATAAACTTTTAGATTTAACGGTCAAATCAGATACAGAAAATTTTTATTTTATAACCATATTAAATCCAAACTTTTTAGATTTGATGAAGATGCCATACGCAATAGCCTTGCATAAAAGAAAACATATATCAACATGTATAGACTTTTCCTAATTAAACTTTTGTCGGCTCTGCCAGCAATTTTTGACCTAAACCTGGAGAAAAGAAAACATAGATCAACAAGTATAGACTTTTCCTCTTACTCACATCCACATATATCTTAAAGGTGAAACACATTGTGAACACTCAATAAAAATCTAAATTAAGTAAACTCAAAAGTTAATTGTTGAAACAATAAAGAAAAAAACAAAACAAAATGAAGCACCTAATCTCCATCACTTTTTAAGATAGAAAGGAAGCTTAAACACATTATTTGAACTTTACACCAAGGGGAAAGGAGATCGAATTTTACTTCAATTATGATTTTTTTCATCACACAACAGACGGAAAACATTAACTAGGTTACCGCGCTATGATGCGGGTTAAACTAAAATTGTTTTTGAACATTAATAAAATGTAATATATATATATATATAAAACTCCATTAGGTTTAATAAAAAAAAAATTATAAGCTAATTTTTTATTTAATTATATAATAAAAAATAAACATTCACAAAATTAAGCTATTTAATTGTCAATTAATCCAAATTAATCTACCAAACTCACAATCTAGATCATGAACTTAATTGAGTTTAATAACTTTATTTTTTAAAATTATTTTTTATTTAATTGTTAATCAATCATAATTAATCTATCAAATTCATTATCAAGTTATGGACTCAATTTGATTTAACAACTTTATTTAAAAAAAAAATATTATTTATTTAATTTTTTTTTCAACTTTAACCTTTAACATTGAGTTTTTATGAATTTTTTTTCTTTTAATTTTCTTGTTTTGTTGCTTGTTATTTTTTTTATATGACCCAAATTTATTACTAAATTGTACAGTAACATAATATTTCCAAACACTTTTAAAAACTAAAAAAAAAAAAACCTTAAAAAGTGAGCCAAGTGGAGAAAATAAAAGGGATCGACCTTGAATTAAAAAATAATAATAAAGTTTGCTAAGTGAAAAAGAAACATTAAAGAAAGAAAATTGCGCGAATTTGGATGGACAATTAATATTATATATAAAAGCTTTTTTTATTCTTCTTCTTCTCACAATTCAATGTTGATCGTAACAGTAAAATATTTAAAAAAATTTAATTTGATCATCAAATTTTATTTTTGTATAATTGAGCCCAAATTAAAGCTCAATTACATGTTTTTTTTTTTTTTGTGAGAGTTGAATTGAAATAAAGATGGCTTAAGTGTAAAACGCGAGTAGCATAAATAACAAGCTTTGTAATTTATTTGAAAAGTTTATTTGAGTCCCCACATCTTTTTAAATTATCAGGTAATTGGTCCTTATAATTTTTTAAAAATTACATTTTGATATCATACTTTATTTTTCTCTCTTTTAGTTCTTTTTCAGTGGAGGGGAGAGAGAGTCGCTGGATTTTAGCTTAGAGAAAGAAAGTTGTCGTTTGAAACGATTCCAACCCCTAAAACAATTGATTATGTGTCAAATAAGTTTATATGATGAGAGAAGTTAGGATTATGTGTTTTATTACCTTGAAAATATCTAAAATCACATTTAAGCTCTGAAAGATTTTTTATTTCGAGTTGATTATGGGTTTTTCTGTATTTTTTTATATTTCTAAAAGGATAAGAAACTTTTTTATTTCAAGTATAGCAGCATTATTCTAAGAATAATTAAAGTAGAAGTGTTATTAATTGCAGATATTTTTAGAAAATAATTTATTAAGTAAATAAACTAATTCATATGAAAATCAAGTTCTTTATGAAACCACCTTCCATGTATTCAAATTCTAAATAAAAATAAATTTAGTATATTAAAAATATTAAAACCAAACTATAAAAGCTTTTCAATCTCCAAAACATTTTATTAACTACTAAATTTCACTAATTAGAAACAATTTCTCATAAATTCATAAGAATTATCAAAACAATATTAAAAAAGCTCAAAAATTGAAACAACAAACTTTGCACTCTCCACTTTAACGAGAGTGGGCTTTAAAAACATTACAAATTCAAGTGACTTACTTTGAAAAATCACAACTTTTAATCCCAAACTTTGATTTGGGTCAATAGCCTATTAAATCAAAGAACCCATGACACACCACACCTAGGTACCAAGTTCCAACCATAACACTTACTAGAATACTAGATTTCAATGGCCTAAAATCACAACTCATAATTTTTTTTTTAATTCCATTATTTCATTATTACTTCAAATTAATCTACCAAAAGACATATAAAATAACTTTCAATGATTTCTCATCAATCAAGATTTCATTAGAATAACATACACTCCTTAAAAATGATTAAAAATCAAATATCATAAAACTATAATCCCTAAACCTTTTTTTAATAACCATAATATGCATGCAAAAACTCAATTAAAAGGTAGAGATAGAAAATACACATCTTAAATTGATAAAATAAAACCAAGATTTCTGCCCTAGATCAAATCTCCTCCTTGATCGTACTATTCCTCACTTTTTGTAGGTTTTAATAGCAGGTTGCTATTTTTTTTATTTTCCAAGTTGTTATATAATTACTAATATACTCATTATTACTTATAATACCATTGGAAAGGGCCTTCTTCGTGTTAGATCAGACCATTTCTTTTGAGAAAAACTAGGATTTGGAGAGGAATGATTTTTTTTTCCCTCTAATTATAAGTCTTCTTCTATAGTACACAAGAAAAAAAAAATCAATCAAATTTTAGTAGCATTCATAATCCCACGAGGCCTCATCTTTTCTTCAACTTTCAAAAAAATGAAGTTTAAATGTTCCTCTATCATTATAATAAAGGTAACTTTCGTGTTTATTTTTACATTTTAAAAATTTTTTTAAAAAAATTTCGAGTAAAAAACATTTTGAAAAGTAACCTGAACAATACTTCCAAATACATTTACATGGTAGTTATTTCTATTACTTTAAAAAAATCTAAAAGAAAGAAAAACAAGTTAAAAAAATCATACTAAAACTATATATATTTTGTTTTCTTTGAATTCATCTATGTCTGCTTAGTAAAATATGGATGAGATTTCAATGTCTTGTTTCGAGGATAGCATCCAATTGATTATCAATAAAAGTGTTTTGGAGCTAAAATATCTTTAATATAAAAATAATTCTTATCATAACTTTGTATAAAATTGGTTTTTCAAAAATAAGTAAAAGATTTCTAAACTTTATTCTTTTTCGTAAAATATCGTTTACCTGTTCTAGATATTATATTGTATGATTATATTGCTAATTAATTTAGGCTTTAACTTTCATTTAGTATTTTTTTTGTAAGATAATTTAATATAATTTTCTAAAATCAAGTTCAAGATTGCAAGCTTCATTTTCCTTTGAAACCAATTAGCTTAGAAATCATGTAAATAATTTTTTGTCTTATTAAAATATTAAATGAAATTTTAATTTTCTCAATTTTAGGGTAATATTTCATATAAAAAGATAATTTTTTTTATTCGCCTTTCTGAGTATTTTGTTAAGAAGATATTTAAAAAATATATAAATTATTTTAATTGTTTATATCAGTTGTATTTAATTAATAATAATAATAACAACTCATTTTGAAAGATCCAAACAAAAAATTCTTAAAAAAAAATTAAAAAATTTGTTCTTTTTTATATGAATTCAGGCCAAGTTGCATAAGCGAACAGCCATGCAAACCTAGTGCTTGTAGCCCATGTGCAAATTCAAAAATTAAACTATGTTATTAATATTAAAAATAAATTTTAAAAAATAAAAAAAATTGTATATAAATAGCAAGAAATGATTTTGTTATTTCATGATTTTCATTTCATCTCCTTTTTTTTCCACAATACAAGCCAGTCTAATTGAAATGTGATTTTTTTCTTCTTACTATTAACATTAACAAAACATTTAAAAAGAGGTGTTTTTAGCGTGCATTGCCTCACAAAACACTATTTATTTTAAAAGTATTTTTAATATATATATGTTTCTTTCCAATTTTGATTTCATACTTCAACATTTTTTTTTAATGAAATTAAGCTTCATGATTTATTTTGTTTTGTTTTATATAGATTATTCGAGTCTCATAATCCAGTCATGAGTTTAGCGGGCTAACTCTTTTTTAATTTTGATATTATTCTTCAACATTTTGTTTGTTAGGGATTGGGTTTCATTATTTGTTTTGGTTTACTTTTATGTGGTTATCTCAGTCTCATGACCCAAGTCATATATTTGACAAGTTAACCTAGGTTGATTTGAGTTTTTTTTTTTAAATTGATTTTTTTTCAATTTCATCCTTCAATTTTGAGTTGGTTGAGAATTGTTCTTCATAACTTATTTCAATTTGCTTTTTATGATATCATCTCAGCCTCATAACTTAAATAGTGAATTTAATAGGTTAACCCGAATTAACTTGAATAGTTTTATTTTTTTTATGAGATTATCCTAGTCTTATAACTTGGATCACGAGTTTGGCATGTTAACCCAGGTTGATCTGAGTTGTTTTCCTTTTTTTTTTTTTTCTAACTGTATTTTTTAATTTAATTGTTAAATATTGGATTAATTGAGAATTTATTTTTATTTGATTTCTATGAGGTTTTTTTGGTCTTATAACTCGAGTTATAGGTATGACAAGTTAAACCAAGTTTACCAAGGTCTTTTTTTCTAATTTTTTTTTAAATTTTATCCTTCAATAATGAGTTAATTGGAAATCAGACTTCACATCTTATTTTGATTTGTTTTTTGTGAGGTTAACATGGTCTTTTGACCATGGTTGCAAGTTTAGTATGGTAACCCGGGTTAATTCAATATATTTTCATTTTAATATTTAAAAAATATATATGTATTTTTTAATTTGTTCAGTCAAATTATTTTTTTATCGGATATCTGAGTTGTCTTTGTACCCATCAAATTGACTAGATTACATCGAGTCAACCCTTATATAATTTAATTTTTTTCTACTAGAAAAAAACATCATTAGTACCTAGATATTTTTTACATTCAAAAAGATTTGATCCGATATCAGCATAGTGTGAGACAAGAATCTTGTGTATTGCTATTACTATTAAGAATTATCATATCTTTCTAGGCTTAAACAAGTAGCTTATTGGACACATGCACATTATAGGCCAAATGTCAAAGATTGTTTGACACTGTATTTCTATTTGGGTGGATTTTAAAAGAGTGTTTGATATGAAAAAAATATTAAATTAATAATTTTTAATAATTTTGATATACAAATATTAAAAATAAAATATTTTAAATAAAAAATATTTTAAAAAATAGCATTCTCTATTATAGTATACACCTTCATTGTAGGCTACACAAATGTAATTTGTTGTATATATATATATATATATATATATAATACAGACATGTAACATCTCAACAGTGAACTATATGACTAAGATTCAATCAATCAATGAGAAAGTTAAATCTAATATGTGAAAATTAGTATGAATATTTTCTTATTGTTAAAGTAAAAGAAATTATAAAATTTGTTATTTCAGAAATGCGAGCATCCTAATGAAAAAAATATTAAGTAAATTATCCAGCACAGTTATGAAATTTTTAATTTTTGTGTTTTAAAAGTTTTTTTTTTAATAATTTTATTTTTATTTGTTTTAAATTAATATTTTTTTGATATTTTCATATTATTTTGATGTGTTTATGTAAAAAAAAAAATAAAAAAATAAAAAAACTATTTTAATTTATTTTTAATTAACAAAATATTTAAAAAAACATCTATTTCAACGTAAAAAACCATTATTTGTACTTGTTGAGCACCATTTCTTCTCCTATCTAGGAGTGTGTTTGTTATTGTGGTAGTTACTGTGGTTGTGGTTATAAAAATATTTTAAAAATATATGGTGGTTTTAAAAATACTTTTAGTTGAGGTTGGTCTGGAAAAATATATGTTTGGTTAAAATTATAGTTGAAATTAAGGTTGAAAAAGAAATTGTTTAATATGTTTGGTTAAAAATACTTTTCAAATTGAGGTTATAAAATAACTAAAAAAACATATATTAATATTGATGGTTTTTTTTTATTGAAATATTGTACATTTAACTATTGCTATTACATCATGAAATAAATAATGCTTTATATAAAGTATTTTTTATTGTTCCATTAAACTATTTGCAATTTCATCACGTACGAAGTCCATCCGACAAGGACTACAATTTTCATGGCTTCCTAAGCTTGCAATAACATCAGGTAAAATATCAACAGGAAAAAAATTGAGATTGCGATCAAATTCTGCAAATGCTACATCATTATGCGATCTCCTTCTAATATAATTATTTAGTGTCATTGAATAATGTTAAACACTAGTTTTTCAAATAAAACACAATATCTGAGAGTTTTTTTGGATTTTTTTTTATTTTATAGGGTCAGACCCAAATACCAGGCATTTATGTTGGGGTCGAACCTAATCCAGCCATGAACAATGGAGACACTCCCTACTGTTCACATGCAATGTGAACATACAATGTGAATAGTGGAGCATGCAGAAGACGAAGGAGAAGGGGAAGAGGAAGAGTAGTGGTTAATGATGGAAATGGCAGAGGCCAGTGGTGAGCAACTCTTCATTGTGCTCTGTTTCTGTTCTTCTTCTTCAGACAATGAAGAATGCAGAAGATGAAGGAGAAGGAAAAGGGGAAGGGGAAGAGCAGTGGCTAGCGGTGAAAACAGTAAAGATTTGCGGTGAGCTGCTCTTCACTATTCATGTGAACATTAAAGAATGCAGAAGATGAAGGAAAAGGAAAAGAGTAGTGGTTGGTGGTGGAAACGGAGAAGGCCGGTGGGGAGCTGAGGGAGCTGCTCTCCACTGTGCTCTAAACATGTTCTTCTTCATCGGCGTCTTTGTTTATTGTGTTTATAAACATAGTTTGCAACTTAGCACAAAAGGCAACTTGAAGTTACTTTTGGTTGTCTTGCAATTTAACCACATATGTCCATGGATTCTATAAACTGTAATGTGTATTTATATCATAAGCAAACACATGACAACAGTGTTTTTCTACAAATGTAGACTGAAATGGACACCATAACGTCACAATCATAAAATTGGTTTTTTAGTGACGAACTAAACAGAATCAATGAAAGGGACTTTCCGCCGCTAATTATTAAAAGAATTAATGGTCCTGTCACTAATTAGTGACGAAATTAGCAGCAAAAACAAAAAATATGTTTTTTTAGTAATTTCACAGAAAATATTTTAAAACAAATTAATATTTTTTTTCCTCTCATGTCTCTTATTTTCTTTCCATTATCTCTATCCTTCTATTTTCTTATTCTTCACGTCTCATAATCAAATCCATCAACATCCTTTCACCGTATTTTCTTTCTTTAATTTTTTTTCATCAGTACTCTCTCTCTTTGATATGTTTTGTTTTCTCATGTTGCTTTTCTTTCTCTTATTTATTACACTATCTTTTCATAGAATATTTGGATTTTCATTTAATTCAAATTATATTTTTTATATAGTTTTTTATTTTAACTACTTATGAAATTACTGATAAAATATTTTAAAAATATTTAAATCTAAAAACAAATCCATTGATGAGTTTTGATCAACGTGTGTTTTATTCATAATTGTTATGATATGTTTACCTTTTTGATATAATAATGGGTTTGTTTACTTTTTTTGGAGTTTTTTTTTTTTACAATATGAATTTTTTTAATTTCTTACAGTGAACTCATATGCGAAAAAATATATCACGTAGTTTTGTGTAAATATTGAAAAATATGATATTTTTATTCAATTTTTTTTATTATAGTTTCTTATTTTAATCCATTGAAATATTTTAGAAAAAAATAAATCTAAAAAAAACTCGAGGCCCGTTTGTTTGCTGGAAAAATAGTTTTTTTTTTTTGAAAGTGGTTTTCTTGGAAACGAATTATTTTTTGATATTTGGTAGTGTTATAGAAAATAAGCTGGAAAATAGCTTATTAATATTTTAATTTTTTTCAAATTTATTAAAATAATGAAACAAATCTTACAAATTAAAAAGTTAAATGAGAATGAAATTGAAAAAAAATATAATTTTATAAATTATCTCAAATAAAATAAATAACAATCAAAATAATGTAATATCAAATCTAACAAATAAAAAAAATTAAAAGATAATGAAATTAAAATAATAATAATTATAATTTCATAAATTATTTGAAATAAAATAAGTAACAATCAAAAGAATGAGGACCAAAATTAATATAAAAATTAAATTAAATCAAATTTTAAGGGATAAAATTTTAAAAAAAAAATTCAAACTTTCGATATAATATATCAATTAAAAGTTTGAGATTCAAATTTGATATAATCAACCAATAATATGATATTTTTAAATTTTTTCACAATTTTTGAAAAATATTTTTCATCCAAAATAAAAGGAAAAATAAATTTTTAAAAATCAAGTCAAATTTTTCTTTGACTGTAAAGTATTTTCTATGAATCAATTTTTTTAATAATAAATAAATATAAAAAAATTTAAAAAATAATTTTCCGGATATACAATCACCCCTCAATGAGTTTTGTGTCAATATTGAAAAGTAGAATATTTTTATTCAATTTTTTTTATAATAGTTTCTTATTCTATTTAGTTATAAAATATCCATCGAAATATTTTTTAAAAAAATAAAATCCAAAAAAAACTCAATGAGTTTTGACCGCCGAAAGAGGCTGGCACAATTAAGGTCACGTCACCGCAATGAGTCCCAGCTTGCCAGTGGCATCCAGAAAATAGCACCGTCATGAACCGACAGCCACGTGTACGCGGTTGCATGATGCATCCTGTCACATACGTGTCACTTGAGTTTGTTTGCTTAAACAGGTAGATGATAAGATGCTCTTCGTTTCTCCTCTCATTCCATAAATCTGGTTCCTTGACGCCCACACCCTGCACCTCCTTTCCTTTTCTTTTCTTTTTTCTTTTCTTAAAAAAATACCAAACTAAACGGATATTATAAAAAAAGACGGGACAAACGTTGAGGCCCCCATTTCTGATTTTTATCCTGTCAAGTTTATCCATTTCGCTGCAAGCAAGTTGAATTTATAATTTTTAGAATTAAAAACTTTTGATATTATCATTTAGATAATTCAAAAAAATTCAACATCATCCTTTTTCTAGAAATTATACGAGATTTGATTCGAAGCGATCTTATCAACTAGATACATTCAAAGTAAAAAAAAGGTTATATTTACTTTCATAAACTCGTTAACCTGATAATTTGATTTATAAACTTTAGTACGTTAAATTAAATTTTTTTATTTTATTATATAATAAAAAATATAAAAATTAATTAATAATTAAACTAATATTAAATGATAAATTTAATAAAAAATCAATATTAAAAAAATAAAAAAAATTACAAAACAAAAAACAAAATTACCAATAAAAAAAACTATATGCCAAAAAGCTGAGGTGCATGGTCATGAGACAGACTCACGCAACTGGATTTTTTTTTTTTCCTTGCTTTTAATAAGGTGTCTTTAAAAAGAAACAAAATCAAATTTGTTTTCAAAGGCTACGATGTTGACATTACACTTGTGTATTAATCACTGAGCTATGGTATAAAATTATTAATATAATATATTTTGTCATAAAAGCTTATGGATCTAAGAGTTTGTTTTTTTATAGTTTTATATTCGAGTCGTGTAATTATTAATATGATAACCACTAGAGGTTTACATGATCGTTAACTTCAGGGTCTATAGAATTAGTTGAATGCGCACAAACTAGTCCAAATATTTATATTAATAAAAAAATTATTAACTTAAGGGATAATTTAATTTATTGATCTTGTATTTACTCCTTGATAAATTTAAGTATTTTTAAGGTTATTAAAAGGTTTATATATTATTAATTTTAGAATTCATAAAATTAGTCAAAGTATATACACATGCTAGTCTGAACAACATGTTAATGAAATAAAAAAAATTAACTAAACAAATATATTAATGTAATTCATTATTTATATAAACAGTTAAATAAAGCACACATTTCTAATTGTATGTATAATTCACCACACGGATCTTGATTGGTTTTATTAAGGTACGAGGACGGCTCTTGTTGGCTTGCCAGCAGGAAGTCTTGCCAAGGACGAAGGCTAAACATTTTTTTATTGAGACCAGGTCTCCATTATCGAACCAATAAGAATTCTAGTGCTTGGACTATATATAGGAGCATCTTAATTAAACGTCAAAACATACTTTATTTCTAATCTCTCCATGACTAAAACGGCATTCGAGAATGTTTCACCCATGAATTTCCACTTTTGCTTTTACTTAGACTTATTCCCTGTAATTTGTTTTTTGTTTTCTTTGTACCATATTTTATACTAGTCTGTTGGTTCATGGGCCGAACCAGTTTCTTTTTTATAATAATAATAATATATATAAAAAAAAAAACATTAAGAGCGTGAGCGTGAGGAATTTTCAAGAAAATATATCTTGAAATTTCTTGACGTTTCTAGTGAAATTATGTAAAAGCTGATTTAATGTGAATTGATTTATTTAATTGGGTTAAGAAAAAGCTGGATAAGCTGGTTTTTATTTTAAAAAAAATTAATGTTGAATGATAAAATTAAAAATAAAAAAATAATGCAAAAAATAAAAGTGAACGTTGAGCCACATCAACCTTTTAAACCTGTAACCCGGGTTATTAGACTATAAATCATACATAAGAAAATAATGAAACTCGATCCCTCAGTAAATCTAATGTTGAATGATGTATTATCACTATTATCACCATCATTATCATTATCACTCTTGTCATTATTATTATTATTATTATTACTACTACTACTACTACTACTATTATTATTATCATTACAACTATCAATATTACTACTATTATTAATAAGTAATATCATCATCGTAATTATTAATAGTAATAGTATTATTATTATTATTGGTGTTATCATCATCATCATCACTATCTTAATAAACTATTATTATCACTATTATTATCTCTACTAATATTATTATTTGTTATTATTATTATTATTATTATTATTATTATCATCATTACCACTATTATTATTATCATAGAAAAAACTACTATTAACACTACAATTATCATCAGTCATCACTGCTAGTAGTTTTATTAGTATTATTATTGGTTTTATTATCATCATCATCATCATCATTATTATTATTACCATAATAAATTATTATTATTATCACTATTATTGACATTATTATCATTATTATTAGTATTAATAATAATATTGTTAGTATCATTATCATTATATTATCATTACCATCACTACCCTATCATTATCCCTGTTATTGTTATTATCATCATCATCATCATCATCATCATAAACTTGTTTGGAAAGATAAAATTAAAAACCATGAAAACTTTGATAAAAAAAACAAAAAAAATAAAATGAAGAAGGACCGGACTAAAATTAATATTATTATTAATGAAAAAAAATCATAAACTAAATTTGAAGGATAAAATTAAAAACTATAAAAAATTTAACAAAAAATCCAATGAAAAAAAAATCAAAAGTAGAAGAATTAAATAAAAATACATTATATATACAAATTAAAATTGAAAGATTAAATTGAAAACAAATAAAAGTTTAATAAAAGAGACAATGACTAAAAATAAAAATAAAAATGATGGATTTTGAAACACCAACAATAATAAGAGCTAGATTTAGTTTTTTAGGAGTAGGAGAGATAAATGAAAGGAAAAACAATTAAGGGATTAGCAGCGATAAACTTGCCATTTTTAGATGCCATGTGTCACCCATAAAAAAAGAGAACATGGCGAAGAAAAAAATGAGACGACGGAAGTATATTTTCAACCACTAGGAGGTGTCGCATGTGCCACTCAAAATGGGCGAAGCCTCAAACACACCAATAATTTTTTTAATTTAAAAAATAATAATTAAATAATAAATTACTTTATCACCTTTAACCAAATCAACAATTACAAAAAAAAAAAAAAAAAAACTAAAATGAAAAGGCACTAATATCCCTATGTCAATGGCTTAATTTTTTAACTCCAAGGTCAAACTCGTAATTTTAATGTGTATTAAAAAAGTAAAATGCCTAAAAAAGCCATGACTGGAGTTAAATGATTTTTTACTTTTAAAGGTATAAAAATCATTTTATTTGCCCGAAAACTCCACCAAGGAGAGTGTTATTTTTTTATTTACAAAAATAACATTGCTTTATGTTCAACATGTTATTTCTATCCAATCTCTGATTGTTGGTATTTTCTCGTGTGGTAATTTTTTTTTTTTTTAATTTCATCCAAGAATTTAACTAACAAAATGATGATTTTCATCTATAACTATAAAATTTTCTTTGTACTATTGGTTTTTTGGTTAAAAAATTTAACACGGGTTTTACACCATACCCTAATATGATCTATTGCCATTTCTAATATTTTTAGCTACGAGGTTGAACATATTTGTCTATTTAATCTCAACACTTGTTTATAGGGTTACTGATTTTGTTAGTTTCTTTATGAATGAAACATGCTTTAATCTCAACAGTTGTTTATAGGGCTGGTCCAACGGATCGATCTAGGATTCGAAACCCTCGGCTAGAATGGGACTGAATTGAAGAAAAAAAAAGAAAAAGAAAAAACTTGGCTGATCTGATAAATTGACTTGATAAAATCTGATTAAAAACTTAATTACAACCCGTTGATTTTTATAAATTATGCTTGAACCGGTACCTCATCTAATATAAGGGTCGATTGGATCTCTTTACATTAGCCGTTTATTTATCACTAGCCCTCCGTTAGGAATGGCGTTAACAATTATCAATAACATCACTTATGATTCCACACACATCTTTTGTAATTTTTTCACATTTTCTGAATATATTTTACTTTTTTAATATTATAAATCATTCTCGATATTATAGAATAAGCTGAAATAAGAAAAAATTGAAAGAAAATAAAATAATAGAACATAAGAAAAAGAACTCAATGTTTCAAATTAACAAAAAAAAAAAAAACAAGAAAGAAAGCAATTAAACTAAAACATTCTTCCAATTTTAAGAAATAAAAATAAAACCTGATTATTTTAAACAAAACAGAAAACCTTTATTTAAAATAAAAAAATTAAATTATGGTTCGAGTATGATTAATATTTAATTATTAATTACTAAAATTTACTATCATGAGAATATTTTTTATATTTATTTATTTATTCTAATTTCTATTGAATTCCTTAAATATTTGAAAAATAATTTTTAAATGCTAAAATATAATTTTTATAAATGAAAACTCAATGAGTAAATTGAAATGTGTTACTCAATTAACACATCTAAGGCTTTGTTTATTTGTGTAGAAGTGTTCTTGATGTTGTGTTGTAATTGTTTTTTTTTAAATATTTTATAATTTTACAATATTAAAATATAATTTTTATAAACGAAAATCAATGAGTAAATTGAAACGTGTTACTCAATTAACACATCTAAAGCTTCCGTTTATTTGTGTAGAAGTGTTTTTGATAAGTGTGATATAAATATTTTTTTAAAATAACTTTTATTTAAGAATATAATAATTTTTTTTATCTTTAACATCAATATATTAAGATTATTAAAAATAATATTAATTAGATAAAATATTTTTAAGCCAAATACATTTTTGATATACATTTAAATATAATTAAAAGTATAAAGAAAAACAGTTTCTATAAAAAAAATATAAAAAATAACTTAATCAATTATTATATCACTGAATAAACATGATTAATATTTAACAGTGAAAAAATAAATGAAATTATCAGTCCGTTGTTTGCCTACATAGGTTTTGTTTGTTTTTCAACACTTTTCTTTATAAAGGTTATTTTTTAAATATTTTTATATATTATTATTAAAAATAAATTTTTAAAAATAAAAAAAATATTATTTTAATTAGAAAAAAAGATGCTAACACAGTATTAAGTATATTTTTTTAATGGAAGAAAACAAGCATAGGTTCTGGTATCACGGTTAAAATATTATTTATTTAAAATTAATTTTTAAATATATTTAGATCATTGATATAAAAAATAAATTTTAAAAAAATAAAAATATTTATTTTTTAAAAATCTTTTAAAATATAACTTTTTTACCGCAATCTAATAAAATCTGCGAGGCCTGAGAAGTATGATATATGAAGTTGGAGCCCACAGACAGGAGAGTGTGCTAAGCTGTCCTATTAGGCAAGCAAGCTGAAAAATACAAAAACAGCCACGGGCCCCGTCTGAGCTCTCCAACACCAACATACACGGATTCCAATCTGTCAAGGTCTTATTTGAAAATTTCTCTGAAAGTTCAAAAAAGAGGTTTTACCAGTAATAAACTCCAAAAACAGCACAGGGATTCTCTCTTCTTGTCTCTTTATAAAATGCGAAAAGCATCTTCACGAGGGTGACACTTGCCAAAGAAGAAAATAATCTCAATCTCCATCCACAATTTTCCCCGAACCCTCATTAGCTATATCTTCTCTTCTCCTCTCTTTCCCCCTTTCCTTCAACAAAGACAACAGGTTTTTCCTACGGTGGCTAGAACACTAAAAGATGGTAACTTTGTTGTTTGCTCCGATTTTCTCAGTGTTTTTGTTGGGTTTTTGTCTTTCTAACGTGGGGTTTGATTGAATGATTGATACAGGTTGCGGTCCTGGAGTCTAATGCGAATTCAAACCTCGTGGGTCAGTTAAATTCAGGATTTAATGAGAGTAATATTTTAAATGGAAATGGAACTATTTCAAGAACCAACAGTGGTTGTGGCTATGTGTCTTCAACGAGTGCGGCAATGACTGATGAGCCTTGTGTTTCTTGCACTACTTTTAACATCCTGGCTCCTATCTACAAGCGACTTGATCAAAAGGTCTGTTCTTGTCCCTTTTGAATTCAGAAATTAGTGTTAATTCTTCTTGTTTTTCATCTTCTTTTATTTTTTTTAGAATTTATTTGTGTGCTTTTATTTTGTTGTGAAATAGAATCAAAGTGTTCGTGAAAGCAATTTCAGAGCAGTCTGGCTCTCTAGAAACCAGAAGATTTTGAATTGGTTGCTTCACGAGAGATCTTCAATTATATGTCTCCAGGTGGGTGCTTAATTCCCTTTATATTTCACTGTCACTGTGGATCTAACCTGGTATGAAAAAATAAAAACAGATGGTTGTAGTATTTGAAAATTATGCTAACTGGCTTTTTTCTGTGTTGAAATCTTGTTTTTTCTTCTGTAGGAATTCTGGGTTGGAAATGAAGAACTTGTGCATATGTACCAGCAGAGACTTGGTGATGCTGGCTATGTGACTTTCCAGCTTGCACGAACCAATAACCGGGGAGACGGTAATGAATATGCTGTTTAAGCTCCTTCTTTTCTTTTAGTTTCTTCTTGGGCTATGTGGATCCTTAAAGCAAGCAACTTTTTTTTTTTTTTAATGTTCTCATGCTTTTCAAAAGAAATCTTTGGTCATCAGCTTAGGTCAGGCTGATTTTGACTGTCATTCAATTTCGTACAAACATGATGAAATTAAAATGAGGCATGCCATATTTCTGGATAGCCGACTTCACATACTGGCAGGCCATGAGGTGGAAAAACCATCTTCTTGGGTCTTTGCAGTAATTTGAATTATTATTTTCTTTTTGCTTATTTTGGTAGTCATATGTAAACTGCACTTTGTATGCTATTTCTACCCTTAAGTATGCTTATTTTTTGCTATATGATTTTACTGACCTCCAAGCGAGTGCTGATTGGACTGGAAATTTTATTCTCTCCACAGGCCTGCTAACTGCTGTGCGTAAGGACTACTTTACGGTTCTAAATTGCCGAGAGTTGCTCTTCCATGACTGTGGAGACCGTGTTGCTCAGTTACTGCATGTCCAATCAGCGCTTCCCTTTTCACAAAACCGGAAAGGCACTGCCCAGCAAGAATTTCTTATTGTTAACACTCACTTGTTATTTCCTCATGATTCCTGTCTGTCTGTAGTTAGACTGGATCAGGTATATAAATATCTCTCTAGTTATAATCGTCTACTTCGTTTCGAATTTCCAGTCCTAGTTCTTCTTAGCTATGTTTGTTCCAATAGTTACCTTGAGGTTCGTAAATGGTTTTTTTCTAGGTTTACAAAATACTACAATATGTGGAACAATATCAGAGAGAAAACAAGCTCAACCTTATGCCAATCCTACTCTGTGGGTGAGCTTCTCGTCTTGCTTTGTGAAGTAGATAATTCTTGCATAGCCTCTGAATATAGACATCCTCATTTTCTTTTCATTTATTTGATGCTTTATCCAGTGATTGGAATGGAAGCAAGAGTGGACATGTTTACAAATTCCTGAGGTCTCAGGGGTTTGTATCTTCATATGACATTGCCCATCAATATACTGACAGTTATGCAGATGCTCACAGGGTAAGTTTCTTCAAGTCCCAATCCAAGTGATTCCATATCACTAGATAACAACATCTAAATCCACTGCTTACCACAATTTCTTTTCCTCGTCTCTCTTTCTGCATCACACAGTGGGTTAGCCACCGAAATCATAGGGGTAACATCTGTGGTGTTGATTTCATATGGCTGTGTAATCCTATTAAATCAAGGAAACCATTGAAGAAAAGCTGGTCTGAAGCAGTATTTGGAATAATAAAGGTGAGTTCAATCATTTCTCACATGTTCATATTTTACTCCAGTTCTTTTTAGCTTTCGATCATTTTCCAGCACATCAGATCATTTTACTTGCTCGCTCTGCCAGTTTGATATTTTGTGCTAGAGAATTGAAGATGAAACATGGAATAATATTGTTAGAAAAGGAAACAGAATTGTACTATATAGATGAGTCAAGACCATTTATTTTACTTCAGTTCATATCTTCCTAAAATTTGTATGTGTCTCAGAAAACTAGTTCAATATTTCATCTTGAGATAGTAGACAATTGTTATGTATCAGAGAAGGATGTTCGGAAATCCTTTATTTTATTTTCCTTTTCTTAAGTAATTATTTGGAGGAAGCTTCTTTTTCAAAAAAAAAAAAAAAGGAAAAAAAGAAAGACATAGTTGTTTACTGTCTGCTAGCTAAGTAATTGCAATCCAACCATGGACAGTAGGAATTTATGCCTAAGAAATCTTAATATTTACAGCTGATGCTGCTTGTTGCAGCGTGTACCATCTATTCTGACATATAAGATTCGGTAACCTCACTGAAATTGTAGTCAAGAACCGGTTATCATCATGCTAGTTTCCAAGTCCCTACAAGTAATTTACATACTGTGTTGTTATGTGGCTATGCTGATCAGTTCACTTCTTGCCCTTAGCGTTTCATCAATGCAAAGTAGTGTGCGCACACTATACATTGGAAAGTTAAACTGAATTACATTTTAGCATCCTGATTTCACAAATCAAGGGGCATAAAACTTAGAGCTGGCTCTGACCAAGTGCCCCAATAACATTAATGTCTTTTGATTTTGAACTGCACATAATCTACTGATTTCAACACCTGATTGCTGTAATTTCTCTTGGTTCCAGTGTCAGCTCCAAAAAGCTTCGTTGGTTGAAAATGATGCATTTGCATTTCTAAAGGCTGACAACAATGACAATTTTATAACTTACTCAGCTTTCTGTGAAGCACTCCGCCAGGTACTCTTACAAGCAGCTTGATAATAAACGTGCAATTTTAAGTGGAAAGATGAACTTACCATATTTTAATCTTATTCAGGTAAATTTAATTGGTCTTCCTTATGGACTCAGTTCCCAGGAGACAGAAGATTTGTGGATGCAAGTCGACATTAATGGAAATGGAGTTGTTGGGTATGAAGAATTTAAGGTATGGTACATCCCTGATCCATGGTATTAGCTGGTGCATTGCTGTGTGTTACAATTCCAGGCATGCCTATGAATATTAAGAATACGTGGAATTCTGTTTCGCTTCTCTTTATATTCATGTTAGATTGGTGTCTACCACTTCATGTGTTATGTATCGCTCAAGAAAATGCTTAATAATTGCAGAGGAGTATATGGAATTCAGAATGCTCGGAGCCAAGAGAGGAAAACTGCAGTGAGAGGACAGGGGACTCTGAACAGGGTTTAGAGGAAGAAGCCATTGGTTTTAATGTAAAGAAAGCAGTTCTATTCCCTCGAGAAGCTGAGAAAGGAAGTTGGCCTGAAAATTATTCCCTCTCAGATCATGCTCCCCTCACCGTGGTGTTTTCTCCAGTAAGAATACAGGGTTCTCAGCGGGTGACACGTTTGTAGACAAAACTGGCTTAGAAAAATAATGAGGTAGATAAGAGAGTGAAGTGTGTAAATCAGAAATAACTGTCTATAGTGATCCATATCCCTGGGAATAACTAGTTCCCTTGGCCAAAATTTTCAGGCAAAGAGAGAACTATGTATCCCAGATTGTCTTTGTTTTGTAATGTGAAAGGCCAAATCAGAACCATTCCAAATGTTGATAAATCTGTTCATCAATTTTCTAAAGAACTGTGTTTTCCGTCTTTTCATGTCGTATCCGGATGCTACCTTTTTATGGGTTGCCTGAATGCTTTCTGTTCAGTAACTGTTTCTTTCCTAAACAATTACCCTGGAAACCATTTCTTCCTCTCTTCCTTGTTTTTTTCTTTTTTTGGGACAAAGTATAGTTTTTGGTCCTCGTGGGATAAGACAGAGCTTGTCAGATTGTTTTTTGTCTCATCCTTCACGTGAGACAATCTTATCTCTAGGCCAAGCTCACCGATGGCATCCCAAGAGTCCAGATGCCACCCGCCTCCTCAGTCTGGTCCATTTACGGCCCTGACTTGGGCTCTGAGGATCGATTTCATTTTAGACAAGGCTTGGACCTGGAAGATAAAACCAAGATTGCTTGGTATATAAATAATCTTGCTGCTGAAGAACAGTTAAGGCAGCTGCTGCTGCTGCTAGTTATTGCATGGTAAATCTGTATTGTATGGTTCTATTAGGCTAGCAATACATCAAAAGAAAATCTAGCCATCCATCCTTTTCTATCCTACTTTTACTACAAGTCAGCTCGACAACCAGCTAGGAGGCATTTTTATCAGGAGAACATTCTAGAAGATGGTAGAATGAATGAAGACGGGAAGCAAGATTTTGATTTTTGGATAGGGTTACAGAAGATTGTGGAGCGGGGCCCCATAAAACTTGGGCATCAAGCTCGAAGTGGAGTTCAAGCCCCGGTGGAGAAGAGTGATCCTTTCTTCCTTTTCTCTCACCTTTTTTTCCATTGGAGGCGGTCCGAATGGTGGGGTCCACCCCCCTTCAACTCTCTTCTCAACGAAGTAGTTGTCTGTATCAAATGTCAATATGCCACGTCAGCACACCTCTTGTTTCTTTCTACTTTTAACAACTTCTCCCGGAAGGCTATTGACTCTTTGTTCACAATACAGAATCTCTCCATCTTCCCCAGTATATAAACACACACACTCGCTCTCTCATCGAACCCACTCACCCACCCCTCTTCAAGGAAAGAAAAAATGTCACTCGTCGGTTGCTGATTCTGCTGGTCCTCCCTCCCTCCCTTTCAATCTCAAACCTCATCTCAACTCAGGCATGGCTTTCTTTCCCTTCTTTCCTGTTTTAGGAAGCGGAATGAATAGCAAGATCCAATCAGGTGAGTCAGATCTTGCTCGTAATGCAACTTTTGAATGATCGTTTTTACCCCCCCAATCTCTCTCTCTCTAACTGTCATATTGTTTTCTTAGTTATGGAAAATCCAACAGACGGAATGCCATCCGCACCAGCAGTTGGATATAGGTTTCGTCCAACGGACGAAGAGTTGATTATTAATTATTTGAAGCCAAAATTGCTCGGTGATGACTTGGAAGATTTACTCATCATCGCCGAGATCAAAGTCTGTAATTATGAACCCTGGGATCTACCTGGTAACTATACACCTCTTTCCGTTTCTTCTTTATTTATTTATTATTATTTCTATCGCAATAGTGGATTAACGCAGTGATTATCGTGTAGTTAAATCGGAAATAAAAGTCCGATGATGCAGTTTGGTATTTCTTTTGCCCTCGCGATTTGAAGTACTCAAACAGCAGACGCTCTAACCGGAGAACGAAGGCCGGATTCTGGAAACCAACCGGAAAAACTATTAAAGTAAAGGCTAAGCGTAACAAGGAGGTGATTGGTACTAAGAAAACTTTGGTTTTCTATAGATCAGCTAGTCCTAAAGCCGAGAGGACTGCATGGATCATTCATGAATACGAAGTGTTCGTATCTGATTCAAGGCTCTCTAATCTGGTAAGTGCAAATTATTACTATTATTATTATTATATGTAATTTAGTGACGCTGTGTTTGAAGAGTAGTTTATTTTGCAATAGTAGAGATCTTATTCTTCTTGCAAAAACATTAGTTAATTGCTGATTTGAATTTATGTGTTACGATTTTCTTAAATGGGGAGGAAAAAATAACTTAGCTTAATTTATGGCTATCGTTTCTAAGAAATTGGAAACCAGGATGTTAATTGGTTATTATCTCGAGGTGTAAGAAATAGTCATATGTGCACAGGCAGTAATTCTGGCTTCATGAGTTGTGTTTGTTCAAATTTCGTTTGAATGTTAGGTTGCTTTTAGAAATTTGGTTTTGCTAGTTTATGCTCTCATGTACGGATAACTCACTCAATGACTCGAGGTTTTCATTTTCAACATGTGCAGGGGAGCTATGTTCTCTGTAAATTGAAGAAAAAACTAGATGAGAAAACCAGTAAAGGTGTACCAAAAAACCATACCGCTTCTACCTCAGGTTTTGAAGCTGAACCAAGCCGCAGTATGGCTTCTGATTTTGAAAATCCAAATTGTAGTGAGTTGACGACGAATTCTGCTTGTGTCGAAAGTGAATCAAGCCACCGTCTGGCTTCTGAGTTTGAAAATCCAAATTCAAATGAGCTGCCGACGGAAGCGAGTGAGTCGAGCTACTTTTCAACTACTAATAACCAAAACCCAAATGAGCTGATGTCTAATTTGGCTTATGATGGAACTGGGCTGCACCACTCCATGGCTACTAATTTTGGTAATCCAAACTCAGATGAGCTGATATCTAGTTCATCCTATGATGGAAGTGGTTTACTCCACTCCATGCCTTCAAATTATGAAATTCAATACCCAAATGAGCTGATAGTTAATTCAGCTTATAATGGAATTGAACAGAGCCACTATATGGCTTCTGATTCTGAAAATCAATACGTAATGGAGACAACTTATGTGTCACCCTATGAGAATTTGTTTACAGCTTCTGATTTGGAAGATCCATTATCACCTCTTCAACCCGAAGGTGAAACCAGTCCTTCCATGGAGATGCCTTTTCAGTTTACAAATTGCCTACTGGATTCTGCTTGTGAAAATCAAAATATAGACAAGGAAACAGATATATCAGCCCCCGATGAAGGTGAAAGGAGTTCTCCTACAGTAATGCCTTTGGATTTTGAAAATCGAAATCCTTGGGGGAAGATTGATATGTCAACCCTTGAAGATGATTTGCTTCCGGAGTTTCCACAGGTTAGAACTTAAAATTTCCATTTTTTTTTTAAATAATTACATAGAAGTAACATGCCTTGCAGTTTTAAACCCAGTCATATGGGAGTATAAATAGAAAACACACAGTTGATTCTTACATCAAAATGATACTTCCTGCAGCTAAGCCCTGAACTATTGGCTGAGCTGGAAGCATTCCTGGAGCTAGATGACAGCCTTAACCCTCTGCCTCAGCCACCTGCA
Source organism: Populus alba (assembly GCF_005239225.2). Classification (NCBI taxonomy): domain Eukaryota; kingdom Viridiplantae; phylum Streptophyta; class Magnoliopsida; order Malpighiales; family Salicaceae; genus Populus; species Populus alba. The sequence continues at coordinate 10,578,494 of NC_133285.1, read as the reverse complement.
TCTACAAGCACCGAGGAAGTCCCTAATTATACGGGCATTGGTTCTGTGTCTTATTGATCACATCTGTTAGTTCCTATATATCTGCCCTATTTGGGTATTTATATAACACAATATTCAAACTGCAGTTGCTATGTGGCTAATGTTGCCAGCTTGTACCCCCAAATCTGTTACCGATACAACTTATGCTGCTCTAGTTGCATGGTATCTGATCTGCACATTCACTTTCTTTATGGTGGATGCTACTGAGTTTGATCAGTCCATGCAGCTCACAGCCCATGCCTTCTAAAGCTTGCGGCTATATCGAAACCTTACGAGGAAGATTTTATTACTACTAGTAGTTAAAGATGCTTGGTTTTGTCCAAGAATATGCATTTGCTGCTGTCCAGTTCTGGATTTGTTAAATAGAAAGTACTTTGTAATTCCTATATTTAGTTGCTTGGTTGTTTTAGCGACATGTTACCTAGTGCGTGAAGGGGGATTTGTAACAAGTGAAAACAGCTCGTATGAGCTTTGTATCTAAATGTATCAGCTGTGTTTCAAAGATCAATGAGCAAAGAGTATCTTAAATTGATATATTCATCTTCTGATTTCTTATATTTTTTAAACTTTGGCTTGCTGAGTGTGAGCATTGAGTGGTGCTGAAACTTGTAAAATTAAGTAAACTGGATATGGAATCGAACAAGACTACTGTAGGAAGAGGATACTAATTGTACTGACGCCTGCCATTAAAGCTGATACCAAATATCCCTAAAAACAGACACCCCAGCATAGCATGGAGAACATTTAATATAATCATTGATTTCAAATAAATCTATTTTTTTTCACAATATAAACACAGTACAAAAAGTTCTTGACAAAATAACACAATTTGTCCACAATGTGTCTTATAAAAATATCGTGATTGGGAAACACCACATTAAGAAAACGTCAAGTTTTCCAATTCGTGATTTCTTTTAAAAAACACGATATTTAAAAGGGAGGTCAGATGTTAACATGCTGAAACTATACCATTTTCGCCCAACTCTCTTTTTTAAAATATGCTATTTTCATTAATGTTTTTAATTTATTGTGCTATGTTTTTTTTTTTTTTTTTTTTAAAATCCTCAAAATTTGGTGGTGTGTATATATTAGAAGGATAGACTAGATTATATCTCATGTTTTCCTGCGCGTTGGAATCAATTTTTTTTTGGATATTAAAAAAATTTCTCAAATGTTGTTTGATGTGTTTTTCAGCAGGAAAAAAAAAAAAACTATATGAGAATTGATATAATAATATGATCTGTTAACTTCACAAGTTCTAAAAATAACCTAGACAACCGATAAAAATATGTTTCACTAAAAAAATCAACATGACATCTTTTTTGTAAATATTAAAGCAACAACATATTCGATTGACTTAGGTGAACTAAGATTAACCTGCCAAATTTGATACTCAAATCATGTGATCATGATAACTTTATAGAAAGTAAATAAAATTATTTTATTAAATTCAATTCTTAACCAACCTGATGTTGAAGGATAAAATTTTTAAAAAAAAATCAACTAAAAAAAATGAGTCGAGTCAACCCGAATTCATCTATAAAACCGGGATCATGATATTAAGATAACCCCATATAAACAAATCAAATTACAAAATTTATAAAAACTTCAATTCCTCAATCAACCCCATGTTTTTAAAAGATGAAATTATAAAAATATCAATTACAAAAGGATATTAAAAACTATATGAGTCAATTGATCAAACTCATGACCTGGGTCATGAGATTGAGATAATCTTATAGAATGCAATCTAAAAAAAATATAAAGCCTAATTTCAGATCAACCCAATATTGAAAGATGTAATTGAAAAAAAAAAATTAACTAAAATAATAATAATAAAAAAAAACCAAACTCAACCATTTAACCCACGACCTGAGTCATAAGACCGTGATAATTCATAGAAAGCAAATGAAAATTTATAAAGCTTAATTTGTAATCAACCCAATGTTGACGAATTAAATTGAAAAATAAATAAATAAATAAATAACCCACGTCAACCTATAAAATCGAAGTTAGAAGACCAAAATAACTCCATATAAAGAAAATAAAAAGAAATTATAAATTTCAATTCTCAATCACTGAATATTAAAGTATAAAATTGAAAAAAAAAATTCAATTAAAAAAAAATAAAAAAACCTGAGTTAACCTATCTAACCCGCAAAACTCGTGACTCAGGTCATAATACCGTGATAACCCCATAGAAAGTAAATCAAAAAAAATTATGAAGTTCATACCGTAAGTTGAGTCAAGTTTTTTTTTTAATGTAAAAAAAAAGATGTCTAGGTTATGATAACTTGAGTCAACCTAGGTTAATTAACAAATACGTGGAATTTGAGATCAAGATACCCTATAAAATAGAGAGCAGGAAAAAAAAACACAACAAAAAAATATTGAAAGAAAAAACTTGAGTCAATATAGGTTAACTCTACTAACCCGTCACTTGTGTTTAAGAGATTAAGATTAAAAATTTTTATTTTTTTAAAAAAAATTACCTCTAAAAAAGGATGAGAGTTAAAAAAAAAAAAAAAATTGAGTCACCTCAACTTTACTTGACTAACCCATGACTTAGAATAACCCTATAAAAAGAAAAGGTATAAAAAATAAAATAAAAAAGCTAAAGTCACGGGATGAAATTAATTTTTATTTTTTTTGAAAAAACAGACATTGAAAAAATAATCTAAAACAACCCTAGATTAACTTGATTAACCCACAACTTGAGATAACCCTATAAAATTAGAAAAATGACAAAAAAAAATAATCAAAAATACTAGGACTAAAATTGGATAAAAATAATAAATGAAATAAAATGTTAATGGAAAAAGGTTGAAAAAAATAATAAGAAAAGGATAAAAATAGAGTGATTAAAAGAATGAATATCAAAATTGGATAAAAAACTAAGTGAAATCAAATACTAGAGATAAAATTGAAAAATAATAAATAAATAAATAAAAGAAGAGCAATTAAAAGAAAAAATGACCCAAAATTGAAATAAAAAAAGAAGGAAATAACATTTTAGAGGGAAAAAAATTGAAAAAAATAAATCAAATCAAGAAAATGATTAAAAAATATATAAAAATGAGTGTCATATTTGATATAAAAATCAAATAAAACCAAATAAAAATGGATGAAATCCAAAAAGAACCCAAAAACAAATAAAGATCAATAAATAAATAAATAAAAAGATGACCACAATTGAAAAAAAAAGAGGGTAAAGTGTGAAATTTGACTAACTCAATGAGGAAAATCAAAAAGAAGGATGACCATAATTGAGAGAAAAAAAAGAGGGAGAAGAAAAAAAACCCTAATGGTGCCGAACCATTTTGAATTAGACTACATATTACCACAGTTATTAAACCTGGCCCGGCGGGTCGACTCGGGACCCGGTCGACCCGGTGGCTGGACTGGTCCGGGTTTAATAAAAGACCGGCTGGCGACCCGGGCAAACCTGGACAAGACCCGGTTTTTTTTTTTTCAAATGTGAGATTTGAAACCTATTAGTATATATACTCTATGTTCCCAAGAAAAAAAAATCATATTTTTTCAATATGGGATAAAAAAACCTTTTGATTTAAATACTTCAATTTAAAAGGATAACATAGTATCTTTTCAATGTGAGATTTGAAGTACTTTCATATATATACTATATGTTCCCATAAAAAAAAGTTATGTTTTTTTTTAATGTGGGATTTGAAACCATTAGTATATATATACTCTATATTCCCAAGAAAAAAATCAAGTTTTTTCAATGTGGGATAAAAAACCTTTTAGTTTAAATTACTTCAGCTAAAAAAGAATAACATTAGTATCTTTTCAATGTGAGATTTAAAGTCTTTTCATATATATACTTTATGCTCCCATGAAAAAAGTTATGTTTTTTTCAATGTGAAATTTGAAACCCATTGGTATATATATTCTATATTCCCAAGAAAAAAATTATGTTTTTTTAATGTGGAATAAAAAACCTTTTAGTTTAAATACTTCAGCTTAAAAGGATAACATAGTATCTTTCCAATGTGAGATTTAAAGCACTTTCATATATGTACTCCATATTCCAAGGAAAAAGTTATGTTTTTTCAATATTGGATAAAAAACTTTTTTAGTTTAAAAACTTCAATTTAAAAATTTAACATAATATCTTTTTAATGTGGGATTAAAAAAACTTTTTAAAATATTTTTTAAAACTTCATTATTTATAATATGTATGATCTATATTTACATGGATTTTTTCATATGAAATATTAAAATTTTAATTTTTTTTAATTTTCCGAGTTGACTCGGGTTACCCATGAAACCCAGAACCCGGTCCCTTGACCGCGTCAACCCCCGGATCGGGGTTTAATAATATGCATATTACATCCCATTGGCTTCGTCGACATTGAATGCTTCGAACGACACAATGGTTGGACTTTTTTGGTCATTGGAATACGCCACATGCATTGCCTGGAGGGCACAAACAACATCCATTCACTGATATATACATAGCACCCTTTCCTTATTATTATTTTTTTTATTTGTTAAACTACTGATTTGCTCATAATAAAAATATAAGAAATATACTGAAAAACCCCTCGATTCCTTCTTTAATTTTCTTGACTGAAGCACAATGGAGTAATTGTCTTTATATATATATATATATATATATATATATAATATATATATATATATATATATATAAAACCAGAAATGATGCAAAAGACTCCCTCATCCTTTGTTTTTTTTTTTTTTTTTAACATTTTAAGGGTATGTATGTAATTTAATTGTTTAAAAAAGTTAATATACCGTGATTAATTGCATAATACCAAAAGAATCCCCTCAAAAAATCCATCTTACGCCATAGAATGGTCATTTGTTTGTTGTAACAAAAGCAATCAAGAGCTGTGTTTTTCTTCTTTCATTTATTATACTGCTTGGTGGATTAAAAGCAAAACAAACACAAATATGAATATTGGAGAATATATTATTACATCGGCAGCTATTAATTGGTGATTGTTCTAGAATATTCCAGATGGTGATGGAGGCAGTGGAGCCAGCAGAACTTGGATTGCAAGTTGTGGAATTCAAGTCATCACCTTTTTTTTTTTTTTTTTTTATTTACGTTGGTGTCCGGGCCAGCTTGCGCGCACCACGACTAATCCCACGGCTCATTGAACATTCTGCAAACCCAGTGAACATGTAAGGCACCGCGGGGATGACAGGCGTCACGGTAATGTTTGAACCCAGGATACAGAGGAAGGAAACAAGTCTCTTCAACCGCTGGATTAAGACCTCAAGTGCCAAGGGAACAAGTCATCACCTTTTCATCTTATCGGAGGTTGTGGAAATGAATTGCTAATTTATTTTGTTTGTTTCTCGTTTGGTGAAAATTATTTTATACTATAAATGTTTTTTTTATATATAAAGAATATTGCTCATAGTTGTACAATCAAACTTAGCAGTAGAATTGGTTCAAAACTCGAGCCATAAATAATTCAATAACATGTATAAAAAGTAAAGAGGTTGAGGACCTGTTTTTTAACTTAATTAACAAGGCAATTAAAATTTTTAATGAAATCAATTGATTTTTTTTTTAGTTTAAGGAAATCAATTTAGATTTCAGATCAATTGAATTCATAACTATTAAACCTAGATTGACAGGTTGACTCGGTAGCTGGACCGGTTAGGGTTTGTTAAATGACTGGCTGGTGCAATAACCTGGAAAAACCTGGTGGGTCAACCCATGACCTAGGTGAACTCAGATGAGATTTTTTTTTTCAATTGTGTTTTTTTCTACTATACTTTATATATATATATATATATATATATATATATATATATATATATATAATTTTAGTTAGTTATTAATACTTTTAAAATTCACTATATAAATAATAGAAAAAATATTTTATTTTTTCAATGTAAGATTTGAAACTCTTTAGTATATATACTCTACGTTCCTAAGAAAAATATTATTTTTTTTCAATATGAGATTTAAAATCTTTCTATAAATATACCCTGTGTTTACAAGAAAAAAAGTTATATTTTTTCAATGTAGAATTTGAAACCCTTTAATGTATATATTTTATGTGCCCCAGAAAAAAAGTTTTTTTTTTTTTAATGTGGGATTTAAAGCCTTTTCATATATATACTCTATGTTCACAAGAAAAAAGTTCTGTTTTTTCAATGTTTAGATAAAAAAAACTTTTTGCTTTAAATACTTCAATTTAAAATAATAACATAGTATCTTTTCAATTTCAATGTGGGATTTGAAAACCCTTTAATAAATATATTCTATGTTTCCAAGAAAAAAATTGTTTTTTCAATGTGAGATCTGAAGTCCTTTCATATATATATATATATATATATATATATATATATATATATATATTATGTTCACAAGAAAAAAATTATGTTTTTTCAAAGTGAAATTTAAAGTCCTTTAGTATATATATTCTATGTTTATAAGAAAGAAGTTATTTTTTCAATATGAGATTTGAAACCTTTTAGTATATATATTTTATATTTACAAGAAAAAAGTTATGTTTTTTGAATATGAAATATATATTTTTTTATAAATATTTTTTTAAAATTTATTATTTACAACGTGTATAGCTTATATTCACATAATTTTTTTTTTAATTTTTTTATATGAAATATTAAAAATTTAAATATTTTTTAAGTTAATTTAAATTAAATCGAGTTGATATATGAAACTCGAGAATAAGCTTTTTAACACAATCAAATCCCTGATCGGATTTGACAAGTAAGATTAAATTTTGAGTGAATTTATCATATCAGTCAAGTTGTACAATCTATTAATGGATATAAAACAACTTGTTTACGCAGTTAAATTATATTTTTTTAAAAAAATTTAAAATTTTAGTTTATTTTAATAAACTAAAATAAAAAATAAAAAAATATTAAAACTAACATCTAACACACTCTAACAACTATTACGAGCGTCTTTGGTAATGTGATAGTGGTTGCTTTTCAAATAACTTTTCGTGCTGAAATACATGTCAGTGATATTTTTTTATTTTTTAAAAATTATTTTTGACATCAACACATCAAAACAATTCAAAAAATACAAATCATATTAAATTTTAATTAAAAAAAAATCTTTTGAAATTTTTGGAAACTCAGTTTCAACCGCGTTCCTAAACACTATCTCAGACATTATACGGACATTCAGGACACGGTTTAACATGGGACCCACTTATCTAAAAGACCAATGACATTGAAATGAAAACTTCTCGGGGAAGTAGATTCTGTGCGGGGATTGATGATGTCTTGAATATAAAAGCATCACTACTCTACTTTTGCCTATATAAAGAAGACGCCCCTTCATCCTGCAGAACCACAGCTTCTTGTGCACGCAACCAGCTTTCTTTCCTGGTTATTTGCCTCTCCTTATTCATTTTCTTCTACAAAATACGGCGTAGTTGCACTGCATCTTATAAATACATGTTTATCTTGCAATCTCCATTGCTTTAGCAATTTAATTTGTTTTGATTTGCCTTCTTTTTTCTTCAGTTGCAAACAACCTGATCAAGCAAGGATGACAAACAGAGCTATATCTTCTTTCCCATCATCTCCAGTGGGCTATGTATTTCGTCCGACCGATGAAGAATTGGTGAATCATTACCTGAGGTTAAAAATGCATGGCGGCTATGAACAAGAAGTCAGCATAATCGCCGAAGTTAATGTGTGCGATTTTGAGCCTTGGGTGCTCCCTGGTACGTGTTCATATGTCATGTTCAATGTTTTAAATTACTTCCCTGTTTATATTTGTTTGCAATTGTCGATTAACAAAAACTCATGTTAATGTGCGCGCAGGGCTTTCTACATATCAGTCAAACGATCCGGAGTGTTATTTCTTTTGTCCTCGCAGTTATAAGTACGTAAATAGTCACCGGGCTAATAGGACAACTGCAGCTGGATACTGGAAAGTGACCGGCAAGAATCGTATAATCAAAGCTAAATCTACCAAGGAGCCCATTGCTACCAAGAAGACTCTGGTTTTCTACGAGAATCGTGTTCCTAATGGAGTCAAGACGGATTGGGTCATGCACGAGTACCATCCAATTTTCAGCTTCCACAACCAGGTACTGTCAAGCTTCACTTAATTTGTTCTATTGTTTTTTCTTCCCTTTTCATTCCAAAAAGGAGAATTGGATTTGAAGGAATAGTAGAAGAGAGAGATTAACAGAAATGCATGAGATCAGGCCCATTGATCACGCTTTTGTGTTTATATCTATATATCAGTTATCTAAAATGGTCACTGGCTAGACTTGAAATACTCTTTTCCCGTTATAAACAGGTGATTTTGTTTTAATGATGGTGTTTTTTTTGCCCCGAGAAGCTTGTTTATAAGAACTCTCTGAAAATTTTAGTATTTGCTGTTCTTTTCTTTTCATTTTTATATTGATAAAATAGAATTTTAATTATGCTATGTGTAGAGGGACTTCGTGCTCTGCAAACTGAAGAAATATCCAGATGAGAACATGCCAACATTTGAAGAAAGTGAATCAAGTTCCAATGTTCCTCATGGTTTTGGAAATCAAAATCCAACTGTGCGTAATTATCCCCTGATCTTTGAAGAAGGTGGACATACTGCCCAGATGGCTTCTAATTTAGCAAACAACAGGCTAGAGGTGGGAAATAGCACGAATTTAACAGGCAGTTTCTTATGGCAAATTATTTCATAATAAGAGAATATCAAGCAATTGTGTTTGTTTTACAGGAAGACATCAATCAACTCCGAACACAACTGGAATCATTCCGTGGCTTTGATGATGGAGATTATGACCTGAATTCTGCCCTTCAGTTTTCACCTGGGAGTTATATGTAAACCCTATCCTGCAATGCGTTTTCGATCGTCGATGTCTATCAAACTTTGCTATATATATGTATTAAACCTAGCCTGGAATAACAGAGTTCATATGTACTGGGCGACGTGTGGTTGATCATTGTTCTTTATGGTGCTTCTCCTTGTTTGTTTTTTCCCAAGAGGAATTGAATGTGTGCTCAGCTTTGTTTTTGTTTATCGACTGGTAATTGTTGATTAATTAGCTGTAGTCAGCGTTAGAAAAGAAGGTTGGTGGGAGCAGGAGGATGAGGATGGGGGAAGCATGGTGGAAACTCCCTCTTCTATATCATGTTACTCTCGTATATGCGACGAAACCTCCTGGAGTCACGAAATTAGATTAGAATGATCTCGACACGGTAACGGGGTAATGATAATAACGGTTGTTTTTTTATTTTAGGATTTTTAAAATATTAATTAATCCCTTTTTTAATATAATTAGTAATAGATTCCATTAAAAATACCTTCATATCTCTAAACACAAACATATCCATCAAGCATAAAGTCAGGCATTCACAATGCGAATTGACAGTGAAGGTCAAATCTCTTATACCATAGAGTATAATGTAACTACTGTACCTTGTAATGTCATAGGAAAAGAAGAAGGTAGCAAGACGGGCTTGGGAAAGTTCTTGGTTCTTGCCACTAAACAAGTAAAGTAGCAGTGGGCAACTTCTTCGTCCCGGCTGAACTAGGACCCATGCCATTGACTGGTGGGGTCGCTTTTTCTGCAATATGTACGGCATTTCTTCCAACCCCTCAATATAATCTCTTAGTCAGTCTCAAGTCAATGCGTTCTTGAAGATCACAACAGAACAACACAAGACACCCTCCTCCTTGTCTCTCAATCCACAACCTGTTTTAGGACGAGGAATGAAACTGCCTTCTTGTTAGCAGCCCTGCTTCTTGTTTTATTTGCAACTTTGCTTTATTTCTACGTTCAGCTAGCACTTTTAAAACCAGTGATTGTATGTGATGGCGCCGGTGGGATACAGATTCCATCCAACTGAAGAAGAAATCATCCGTTATTATCTGAAACCCAAAATGGACGGCCATGATTCCCTCGTTGATGATCTTATTGGTGAGGTTGATCTTTATCGGCGGGATCCATGGGAATTACCTGGTTAGTAACACAAACGTTGATGATTATTTTTTATGAAGCAGTGATGATTATTACAAATATGCTAAGTTATTCTTGGTAATTAAACCCACACTTTCTCGATAAATCCCAATGTCTCTTTCGTGCGCATCTGTGTGATCATGTGTTTGTAGATTCTGCGAGAATAAAGTCAGATGATGATCGAGTGTGGTATTACTTTTGTCGGCTTGATTACAAGCACTCAAATAGTAAACGAGCTAGGAGGGAAACCAAGAATGGATACTGGAAGTCGACCGGCAACGTTCGAGATATCAAGGCTAGACGCACAGATGAGGTGATTGGTACTAAGAGGACTCTGGTTTTCCAACGCAGATGTCCTGATTCTAAAAAAGTGGTCGGGACCAGCTGGGTCATCCACGAATTCCTTGCTAAAACTTCCACTACTGACCAGGTATTATATAATACCATATAGTGTATATGGGATCATCACATTTTCTTTTCTTGGCATCCTGGGGTTAAGGTTTGACCGTGTTTTATTATTTGGTTGTGTGGAAGAAGTTAGAGTTTTGGTGTTCGATGTCGTGCTTGAATGGCATTGAATTATAACTAAATTCCTTGTTATTATTGGATATTGCTCGCGTTAAACTCCAACCAGTTCATCTTGCTCAACATGGGGAGTGTTTTACTACTCTTCATTGCTTTTGAGTCATATGAAAGTGTTTTCAATGTGATTAGAAGAATGTCTGCAACATCTAAGCTTGATTGATGCTTGAGTTCTTATTTGTGTTGCTCTACCCTGGAACTGTATTGATAGACTGCTGCTTGAGTTCTTATTGTTTTCTAGTTCTTTTTTTTTTTTCTCCTGTAGAGGCCTCTTGTTCTTTGCAAGTTAAAGGATAAGGCAGATGATCCGGCTGCTAATTTGCCTGATGATGAAGGTGAGCCTATTCGGGTTATGGGCTCTAATGTTGAAAATAATGCGGTGCTGAATAATAACCAAGAGGTGAGATGGAGCATTCCCTATTCCAATTTTTATAATATAGTTTTTCATGAGAAGCATATGTGTTTACTTGCCTATGATTCTGACTCCAGGTAGATGCAGCGCTACTGCAATCTCTCATTGACAGTCATGGGGCCGGTTTCGATTCTCCTTTTGCACTGCAGCCACATAACCTTGTGCAGAATTACCTTTCTGATGAAGAGGATATAGATTTTGCAGATTCACTCCTAAATGACTACATCCCACCAACACCAAGGTCATCAAGTAATGCTTATGTTTTGGATAGCAGTGACAGAGAAACTTATCCTGCCTATGGAGAGGTAATAGAAAATCTCTAATGGCCACTGGGGAATGTTTCCTTCAGTAGTGCCTGGTTCTCTCAATAATTATACAAGAGAATGCTAATGGGAGCATTGAAGTAGTATGTGATTTACTCATTATTTCAATGCCACCAAGGACATTCTCTACAGTCATGAAAGATCTTAAGATGAAGTGAGGATTTTTTTATGATTTCTTGCGCCTGCATTTATGGGCTGGATGTCATTTGCATTTCATATGCAGTTTAGTTCTGTTGAGGACACTTCGAAATTTAATTCGTCTGTTTGTATCTTCATGACAGTCTCCAAACTTGTATGGCGGGCACGGTAGTTCAAGAGCATACCGGCGGAAGCAAATGGCTCATTGTGATGATACCCTCTTGATGGGGGCATCCTCCATGGATTCCACCACTGTAACCAGGCATGAACAGGTTAATTCAGGCTTTCCAAGGATCCACAAAGCTCAGAATGCACAAATACCCAACAGCTTCATGGAGCAGGAGGGAATTTCTGCTAAAGGAGATCAATTGCGGGGTGGGTTTTCAAGCACAGCATCCAAACATAAGGTGAGGATCTTAAATTGGAGGACGAAAAACATGGAAGCGACTTGTGTCTATCTAGTGGATGAAATTAAATTCTTCCGGTATATCTTTGCAGGCCAGAGAAGGTGCAAGGCAAGCTGCTAATATTGATCTGCCTAAGAAGGTTGCCATAGAATCTGTAAAAGTTCAGGTTATGAACGCAAAGCCGGCTGTGAAGCCGAGATCAAATGGCTCGGCTGGCAATGGAAGGTGGGGCCGTTTCATTCACCTTGAAACAACTACATCAAGCCATACATCGACTCCTCCATCTGTTTATCTTGTCAATTTAGTCGTGGGTCTGTTTCTGTTCTTAATCATGCTCAAAGAAGTGCTGATTGTTCACTGAGAGAAGCTTCTCTTATAAGGCTATCGTCAAGAGTTTCCAGTATAACAAGAACACTTTATTTTTGCGAGAAAAGGTCAGCAAGAGGACTTGAAATCCCTAAATCATAATAAACCCTCAACCAGCTGACAGAATGGATTTCTTTTTTTGCTAGCTTGTATATATATATTGCCCCCTTCTCATGGCTGCCGGGGCTAGACTGTAGTTACTGTTTGCTGTATAAATTATATTATGTTATAATTATTACAAGAAAACTCGAAAGAGCATGGGTTTTTCAACGTAGCAAACTGCGGTGTTTTTTTTAATTTGGTCCTCAATCTTTGTTTCTTTTCAATTGTGTCCTTCAATGCCTAAATTCATGGCTAATTTATCAAAAACATTTAAGGAGGAACAAAATTAAAACAGAAAGGACCAAAATATAAACCAAAGAGGAAATGAGTGGTGGTTTCAAAAATTAAACAAAAAACACATTTCAGCTCTCAATATTTTTTAAATAAATATTTTTAACATGCATATTTTTAGTTTATTTTTTAAAATTATCATTTTTAAAAAAATTATTTAAATATATAAGAATTTCTAAATTTATTATAAAATTTTTTTTTTACAACTACCGGTTATTTTATCTTATCAGACATAAGTACCGGCTACCACCAGTACGCTGGGCTAATAATAAATAAAAACAGAATATCCGATTTGGTTTCACTGAGAGAAACAAAATATTGACTTTTCAATCGGTGTCAACGATATGTTTTCTCTTTTCAACACTAGAATCTAGTGATTTTTTTGTCTCATATCTCAAATTAGGTGCTAAAAATAAAAAAAAATAATAAATTTTTGTATCAAAATTAAATTGAGAAATTACTGAGTTATCAAATATATATAATTTTTAAAGTATAAGGATTAAATTAAATATTTTATGTGAATTTTGAAACTATCACCTACTTGTGGTGCTTTTTCTACTTTGATGCCATATCTTTCAATTTTATCTTTAGTTTGATTTAATTGCCCTTGAATTTAGCCTAAAAGATTTCAATTGCATAAAAAAAAAATGTGAATAGCATGTCCATAAAGAGAGGGTGCACAGTGTCATCTCAATAGTACTCATTTCACACGATTTAGTTTTTTACTTGTAATAATTTCATTTAAGAAAAATCATTAAAACGACTTTATTTTGAAATTTACCAATACAAGACTTTCACATGTAAAATCCCAAACAGGTACAATCACTATAATCCTAAAAGGTTGTTTGAAATTGTGTTCCAAACGATTTTTCTCAACATTTTAAAATATATTTTGTTTAAAATTATTTTTTTATATATATTTTTTGAACCGTTTCAATATGTTAATGTTAATAATAATTTTTAAAAAATAAAAAAATATATTATTTTAATACATTTTCGAGAAAAATATATATTGAAAAGTAACCATACTTTCAAACACCTTTTTAAATGTTCATTTGGCATTGAAGTTGAATATGCTTTTCGTCAAAATTTAATTTTTTTTTGCTTTAATTTTTTTTAAAATATTTTTTGATCGTTTTGATGTGCTAATATTATAAATAATTTTTTAAAAATAAAACAAATATTATTTTTAATATATTTTCAAACTAAAAACATTTTAAAAAATAATTTTTATTATATTTCCAAACACCCTATAAAGGAACAAAAAAACATGAAGGTAAAGGAATGAGATTAAGTACTTTTTATTATATTTTTAACTGGGTTTTTCTTTTCTTGTCAATTCAGCACTTTTTTTGCTTTTTTTTTTCTTGTGTAATCTAATTAAGAAAATTAAATAAATCTGATCACACAAAAAAATAACATATAATAGAAGTCCTTGTTTTGCTAGGACACGTCACTGGAGTAGGGCTCAAGTTGATTCAATTGTATTTGAAAATGTGGCTTTCCCAAATCCGAACCCAATTTTTGTTAGCCATCTGACCTAGTCATTCTCCTATAGCTTCTCAAGCAAGCTGGGCCCTCTTAGCAACCCAATGTCTAGACTATTTTGAGTTTAAAGAAAGATTAATTTAATTTAACCCAGTTAAAAACTTGAATCAATATACGAGTAAAAAATTTCATTATTTTTTATATTTTTTTTTATCAAAACAAGACTATTATATTTGTTTTTGAATTTAAGTCAACTCAATAAAATCAACCTCCAAGTCATGTTTTAAAATTATAATAATAATTATTTTTATTTTTATGTTATTTTGGTGTAGCTGAAAGAAGCGTTTCAAACGTGTATTTTAATGAGACTCATAAATAGTAACTTATATTTTTATTATTATCAAACTTTGTTGCATCTATATTTTAAACAAAACACAAACGCAACAACATAGACAAATACTCTCTAACTTTCATGGGAAGGGGTGCACGGGGCAAGCATATATAGTGGCTTGCAATTCAAACCATTCAGCTCTTCAACAAAATTGACTCCCTTGAATCACTTGCATTGATGTGGCTGCTATGTCACTGCAATGTTCTTAATCATTAAACGTTCACTGCTTTCTCCCAGGACACTTCGGTGCGTGCATGCTTTATCAGCAGATTCGTCACTCCAACAACTTGGAAGAGCGCCAGCTTTAAAAAGACTCAAGCAGCTTTGAAGGGGTTCCAAGACACAATCACATTTCCAGAATGTTGGTTTTTGCAATTTTGGCTATCAAATTTGCACAACTCATGTTCAGCAGTGAACCAAAATTGGCATTTTAACCAAAATGGCTAGCGTGTCTTGATGTGCTTGAATACGAGGAAGATGAACAATACTCGATGATTTAAAATCTCAATGATCTCTGAGTGGATATCTGAGTGACAAGCAACTTAACAGCATGTGCACAGAAGCAGGCCGCAATGCATCTATTCATAGCTGACTCACTGATCACTGCTTCATAAAAAGAGCAAAAGTGTGTGAAACTATAATGCTCATTTCAACTTGATCAATAATCCACCAAGAATCTACTAAAAAAAAAGAAAGGAAAAAAGAAAGAAAAGAAAAATCAACTAGCAATGTTCTAACATTTGACAGAACAAATCCACATGATAAATGTACTTCACAAAAGCAGGAAAGCGGGCAATATTCAACGAAATATTTGGGAACTTCAGTATTAAGAACTGAAACAGCAGAAAACTAGAATGAGTAATAAATTTATTAAAGTACATTTCTAAATATCTTATATGTCAATTGGAATGTTTGAACTTTCTGCTAATTGTGCATACAAATACCTGCAGACCTGGATACTCAGCTTTTGGCTAAGGATATTTTCAATATAACAAGGACATAAATAAATAAATACTTGAAGTTGTTACAGCAACCATATGCTATGTTTGAAGTATTGACAGTTCACATTCAGGATATATTGCTACATGATTGTCTGCATTTTTTGTTTCATACTCAAACATAGGCAACAGATTCATGCCAGTCCATAGAATGTTTTTCTGTAATTAGAAAAATCAGCATCTACACAATAGTACATGCTGAGACTTCTTTGAGCATCAACACAAGCATGATATAACAATAACAACTAGTATGGTGCTACCATAAAAACTGATGAATAAAGGTTAAGCATACTTGTAGAGGACAATAAATGATTTATCTAACCTTTTAATGCCACTGTGTTGGATGATAAAACAAATAAATCAATGATGAAAATTACAGAAAATGGAAATTCCCAAACCTGAAAAATGAATATTCAGAAAAGTTAGATTAAACCAAACTCAAGCTTATACATTAAACAAGAACCAATGCTTAGAAGATTATAGAAGCTGAAAGTGAAAAAGTTATGTTCAATTTGCTTTTCATTAAGCCACATTAAGAAGCCATACCATTGTGGCAATAAGAAAAATCTTGAAGTGACTTGAAACTAGGACTGCAAGCAAAACGTCTCTGCACCTGCCAACAGCAGCATGATAAATCTCAAAGTTGGTAACAAAAACAACTTTTCTCTATCTTGCCTTATTTTGGCCATTTCTCCTCAATGATCTTAGACATCTGTAACACCCAACTCTCTCATAAAAACTCCCAAACGAATACCTCTAACTTCTTACAATATGAATACCTCTAACTTCCTGCAAGTGCAAAATATTGAATTTTATTTTCTGATCAATCCATATAAATAATACTAAGATTCTAGTTTCAAGTAGAGGATTGGTGTATGTATCGTACGTACAAGTAGTGAATGTTCATACAAACCTAAACCTCTGCCACCATGTCTTCATCCATCCCATTTAATTATTATTCACACATGAAACCAGTTTGTTAGATAATTATACTAGTTTAGAATTAAAGCCTCCCCCCCAGGCAATCTCCATTATGAGCTTGAACCAAAACAACAAGGAGCAGCACACATGGCAATTGCTATTAGGGCCTCACACCCGTAATAATGCAAGTCCAAGAAGTATATTAAAGAAATAAACAGCTTGCTACTGAAGCAAACGTTTACCTGGAGATTTGAATCGATGTGTTTAGCAACAGCCTCATTGAAAGAAGAAAAACACAGATAAACATAAAGTTTCCAACAAAGCCATCCACAAGTATCTGCAGAAGAAAATACTAAACCACTTTTCAAGCAGCACATATAATCCAACTCCAACTTTAAAACTGAAATTTATGTTCAATTCCCACCATCATTGCTAACCTCTTGGAATGTCGAAACAATTGAAGAAAAGCTCATGGAAGAACCCCACTCTCCCTCGTTTTTTTTTAAATGAAGACTTCAATCTTTGATCATTAAGGCATACAACACCATTTCGTACCACAAGTTTAAAGGAGTATTTAAGTATTCAAAGAAAATAACCAAGACAAGAAATGGATACAAGCATCCAAAAGAAGAAACACAAAGATTGACTTCCATAACAAACCCTGCAAAGCAGCCCTATGTTAGTGTTAATAAACCGTATTGACCAAATCAATGATTACAAACACTGAAGCAGAAAGTACAGTTATAAGTTTCCCCCCACAAAAAAAAAAAAAAAAACTCTGATTAGAAGCAATAATATCCTTAAAGCATCCTGGAAAAAACTCACTATAAACTGTAAGAAGTAAACATAACTAAAGGAAGCAGTTTGTACCTCAAAATTGACCCTACGCTGATTGATTACACTGAAGAGAAGATGTCTATACGCTTTTGTCTTGTGCAGAATCAAATCAATCAAAATAATCTACACCCATTAACAACCCCGCGCCAAAAAAACAAAAAAAAAAAAACTCTAAATCTTCACTAAGGGAACCAAAAAAAGAAATGATAAAAAACAATCAAAGACAAGTCAAGAATCAAAAGGGTATAAGAATTTCACCATGAATTCACATTCGATGTACTCGTCTGCAACTGCTTCGCAATTCGCCTGCAACAGGAACAAATCTTTTCTTTTAAAAAAGGTAAAGTTGGGAAATTTAAAATGGAAATTAAAATTTTATAAACGAGAGAGAGAGAAAGAGAGAGATTTACACATCTCAGGAGTCGAATGTTGCCTGGTGAGTATTGGAGGAAAAGAGTTTCTATCGGGAATCCACACTCTACACATCTATGCTCCATCTTTTTTTAACGACTCCCTCGTATGCTTTCTGCAACTTTCCCCCCTCTTATATATATTCCCCCTTGGTTATATATATATATATATATATATATATATATATATATATATATATATATATATATATATATATATATATATATATATTAGTTAGATAACCTGCACGATGATATGGGTTAATTTTTTTTTTATATAAAAATATCAAAAAAAATAAGATCTAAAATATTAAATCTTTCTATAAAACTATATCCAAGAGTCTTGGGTTTTGCTATAATGTATGACCTAAGAGTAATATTAATAATAATATTAAACTTGTATAATCAAAGTTTAAGTGGATTTGACTATAATATCAAACTCAATAGCCTTGGATGTAGGTCTGGCTGCAATCTCGTATCATAAAAGTGTGATAATTAAATAAATTAAATAAAAAAAAAACATAGAAAAAAAAAACCAACATGAAGAAAAAGAAAAAAATAATCTGAACTAACTGCGTTAACCTTTCAAACTAGGTTAATCCGTTAAGTATTGGATTCGTGTCGTGAAAGTTTGATAACTAAATAGGAAAAAAAAAAATTGACAGGTTAGCCCAGAATTAACTGGGCTAACCTGTTAAACCCGGGATCTGTGTCATGAAAGTTTGATAACTAAATAGAAATTTTTTTTTTAACATTAACAAACTAAAATAAACAAAAATAATTAATTAAAAAGAAAAAAAAACAAAAGACATCGGTTTTCACTATGGACTGCACTCTGCAGTCCATAGTCAATGGCATAAAAAAGGCAACAAAGCAAAAGGAAAAAAAAAAAACTAATTGGGTTAAAAGAAAAAAAAAACCTGTAGGAAGAAAAAAAAAATTAATGAAGAAAAACAAAAAAAATCTAAATTAAATAGGTAACCCGTCAAACTCGAGATCCGTGTCATGAAAGTCTGATAACTAAATAGAAAGAATTTTAATATCAACAAACTAAATTAAAAATTTTAGTTAGAAAGGGAGAAACAAAGAAGAAAAACCTATACAGAGAAAAAAACTAATAAAAACAAATCTGAATTAACTAGGCTAACCTGTCAAACATGAGATCTATATCATGAAAAGTCTTATAACTAAATAGAAAAAAATTTAACATAAACAAACCAAATTTTTTTTAAAAAATAAAAAGTAAAAAAAAAAAAACAAAACGTATCAACCTTTTCATTGTGGACTACACTGTGCAGTCCAGAGTCAAAGACATAAAAACGGAAAAAAAACAAAAAGAAGGAAAAACTAAAGTCACCAGTTAATAACTAAATAAAAAAAATTAATATTAATGAACTAAATTAAACAAAAAAATATTAATTAAAAAGAAAAGGAAAAAAAAAGCTATAAGAAGAAAAAACTAATGAAGAAAAAGGAAAAAAAATCTAAATTAACTGGTTTAACCCTTCAAACAAGGTTAACCCATCAAACTTAGGATTCACGTCATAAAAGTTTGATAACTAAATAAAAAAAAAATTGACGAGTTAACCCAGAATTAACTTGGTTAACCTGTGAAACCAGGTAACCCGTCAAACTCGGAATATATGTCATGAAAGTCTGATAGCTAAATAGAAAGAAATTTAACATTAACAAACTAAACTAAATGAAAAAATTAATGAAAAAGAAGAAAAAAGCAAAAAAAAAAAAACTTCGAGTTACCTTGTTAAATTAGGTTAAATCATTAAACTCGAGATTCGTGTTATGAAAGTCTGATAACTAAATAAAAAAAATTTAGTACTAACAAAACAAAAAAATCAAAAAAAAAATTGGATGGGTTAACCCGTAAAACCAGGTTAACCCGTAAAACCTGAGATATGTGTCATGAAAGTCTAATAACTAAATAGAAAGAAATTTAATATTAACAAATTAAACTAAACAAAAAAAAATTAATTAAAAAGAAAAAAAAAACTCCGGGTTAACTCGTCAAACCAAGTTAACCGATTAAACCCGGGATCCGTATTATGAAAATCTGATAACTAAATCAAAAAAAATTTAACATTAACAAAAGAAAAAAAAAAATAGACGGGTTAACCCAGAATGTGAAACCTGAGATATGTGTCATGAGAGTCTAATAACTAAATAGAAAGAAATTTAACATTAACAAACTAAAGTAAATAAAAAAAAATTAATTAAAAAGAAAAAAAAATCTTGGTTAGCTCGTGAAACTAAGTTAATCTGTTAAATCCGAGATCAGTGTTATAAAAAGTTTGATGACTAAATAAAAAAAATTAACATTAATAAACTAAATTAAAAAAAAATTATTAAAAGAAAAAAAAAAACAAAAAAAGAAGAAAAAAAACTGAAAGGCATAGCAAACAAAAAAATAAAAAAAATAAAAAAACAGTGTTTTTTAAAGAAAAAAAAAAAAAAAAAAGAAAAAGAAAAAGAAAAAAAAAACAAAAACAGCTTAGTAAAAGGCTGAGCAATTTTAATATATTTTTAATTTGTGGGTGTTCTCTTCCAGCCTTTATCTATTTGGGGCATAAGCCCAAATAATATGAGTTTAATATCGACCTTGAGTTTTCTGAAAGCAGCCATACTAGGAATATCTTTCTAATGGATGATTGCAATTTTTTTTGGTTAATAACAAAAAATTATTTCCAAAATTTTAACCATTCAAGATCGTAAGCATATTCCATTCTAAATTTATAATTAATTTTTTGAGCTCGAAAGGAGATACATATGCCTGCTTCAAATTTCTAGAGACTCAGTAGCTGAAATTTGATTTTCAAATTCCCTGGTTAAAAAAAAAAAGAGAGTTACATTCTGTTCGTGTTTTATTGCTTAAACTAAAATAAACGTTTAAAAATGATCTCTTTCTCTATTTTCATGGAAAATCAACTTTTTAATATCTTTGCAGACGAACATTTCTAAAATTAAAACAACAAAAGATAAATTAAGGTTGAAAAGGGAACAAGATTTTTATTATTTGATTTTTATATTATTATTCTAACATTCTCAATGCAAATTCTCACCTCACCATCCTCCTGTAATCAAGAGTTTGTGCGCACGCGCACCCACACATACACAAAGGGACAGCCAGGCAGGGAGACGGCCTCCATCTCCTAACTAGAAGAGCCGTACGTTGATGAGTTGTGTCAAGAATTTTGTTAGGGTGTTGGGTCAAGGCTAGAACCGAGCCTAAGATTTTCTCTCGAGACCTTTTTCAAAAGCGTTTCAAATCGAGAGCAGACTAATTAATTTGATTAAGAAGGCCTAGGAATTACAACACTCATGCAACCATAATTAGACCCTCGATCGACATAGCTGAAAAAGGATTGGAATTTAGGACAGATTCTCGGTGCCTCGGATCACTCTGTGTCTGTTTCGGGCGTTGTCGGAGCGACCTCTTCTGACCCTGTCGTTTTCTACCTCCAACCACTACTTTTTTTTTTTATTCCTAATACCTTCATGCTAACACTTTTTAATGAGCTACATACTTTTAAGTTTGTTACTTTTTATTTTTTTTAGAAATATATTAAAATATATTTTTTATTATTTTAAAAAATTTATTTTTAACATCAATATATTAAAACGATCTAAAAATATTAAAAATTTAATTTTTTTATATTTTTTAAAATAATATTTTTATTGTAAAAACTAATCAGGCTTTAGTGGGTTTGATTTGGCGAGAAAATAATTTGGAGAAAAATTGTAGCTTTAATTTTTGTTTTCCAGGAAACAATAATCATCCCTCTAAATTAGCGTGGAGAAAAATTAGATAGGATGATTGACTACGGTGAATATATATTAGGAATTAAATTAGATTTGAAAATTCCAAATTCGATTAAAAAAATTCCTTTTTTTCTTAAAAATAAAATAAAATTAAAATCTAAGACAGATTAGTGCTACATCTACAAAAATAAGACGAAGGGGGTAAGTTAATGACATATTTAAAATCCGAAGAACGGTTTAATTATATATTTTGTTCTAATTTGTTCGGTTTTGATAAGCTACAGAAACGTACTGCTTATAATTACTCGCCATAATGAGCTAGCTAAAGCCATATACGCTACAGACAGCCAGGTCCAATCCATCCTCCATCGACGCTAGCTGCTCTTGGACTGGACTCCTTGCTCAGATGGCTTGTCTTATGACGTGCTCTAATCTCAATAATAAAAGATTACCAGCCATTAACAGGATTACATGGACTCCATCAATGGGTGGGTGGTCGATCGACCAGCAAAAACTACGTGCAGAGAGTCTTAAAAAATGATTACAGTGAGGCGATGAAGACGAAACCCATCAATTCTCTCAAGTTATTTTTCGTATTAAAGAAGTAAAAGCAGAGGCAGGGAGGTGAACCAGAGAAAGGAGAAAGCAATAGGAGGGAAGGGCATGCGGTACTTGATGCATTAAATGCACAGAAACAAGAACGTGGTCCATGCAGGGTTAGCTACACATATACCAGTGCTGTACATCACCCCCGTTCCTAATTTTGAGACTGGAAAAAAAACAAAGGACTAAACAGTGAAGCAACTTTAATCTCTTTTGCTTTCCTTTGTACCAGCTATGGCTCACACATGTAGCCTCTTTATCCTCATCAATTATGCCTATTAAACCTAACCTACATATACTGTCTTTATAGGCCGGGAGGGGACTTCAATTTCAAGACTTTGAGCATAGGAATCTTGTGAGAGAAATCAATGAATCTCTTACGACAATAATTCGACCAAGTTGCTCATGAATCTTTATGTCAGTACTGTATAATTGTGCCCATGGTGCTTTCTTACGACTATATATATATATATATATATGTATGTATGTTTATTGCCCCAATACATCTCCATTCATTAGCTTTATCAGATGTAGTGTGATTATTTAGCTTTTAATATATGAGGCACCCCGTCATTACTGGAATTGTATGAGGCAGCTCTCTTTTTTCATTTTCATTTTCATTTTTTTAATTATTTTGAGAATATATACTTGTGTGGAGCAATATTAATAAGTGCAAGCTGTGAGTGTACATGCCCCACACCATCAAGACGTATTGAATTTGGTCCGTTCTCTCAAGATCGAGCTAGCTATACAGTTGCAGGAATATTTGTGCATCAATGGTGATTAAGATGGGTAAGCATGCAGGCTGTTCTGGGTTTTCTCTCAATTATAAATGCATGGTACTGTAGACTCTAGCTCGGCATCTTTGAAGCATATCTACAAGATCCGGGAAATCAGCAGTGCACCTCTATGTGCCTGTTTTCACCATTTATAGTTTGTTCTTTAGCTGCTGTTTCTGTTCATCTACAGAATGGAATTTTAACTATATCTCAAAGCTTGCGCTTCAAAACTAGCTAGGTAGTGGCATGATTCCTATATATATATATATATATATAAACACGCATAATTATAGTGGCACAATTCCCAACATGAGATAATGTAATATTCTGCATTGATTCGAGATTATTTTCAATGTAACGTTGCTTCGATCAGGAAAGCCGAATAAAAGCATATATAAAGAAACATGTGTGCAGGTTTGAGGCCAAATTAAGTAAATAGTACCCAAGAAATACAAGTGGGTCGCACATCCTAGCTAGATCTTGGCTCATATGGCAAAGAGTACTGATCAGTTGCAACCCCCTAACGGGTACACATCCTAGCTAGCCAGAGCTTGCCTTTGAACTCGGCGATTGCATTCTCATAATCAAACTGTAGAAGAAACATAAATTAAGAATATATCTCGAAACTAAACCACTGATCCGGATATAAAAGGAACTTCTCAGCAGTTTCTTACAGTAGGTTAGCTATCTGGGAGGGAGATTGTACATACCAAAACTCTATTCCTCAAAAAATATATATATCGTCGTTTTGCTATGGATGCAAAATGTATAATAGAGCATTTCTGATACGTGCAGCAGGAGGATGATCGGTGTAAGATCATGTAACTCAGTTTAGGGCTGCACAAATCAAACTTAATTAAGAAGGAATCAATTAATGATGCATCATCTTAAATTAAGAGAACACTTACCGACAAGATGATCATATATAGAAGGAATGATAGATTGAAAGGCTCATTTAATAACATAATCCCATTGTGCAAGCAACTGATAATAAAAACATAAAAATGATGACATATGGTTACCATGAATGCCTTCCTCTACCTGCACTAAAATTAACACATCAACAGCATATACATTAATTTTGCTACAAATCATAAGACACCTTGGAATCTGGTGGTTAGTGGATTTCCTCCCCACTAATCATCTGAGGTTTGAATTTGAGGGCAGGTCACAAGAAAGAATATATATATATATCTGTGATTACATTAGTCTGGATGTGGATAGCTTACTTAAAATATGACTAAGATAATATATCGGCTAGATTTGTTCACATGATTCAGATGAAAGAAGCATGAAGTATATATCTGCTCAGGATTTGGTTGATATCATATCCCATCATTAAATCTTCACTTTCTGTGATATATTCGAATTTGAATCTGTAATCCCCTATTGCGTTTCATAATGAAAAGCTTATAATTCGTTATTTATCTCTAATCGTGGACAGCATTTTCTAATTGGGAAAACATTCAACTAATTTTATCACCAATTCCCAAAGGTTTTTTTGCCATGCAAAGCAAATGGACTCTCATACATACAAAAACATCGTTGGTCTGAAGAAGAAGATGAAATGTGTAATTATATAGCTTTATGGAGCAATTTTACATTGAACATACAGTAATTATCGAATATTATTGCTAATCAACTGCTTAAATTTGATTCGATGAATGTCTTCTGTTTTCTTTTAGTGAAAAACAGTTGGTTCCATATGATGGATCCATAGTCAATGGCCGCAATCACGTTTTTTTTTTCGTTGCAGCAGCCGTGCTTTAATGGCTTTTCTTCTTCTTTTTCTACTTTTTTGGCTATCTTCTTATCAGCCAAAAGTTCATAAAATCTCCACAATTGTCTAAAAGAGGCCGTTTCACTGTCTAAATTATGAAAGCTCCAACTACTTTAATTGAAGCCGTGACTCAGGTGTCCAAATTAATCAATGGATGAATTTTGCGGCTTCAGACAATATCTTAGGCACATCAATCTCTTTGACCATAACGTCATGCTTCCCAAATTAAGTATACCAATGTACATAATTAATTACATGTACTCATCGAATTACTAACAGTAATCACATGTGAAAGAACATGTAGTGTGTGTAGGTACACGTACACGTATTCGCATGAATTGATCTAATTAACTTCTTATTAATGTACTTAATTATTACTATCATTGTTCTTGTTATATTGATTACAGTCATTTTCTTCCCTAATTGAGAGTTGATTTGTGTGCAAAGATTTTTTGGATTCTACTTTTATGACCGGGAGGTGTTTTGTAGTGACCACATGAGGTGAAAAACTGCAGAGTTTCTGACAGAGGCGCTATCCATCAAGCTTCCATAAATTGAAGAACCAATTCCAAGGTTTTACAATATTTTTGAAGATTTAGGGGTCTTAATTAACGTGGTCTCTCTTGAGCTCAATGCCCAAACTAATGATCTTTTGTGCAATTGGAAACAGAATATTTTAGCAGCTTCCCGAAGATATGATCTCTCTAACATGATGAAATTTATTAGGTTTTGAAGTATGAACAAAACCATCAAAGCACTAGGAGAAGATTTGTTGGCAGTGCACATACCATAAAAGGAACTTTCAGGAACCATCCGTGAAGGCAGTAATTGTACCTTCGAAATGACAGCAGTCTTGACCACAGACAGAGCCAAAGCTCACTACAAAATGTTATGGGTTGTGAAGATGATGATCTTGTAAAGAAGGATGCATATTGAATCCCATATTCATCATCTGCACAGACACACGCACAAAATGAAAAAAAATAAAAAGGGATCAATGTGTGTGTGTGTGTGTTATATATTATTTCCGAATCAAATCGAACAAGGCTACGATTGCTAAATAGTAATCAGTAGAAATTAGATATAGTGCTTGGAAAAACTAAAAAGAAAAATCCAGAATTTCAAAGAGAAGCAAAGGATTCATAACTCTTTCGTTATTGAGAATTCGTATATAGAATGATTATAGAATCACTACAGTAGTTAATTTTCGAGCTTCAAGAACAAACCAAGGAATTAAGAAAGAATTAATGCTTGTCGGATTTTGCAATAACAAAAATATAAAGTTGCTGAAGACCACCCCATTAATTTTTCTACCGCTAAAGTTAGAAAGGGTAGCCAATGCAAGCAATGTTAGAGCGAGCTAGATTCTAAACAATGAACCATAAAATATACAATGTAACCATCATATAAAAACTGAAACACACAGAATACAGTGCTCTCTTTAACCTCAGATTTCCATACGCAAAATGGGCTTCAAAAGACATTAAACAAAGCACTTGACCGCTTAAAAAGATTCGGTGGTATCACGATACCTTATTGATAAATCTCTTTCAGCACAAAAGCAGTTTTTGTTTGTGTTTGCTGCAATCCAGACAAGAAGGTGGCTGTAAAAGAAACAATGTGTTGCGGAGAAAGAAATGTAACAATGCTAACAGTAGTTTTTAAGATGTAGAGAGATTGATTAAAAATAAATAAAGTAAAAAAAAAAAAGAGTAAGAATACAGAAGCTAACTTTTACAGCTGCTGTAAACTTTCTGCGCAGAACCTGCAATCCAACTCAACTAAGCATCACCAAGAATATTAACCCAATGAGGTAATACAAACAAAAAAAAGAAGAGAAAATAGGAAAGAAGTTTCCACTTTATATCCTTTCTCTAGCAATGTAACCATAAAATGCTGTCATCAAGAGAGAGAGTAAGCTTGAAGTTGATGGCTAAAGAGGGAACAGAAATTAACCCAAACAAACTGGGGAGAGTCCATTGCATGTATAGAGTCAATATATAGCAATAAGTTAAGCCACCAGTCACTAAAAGAAAACATTGATGGAAATATTCTGATATTTATCTGTATATATGTATTATACACAATTAAAAGAGTTTTTCAAACTCCACATTTCTTGCACCACTCTTCCATCTTTTGATCTTCACAATATACCCAAAACCTCGTCTTTTAATTTGCTGACATTATTTAAACAATCAACAAAAAGAAACTCAAAAAAGGCTAAACTAGAAAAATTTCTTGAAAGCCTCTTACCTAAATCTAGTACCCATATTGAATAATCAGATGTGAAGGAACAGAAGAAATGGTATCTTCATATGTGATTAAAGATCCAGATCAAAAGACAAGGAATTCTTTCCTTTCTTCGAAAACTCAGCTTGCATTGGGGCACTAGTGGGTGCCCTTAATTGGAGAGGAGGAGGGAGAGAAGATGAAGCCAAATGAGAAGAGAATGAACCCATTGTGCCATGTGTTATTGTGATCGAAGATGACTGATCATCATCCTGTGTAGGACAATCCATGTTTACACCAAACAACCGGAGCCGCTTCCCGGCAGTTTTACCGTGAACAACTGGCACCGAATCTATCACCAGGGGGACATGACTTCCTCCAGCTTGTTGATGCATTGCCCCATTCTGAAGTGTCTCCGATGGCCTTAAGTAATACTGCGCTGAGTTGCCATAACTAATCGTAGATGGTTGATGATAATGATTCTGATGATTACGGTTCTGATGTTGCTGTTGTTGATAAGGATGAATGCTGTAATTCAAATGTCGCAATTGAGGTTGCTGCATGGATAAATTAGATTGGGGTGAGTACAGCCTGCCCCACCGGACTGACTGTGGATAGTGTTGCTGATTTTGGAGCTCTAAATGTGAGAATGTTGTTGGATCTGGTGCATTAGGCCTGCGTCTCCAGTCTATGAACAGACGATGCTTGCCTGACTCACCAACACCGCGTTGGAACGACACAATATCGCCTGCATCGAGCCTTTTTTCTTTTACAAACCGGCTCCAACCTTTGGTCATTACATAGCTTTGACTACTGTTCCAATAAGAGTACCGGAACCGCCATGGCTTGCCGTTCCGGTCTTCAAAGTTCAAGAGGAGGCCTTTTTCATTCGATGAAGAATCAAGAGGGAAGTACCTCTCTGCGTGTTGCTTTGGTATAACAAGACGGTTCAGCTTGCCTACATCACTTGGGGTCACTACTTTGTCAAACATGTGCTCTCTCTCAATAGACTCTCTAGCACCAACAACAGCAGCGGCACTAGTGCTCTCAGTTTCATTGTTATTTCCCAGTGATAATTCCATGAGCTCTAGCTTCTTATCAAAATTGAGAGATGGTTCTTGGGTTTTGCTATCTTGTTGTGACTGATCAAATGAACCAGGCCACATGCTGTGGTGCTCAGGAAGAAAATTTTTGTACTTGGTAGAAGAAGATGATGTACAAGGAGAAGAAAAGAGGAGCTTACTTGTCTTCACAGCTTCCTCTCCTTCTTGTTTCTCTTCCCCTTGTTCTTCTTTATCAAAATCCCCTCTTTCTCCTTCAACGAAGTTCATGATGACCCACTAAGAGCTTCTTATGATCACAGTGGATCTTGAAGAATTGAAATCCAACAACCAAAATAGAAATGATGATTGAGGAGAAAGAAGGAAAAGAAGGAGAAAAAAGTGGGGTTACGACTTTTTAGCGAAATATCGAGCACAAACAAGGCCTTACCTCACCTGCTCTAGAGGATTTGGTTTCTTGTTTAGAAGATTTTCTCTTTCAAAATCTGTGAGGCCACAAAGAAGAGAAGCAAAGGGGGAGCAATCATCTAGCTCAATACAAACCAAAGAGTCGGTGCCTTCTTCTTTGACTAAAAATAAAATATAAAAACAAAACACTCAAAACCCTAAACAAGACAAGCCATACGGTAATTCAATATTAGAAAGAAAGAAGGCAAGTTGTTCATCATGTGGTTGACCTAGCTACATCAGAGAGAGAGGTGTTGTATGAGGGTTTTTGCTTCCCAATTATAGTTTCCTAAAATATTCTCTCTCTACAAGCAACGAACCACAAATATTTTCTCGCTTCTTTCTGCTATTAAAGAACGACCCATGAGTATTCGAGGATTGAGGATTGAGGATTGAGAGAGGATTTGTGCGTATGGGCCCATGGATGATCTGGTTCGGCTCATGTGAGCTCTGTCCTTTTCATCATTCTTGGGTTTTCTCTATATATTAGGGAGTCAGCAATCAGCTTAAGATGATTTTTTTTTCCTCCCTTTTTTTACTTTCAAGTCACATGCATCATTATGGTTATTTTTGGGGTTTCTTCTATTTTTTCTACAGGCCAGTTGCTGCTAGAGAAAGGGTATGTTCAAGTTAGGTTTTGAGTTTTGACTTCGGTGCCATTGATTAAATTGTGTGCTGGTCCTGGCAGTGAGAGAGAGAGAGAGAGAGAGAGAGAGAGAGAGAGAGAGAGAGAGAGAGAGAGAGAGGGTAGTGAGGGTAAACAGACCGACCTGGCGCCCTCCTATTCTCATCCTCATCTAGGTAGTGGGCATAGATTCCTCCATTTTATCTCGTGCTTGTTTGCACAACAAACCAAACCCATTTAGGTTTCTCCACTCCTGTTCTTAATAAGACCTTGTTGCCTTTGATCTACGCTTTCATGTCCCAATATATGGTTAATTATTAATTAATAGGTGCCTTTTTCAATCCTTCTCGTTCAATAAAAATAGAAAACTTAAAATTTAAGCTCCCCGTGAAGTCTTTTTCCTCTATTTCGGCTCTCCCAGATTAAAATTCCTAGTTCCATGGATACAATTTCGATTTTACAACTAACCAGAATCAATCCCACGTTTATTAAAAATATCGTATGTTAAATAACTCCTGAAATTCTTATTCTCGACATAAGGGGGGGTTGAAATCAACAACGTCAACCTTTCAGCTCTCGTGTGCTGTAGAATATTGTCTTTTGTCTTTGGTTTAGTGCTCCTTGTTAACGAATTTGTCAATGACGCATGGTGAGCAAGGTTCAAACCCGAGTCAATAATGAAATGTGCTAAAAATAATAAATCAACACATGATACAAGTGTAATAAAGAGGGATAAAAACAGAAGAAAAAAAAAAGAATATATATTCGCAATATTTCAGATGCAGAAATCACTCCAAATTAATAAAGCTATGAAAGGCGAACGGGGCATCAAAAGAAAACGTCAGCTAGCTTGTATAGAGAGTTTCTTGGAGTTTGAGTCATTCATGCACTCTTTCTTAGAAACACTACATATTTAACATTCCATTCTATTATTATTATTATTATTATTATTATTATTTTCGAGCCAAACTTATATAAAATTTAACTAATTTTTATTAATTTTAAAATTAATAACCAGATAAATTTTAAATAATTATTAATATTAATAATTACAGAACTCGAATTTAACATCATAAGATAAATAAATTTTTAATCTTAAATTCTTATCACTGTAGCATATTTAATTAATAGTTTTTATGATATTATTTATTAACTATTCAATGCTAACTGTCGAATTTTCCATATCGGACATTGCAGCATATAAATCTTTTATTTTTTTTTTTTTAATCAAGAACTACTACTTATACTAGGATTCCTACTAATATCTACCGATCTTTCTTTTAATTTGATGTTCTTAAATACTTTGTTTAGCAATAAAAAACTCTTCTATAAACAGGTTCTTCTACAATGCGAACACTAAGTTTAAATTTTTTCATACCCATCATCTTTTTAAAGAACAAATAAGTGTTAAGAGACCTTAAAATTTCAGCAATTTAATCCTTAGACGAACAAAACTCAATCATGATTTCTTGATTTTTCATCAAATTACGAATATAATAATACTTAATATCATTATATTTTTCACGATCAGATTCTTTTGCTGCTAAAAAATAAGATGAGGAGCAACTGTCTAATTCAGTACATTAAAACTAAAATTCAATACATATTTAATTAGCAACGAAAAACCCATTAAAGATTTTTCATTGCTGATATAGCTATATAGTTTTTTTTTTTTTTTTTTTCCTGAGTTGAGCTTTTATATGAAACAATAACCTCTTTGTCAGACAATCATGGGAAGCTTGTGCTCTGTTTCCATGTCTTGGTCATAGGCTTATTAATTGCCTGGTGATTTAACAATAAGAATCAATTGTGGGGCATACCATATCTTTCAGTGTATCTCTCTATTCATCTGCTGGGCTTATTAAAACTGACCACCCAAATCATGTGCATCGAACATTTTTTTTAATGCAAAATACCCAAACTATCTTTACCTCTTATTCAAATTGATCACCCAAAATACTATCATTCTTTTTCTCCCCTCTACTCGTACATGATAACAACAACTTGATAATTTATATTAAAGAGAAAACAAGAAATAATAACAAATAGAAACATGAACCAATCTCAACATTTTATTTTCAACAATAATAACATCAAGTAACTTGAAGAGACAAAGTGAACGATGTTGTGCATTTTTCCTTTTAGTTTTTGAAGAAAATAAAAATCGACAACAATTAAGAAAGCAATTAAGAAAATTGGATTTTGAAAATCGACAACTTTAGGTATTGACTAAGTATTTCAGCTTTCTGTAATTGATAATCCGTAGAGATCAAGGTGCTAGCTTTTTTTATTGCCATGACCCATGTTTATGTGGAATAACATTGTATATTCGTTATTTTGTTACCTTATGTATAGCTATATATAAAGTCACCTTGCATATTAAAGAATATAAACTTTTCTCCTAAAAAAAACTACCTTCAATATTTGGTATCAAAGTTTTTTCAGACCTAGCCAAAGTATTTCAAATCTTGTAGCCGCAGCTAAAGATGACAACTAAAGGCAATTTTGTTCAACCAACAATTCTATGATTTGCTAGGCATTATGATCATTTGAGAATGCTGAAGGAGAATTTTCTTCTCTCCAAAGAATACTGACATGTAGTTGAGAGTGAAATTTCTATCACAACAAAGGATGTTGATCTCTCAGATGAACAAAAAAAAGAGTGGCAAATTAGAGATTGAAAGGCTTATAAGTGAAGAATTATCTTTTTTAAACCATTGATCATTCAATCCTTAAAACTATCTTGGACAAAGAGACTTTGAAAGGAATCTGGGATTCTATAAAGAAAAAGTTTCAAGGGAATGCAAGGGTCAAACATGCACAACTGCAGGCCCTATGCAAGGATTTTGAAATCCTTCATATGAAGAAAAGTGAGACTGTCTTTAACTACTTTTCTTGTACTCTCATCATTGCTAATGAAATGTGCTTTCATGGTGAAACAATGACTGATGTTATTATTATTGAAAAGATCTTACACAATATTGAAAAGACTTGGAAACTATTTCCTTAGATGAATTGCAAAGTAGCCTATTGGTTCATGAACAACACATGCAAACATATATTATGGAAGAGTAGGCATTAAAGATTACTCATGACAACAGTGTTGGCAAACCAGGCCTTGGTGGAGGTGCCTTTTGAGGTAGGGGATAAGGGCATGAGAGATAAAGTTTTGATAAATCATTTGTTGAATGTTTTTTATTGTCATGAACTTGGTCATTTTCAATGTGAATGTCCAAAGAAAGGCAAGGACAATGAGTCACAAGCCTATTACGCTGAAACCACTAAATCGCTGCTGCTCATGACATATATTGATGTTACGAAGATGGTAGGATGTAATAAAGAGTTAAAAAGGCTATTTTTCAAAACATGATACTCTTAAAGTTGATAAAGGCACGAAGGAGTTGACTCTTAAAGTTGATAAAGGCACGAAGGAGTTGCTTCTCATGACTCATGTTGATAAAGCACCTGATGAAATGACATGGTTCTTAGACTTGAGATGTTATAACCATATATGCATACATAATGAATTCTTTTCATAACTAATATGAGCTTTCGCAAGTCCGTAAAGTTGGGCGACAACCCCAGCATTGGTGAAATGAGAAAATGTCGTATTCATCTCTAAGTTAATCATGTTTCGTAAAATATTATATAGTTATTTTATATTTCTAAATTGAAAAACAATATCTTATACATTGGCCAACTGCAAGAGAAATGTTTGGTAATTTTATTTCGATATAACAAATGTAAGGTGTACCACTCAGAGAGAGGTTTTATTATCGAAACAACCATTTCTCACAATATGATGTTTATCCTTCTTACCATAATTCAACTTTAAGACCAGCATTGTTTTCGCGCACTCCAACACAAAATTTGGATTATCTTTAGCATTGTCGATATGGCCATTTAAGTTTTGGAGGCCTCAAAACTCTACAGAAAAAACAGATGGTTTATAAGTTGCCACAACTGAAATGTTCCAGCTTATTATACAAAGATTATATGCTGGGAAAACAACAAAAAAGTTTCTTTCCGTGAGAAAGTATATGGAAAGCATCACCACCAATTTAGCTCTTTCATTCGAACATATATAAGCCAATTTCTCCTATCTCCAAAGTCACAAAAGGTATCTTTTAACTTTTATTGATGACTTTAGCCATAATTATGGGTTTTTATCTTAACAAAGCAGCCAGATGCTTTTAGAATGTTCCAACTTTTTAAAATGAACGTTAAGAAAGAAGCTGATAAGCTAGTATTAGTATCCAGGGTTTGCAAGCTGATTGAGGTGAGGATTTCACATTTACCAAGTTTATTAAGTTCTATGCAACCAATGGGATACATTGTCAACTCACCACAGCCTACACTCCTCAGCAAAATAGAGTGGCGTGGTTCGAAGTTTGCTCACTAGTAGACGAGTTCCAAAAACCTTTTAGCCCAAGGCTGCCAATTAGGCGATACATATTCTCAATAGAAGTCCTATACTTGTAGTTCAAAATAAAACTCTAGAAGAGGAATGAAGTCGCACTAAACCATATGTTGCTTATTTTTTAATGTTTGGGTGTCTCTCTTATGCTCATGTTCCAGATAACAAATGCACCACATTGGATAGCAAAAGCTCAAAATATGTTTTGTTAGGAATTAACAAGGAGTCCAAAGCTTATCGTTTGTATGATCCACTTTCTTAAAAGATGCTTATTAGTTATGATGTAATCTTTAATGAAGATGAAAGTTGGCCCTGAGATGATAGTTATGTTGAAGCAATTCAAGCATCTCTTGATTGGAGTGATATAGATGAAGACATTAAAATTAATATCCAAGATAAAACCATAGACAACAATTTTGGTGGGACTAGTTATGAGAAATGCAATGGATCTATTAGTACCAATAATCGTGGTGGCTTTCATGAGAAGAATTTGAAGCATCAAATAACCAAATAATACACAAATATTGATCCTATTTCCAGTCCTGCTAAAAGCCATTCTCGACACCCACCAATCTGGATGTGTGACTATGGCAGTGGTGAGGGCTTTTTTAATAATGATCATCAAGGTAATGTTGCTTTATTTATTGATGAGGATCCTTTATCCTATATAGGTGCAGCTCAAAGTGCCAAATAGAGATGTACCATGAACTCTAAAATTGAAGTCATTCAAAAAAAATGATGCATGAGACCTCACTGATCTTTCTTATGGCACAAAAATAGTTTGGTGAAATGGGTATACAAGACTAAGCTAAATGATTATGGAGAAGTTGAAAAATACAAGGCTCGCCTTATCGCTAAAGGTTATAAACAATAACATGGGGTAAATTACATAGAGGTCTTTACACTCGTGGCTTGCATGGATACTATACAGTCGGTGCTTACTCTAACAGGTTAAAAAGGATAGTATTTATTTCTATTAGATGTTAAGTTTGCATTTCTTCACAATGAGTTAAATGAGGAGGTGTATGTTGAGCAACCCCTTTGTTTTGTGGTAAAAAGAGCATAAAATAAGGTGTATTACTTGCGAACAACTTTGTATGGCTTGAAGCAAATAGGCATGGTACAGTCGTATTGAAGCTTATTTTCTGAGGGAAAGGTTTGAGAAATGTCTTTATAAGCATACTTTGTTCCTACAAAAATCTTCACAAGGTACCTTCTTGCTTGTGTGCCTTTATGTAGATGACATCATCTTTGCTAGAAATGATGAGACTTTGTTAAGCTCTTTTAAACATTCCAAATGAAGGAATTTTATATAATGAATTTTGGATGAATATGATATTTTCTTGGTTTAGAAGACCTACAATGACCTGGTGGTATTTTTATTTGTCAAAAGAAGTATGCCTAAAAGGTGTTGGAGAGGTTTAATATGGTTGGTTGTAATGCTGTATCTAATCCTATTGTTCTAGGATTCAAATTGGTTAAAGACTTTGCTGGAATGGTAGTGGACAAACCTTGTACATGTAAACGGTAAAAAGTTTGATGTATTTAATAATAACCAGGTCTGATATTATGTTTGTTGTTAGTTTACTTAGTAGGTATTTGACACATTCTATAAAAATCCATCTCCAAACTGTTATGGGAGCACTTTGTCATATCAAGGGGATAATTACATATGGAATTTCTTATAAATAAAGTGGTTATAAGGAGCCTTTTGCCTACATCAATAATGATTATGTAGGAGATTTGAAGGATAGAAAAAGTACATTGGGTTTTTTTTTTATTATTATTTTTGCTAAGCTTAGGAGCTATATTATAGTCTTCAAAGAAGCAGTCTATAGTCACATTCTCCATCACTAAAACTGAGTTCATTGTCGCTGGCTCCCGTGTATGTCAGACCGTGTGATTGTGAAAAATGTTAGAAAAGCTTAATCATGTCTTTATTGGAGTTATGCTGATGTACTATAATAATATTTCTACTATTAAACTCTTAAAAAATGCTGTCATGCATAATTAAAGCAAATATATTAATGTTCTCTTTCATTTCCTTCATGATCTGACTTAAGATAAAATTATGACATTGTTGCATTGTGATTAGTACCTAAAGTGTATTTTTATCAATGTTTTATATCATCATTTTGCACTTGAAGTATCAATAACTCCTTAAATAGAACATTTTTTATAATAACAAGTTTGATAATATAATATACCTTTGATTTATGGTAAATGTTTATTTTAAATGCAGGTCTATCAAATAAATCAAATGATTGATTGATGAGTTTAACTACTGAAATTTATAAGACAAAGAGAGGGTTAAGCTTTCAAAAGAGATGCTGATTCAATTCAAACTAGAACACTATTCAGTTATTGGGTCATATCTAGAGCTGTAGATATTGGATTTCATTTTGGTTATATGGCTAGAAAGCTAAGACATAGGCCTAAAACATTCATGAAGGGTCCAAGCCTCAATTCTACTGTTTGGAAGTCCAAATCTTAGCATCAAAAGAGAAGTCCAAATTTGTCTGGCATCCTAGACACTGTTCAGTGTTCAGCCCATATCTTGAGTTCTAGAAGTCTAAATGACCTTATTCTTGTTGTGTTGGAAAGCTAAGGCAATTTTCCAGAACTTTCATGAAAACTATTTGTTCAAATTCTGATATTAGCAATGATGTTTTCTGTAGACAAGAAGATAAGGATTGTTACCAAGTCAAGAGGTGGTCACCCATTCAACAATTAGTCATCAAATCAATAGTTCTAAATTTTGGCCTATAAAAAAAGGCATTTGCCATGCATAGAGGATCTATGTTGTATTCTTGACTTCTTTTGTTTTATAAGAGGGAGGTGGAGTGGTGGTTTTGGATTAAATGGTGATCCATGTAAGGGGTGAGGTTTGGTGTTTAAGCCATTGGATTTTAAATGCTTGAATGTGATTGGTGGAAACAAGGTAAGCACGATCGTGGTTTTCTTGTGGAGTGAAAAATGGAAATTTTCAACTTACAAATGTTAGCAAAAAGTATTTATTAATTTATTAGATAAAATATTGTTTTTCATCATTGCTAAACTCATTGTTGATAGTAATAAAACCACACACATACACACACATGCTTCATTTCTAATTCACTGTTAAATCAATAACTAAACTATTTTGTTGCTAAAATACATTGCTACTAGCCTTATTGTTAACAATGTTTGTTTATCCAATAGCAGATTTGTTATCATAAAAGGTCTTTATTAGCTTGTTTTGATAATTTTGCAACTCACCAAACATTCTTTTTAACCACACAGCTTGAGTAACATAACTTCCAGCTACAACATACTCTACCTTTACAGTAAAAAGACTAACCACTTGTTGTTTCTTTGAAAACCAAGAAAACACACTAGGACCAAGATGAAAAACATAATTTAAAGTACTCATTTTCTTTATAGTGTTACCCGCCCAAGCTCAACATTATTAACATAAGAATAAAAGATGTCATCTTTTTGTGTATCTTTGACATATCTCAAAATATACTTTGATGCATGCAAATAAGATTGACATAGAGTCTTTATGAATCTACTAACAATGCCAATACCATACATGATATCAAGCCGAGTGGTAGTTAAGTATCAAAAGCTTTCAATCAATCTTTAAAAATTGGTTGAATCAACCAAATTATCACTGCCATCTTTCATAATCTTTAATCTTTCTTCCACTGGAGTCAAACATAGATTACAAGATTCCATCTTGATGTTTTTAGCACATCACTAACATACTTTTTTTATGAAATAAATATTTCATCCTTTGTTCATGTAATCTTAAGACCAAAAAAGTTAGACATCAGACCCATGTTTGTCATCTTAAACCAGCAATTGTGGTTTCTTTAAACTTCATCATCAATCTTAAGTTGCTACTTGTAAAAATCAAATCAACCACATATAAATATACAATACGAGTATACTAGGGTCTAAAAGCTTGTTTCAAACCATACAAGATCTTATTCAATTTATAAACTTTATTCTTTTCCCTTTCTTCATAAAGCTTAAAGGTTATTCAACATCAATCTCTTTCTTAAACACACCATTCAAAAAGGTCAATTTTATATCCATTTGATAAATACACCAATGATTTTACATAGGATGATAAATAGTTATATGAATGGTATCAATTCTAATAATAAGAATACAAACCTCAAAATAATTAATACTTGGTTTTTGCTTTTAGCTTTTGGTCACCAATTATGCTTTGAAGCGATCCACTATTCTATTAGGCTTATACTTTATCTTATACACCTACTTGACTCTAATTAGCCTTTTATTTTATGAAAGAGTGTTAAGTTCCCAAATGTTGTTCTTCTTATTCTTTATTCATTACACAAAGCCAGAAATGATTAGTAGCAACTTCTTGCTATGAAATAGGATCACAATCAATATATAAAAGCAAAGTACACTACATCATTATGAAAAATCTCA
Source organism: Populus alba (assembly GCF_005239225.2). NCBI lineage: Eukaryota > Viridiplantae > Streptophyta > Magnoliopsida > Malpighiales > Salicaceae > Populus > Populus alba. The sequence continues at coordinate 10,540,666 of NC_133285.1, read as the reverse complement.
TTGTCACTCATAAGAATATAATATTGTAAGCGTGTAGGCAAGCAATATTGATGTTGTGGATGACTAGAAGGCTCTGTATTAATAGGTGTTTAAGACTGTGGAGTGTGATCTTTCATTGACATATTATTGTAAACTTTATCTAGGAATGATAAAGATTTTGCTTCTTCAACTGACCAATCCTAAATTCCATCTTTATAAAAAATAACAATTTGACTCATAATAACCTTTTAGTTTTTGGATTGTATAATTTGTAACCCTTTTTCTCACTCTCGTAACCAATAAAAATACTTTTTTTTTTTAATTTGTTATCTAAATTCTTCCTTAACTTATTAGGAACATAAGAATAAACAATGAAACCAAACACCTTGAGATGAATAATATTTAGCTTCCTTTGACTCCAAGCTTTTTTATGAGTATTTCCTTGAGCACTTTTTGTAGGACACTTGTTCAAAACATAAATAACATTAATAGCTACTTCTTCCAAAAAGCTGTAGTTGATTTTATTTAACATACATCTAACCTTATCTATGAAATTTCTATTTTTTTCTCTCTGCCACCTTATTTTATTGAGGAGTGTATTTAGTAGTTAATTGATGTAGAATACTATGCCTTTTCAAGAAATCATCATGAACAATATATTTTATCCTTCTATCATTTCTCAAAGTCATAACAAAGTGCCCGGTTTTCTTTTCAACATAAGACAAAAAAATTCTTAAATACACTACAAGCTTTTGAGTTTTATTTTCAGAACTAAACCCAAGTCAATTATCAATAAAATTAATGAAGCACTCCTTACCTTCATATGAAGAAATTTTAATCAAGCTCAAATCTAATTGCATGCGTTTAAGTGTTTTTTTAGCTCTCCATGCTTTGCTTTTATCCCAAAGTACATGATTCATAAAGTTTTATAGAAGGGTCAATTTATAGTAAACCATAAACCAATTTTTTAATAGGAAGAAATTTCAAACTTCTTAAGTTTAAATTTCAAAGATGTAAATGTCATAACCAACTATAATAAAAAATCATAAAACTAAAGCAAAACAACTCCTTGTAATTAATTTTTAATTGTTATAGATGATTATTAGCAATAGTTCCAATGTTATTAACGTCTCTTGTTCACAAGAGATTATACAAGTCTTATATTTGAAGTGCAAATTATTCCTTATTCCTTCTAATTGTTCCATATTCAATAAATTTTGCCACAAGCTTGACATATTGAACACTTCAAAAATAAAATTAATTGACCCATACTTTAATTAAACGACCATTCTACTTTTCTTAATTGTTAGAATTCTTGTTTTATCCCTAAGCATCATCGATGTACAACAAGATTCATCCAATTTAGGAAATAGCTCTTTGTCACTACTGATATGATTGCTGCAACCTTTATTCAAAACCCATATATTTTTATATACTTTTTTTGTATTATGGTTTGCCACAAACAAAGTCTCAAAAGCATTTTTATCATCCTTCATAAATTTTGTATGCACATTCCTATTATTTGATTTTTTAAATCAACACTTATATTGATAATGACCAAACCTTTTGCAATGATGACATTGTATATAAGACTTGCAATATTTCTTATAGTAACCATTTTCTAAAATTTATGCCATTAAATTTGAGATGTTTCATTCTAATTTGAATTTCCTTCACATCTATTATTTATGCTTTCATTGTATCCTTGTTGCTGATCGAATATGTTATTTCTTCCATCTTTGCCTCAAATACTTTGACCACGTTGATTGAGCCCAATCTTATATAAGACTCTCTTTGTTCATCATGTTTAACTATGATTGCAATTCCTTTTCAAAGGCTACCCCAAAGTTCTTCGAATTCAAGTGATATTCATGAGCTACTAATGAACCTTATAATTCATCAATTTACATCTCATTCAAATCTTTTAATTCTTTAATAGTTGCTACTACATCCTCAAAATGAAGTGTTAGACTTCGAAGAATTTTATTTATAACTAGGGAATATGTCATCTTTTCTCCATTGACATCTTATTAACCAATTTTTATGTAAGCAAAAATATTAATTAATAGTCTCATTATCTTTTATTCTAAGAAGTTCAAATGATATGTATAAAGTCTACAACTTTACCTTCACTTATCTAAACCTTTGTAAAAATTGTCTAAAATATCTCAAGCTTCCTTTGCAATTTCAACATTCATAATTTTCTCAAAAACAGATAATTCCACCTCTTAAAAGATGTGATATCTAGCTTATTGATTTCTCTTTTTGGCATAATTTTTTTCTTGCACTTTCGTTCGCTTTGAAACTTTGTTCTCGATAAGATCCCAAACATCAATATACTCAAAGAAAGACTGCATTTGTACTTTCCAGGTTCAAAGTTGTTTTTGCTAACAAATTTGAACATTTGAATAATCCATAAATTTTGTATAAGAACCTATCCTTTTAATCAAATAGCTTTTATAACAATTATTAAAAACACTAATCATTCAGTTTTTACCCTCCCAATGTGTTAATCATTGATGTTTAACACTCTTAAATTCTTAATACATTGGCCTTATATTTACAGGGAGATTACAACCTCTAACTAATCAAAGATGTTTACTTAGACTAGGATTTCAACTAATATCTAACAATACTTAGACTCAATTTCTATTTATATAGGTGGATTTTATTAAACAAATGACATTTATTTACTCGTTTCAACTTTCAATAATATAGGCCATAGTAATTAAATTTGGTCTCATAACCTGATTTAAAGCTTAGATTACGAGTTGAGCGGGTTATCTCAATTTGATTTAGGTAAAAAAAAAAAAAACAATATCATTTAACTTTTTAAATTAAAATGATGTTGCTTTGAGAACAAAAAATCAACTCGAGTTTTGACCAGGTTGTGGGTTGTCTTACCAGGTCGATCAAGTCAAATACAATCAACTTAAGGTTGACTTTTATTTTTAAAACCTAACATAGGCTGGGTGCAAGTTAACTAGATATTGTACTGACCAATCAGGCCAAATTTAATAATTGTACTACATGTATGAGGTAACAAAGACATTTTTGGTTTGATAATGGAAGAACCTTGGAATAGATGGGAATTGTGGTTCAATATGTCATAATCATTGTTAAGCCCTATTTGTCTTTGAGGTTGGAAAGCGCTTTTTCAAAAAAAAAAAAATTACTTCAAATTAATATTTTTTTTTGTTTTTATATATTGTTTTGATGTTCTGATGTAAAAAAAAAAATTAAAAATATCATTTTGACATATTTTTAAGCGAAAATCAATCACCACTACAATGCTAAATAAGCTCTTAGCCTATCACGTACACAATTATCCCAAATTGTTTTCTAATACAAAACTACTTACAAACCTTCACATTGCTTTATATAATAATATTTCTTTTCAATAAAGTCACTAAATATATGCTTTAATTGATAATATAAAGAGGTTGTGTGTGTGTGTGTGTATATATATGATGAATGCAATAAAACCAATTAAAATATTATTTTCAAGTGTTTTAATAACTTTATCTGCTTCATAATCTTATAAATGTTTTCATATAGTATATAAGAAAATTATCTAAATAAATTCTAATACACATGTTACATTATTGCAGATTTTACAATGATATTTATAATTTTCTATAGAGTTATTTTATCTAGACACAAACTAAACTCTAACACTCTGAACATACACACATAATTTTCTTTTGTAATTTTTTTAATTACAAAAGGATTTTAAAAAATAAAAAATTAAAAAATAAGAATCAAAATTCTTATCACAACTATTATCAATAAGTAATATCATCACTACTATCATTATCACTATTATTATTATTGCTAACATTTCATTATTGGTAATAATTATAGCATTCTCATTATTATTATTATTATTATTATTATTATTATTATTATTATTATTAGTAGTAGTAGTAGTAGAAGCAGTAATGTTACCACCAAAACAACAACAACTATTATTATCTCCATTAATTTTATTGTTGTTGTTATCATCATCATCATCATCATCATTATTGATTTAATTTTTGTTGTTGTAGTTGTTGTTATATTGAAAAAAATAAAAATAATGAACTTGATTTGAATAGAATTCAAAACTATAAAACTTTTACAAAAAAAACCAAGAAAAAAAATAAGAAATCAAAAGAAAATGGACCAAATTGAAATTATTATTATCATTGACAAAAATAAAATCATAAACATAATTTGAAGGATAAAATTGAAAGACATAAGAACTTTGACAAAAAAGCAAAGAAAAAAAATTAAAAATTAAAAATAAAAGGAACAAATCAGAATACCTCATATATAAAACTTAAAAACTAAGGGTTAAATTGATAGGAAATAAAACTTCAACAAAATAAAAAATGATTAAAAAACAACAATCAAAACTAAAAGGTATAAATATGAAAAAACAATAACAATGAGAACCATAATGTATTTACAGGGGTAGGAGAGACAAATGAAGAAAGAAAAAAATGATCTACGATACACTGATCATATTTAAAGTACATGCACTGTCTACAATAAAAGAGGAGACAAAGAGAAATTAAATAGGTTGGTTGAAGAAATTTTTTGATCATCAGAAACTGTCGCACGTGTCGCCTAAAGTGTACAAAAATTTCAATACGCGCCAACAACTTTTTAATTAAAAAAATCATTATTTTAAAGGGAAATTACATTACTACCATTAACCAAACTTACAATTAATAACAAAACCTAGGTTAAAAGACCCAAATACCCTTGACTACAAAGAACTAAATGTCTTGCATCCAAGGGTGCATGTGTAATTCTACTATGTATGAAAAAAAAAACCTAAATATCCCTACCTGAGACCACTAATTCCTTTTTACTCATGGGAGTGTTTTGGATATTTTATTATTCACAAAACATTGAATAGATGAAAATACCTCCAATCAAATCATTAAAGACTAATGCACTGCATGAAAATACCGAAATAACCTTGGTCCAAAGGCATGGAATTTTTTTATGGAAATGAGAAAATAATCATTACATTGCAGCAGTGAATAGAAAAAAAAATAAGGGCTACATTGAATCCTCCCTCTATCTTAGTTTTTAATATCACTTTATTAAGATTTTACCCACCGCCTAATATTTTTGTCTCTCCTCATGCACCATCTATATCAAATTGAAAGATCAAAAAATATCTGGATATTCTTAAAAAATAAATTAGTAAACACTCAATTATCAATAAAGATATTACAAAAATATCCGGACATTCTTAAACAATAAATTAATAAACAACCCAATTATAGAAAGTGTCACACAAAACCTATAAAATTATATGGTGTTATATACATACATACATACATATATATATATATATATATATATATATATATATATAAAGTGACATGTATAATATTAAGTAATTTTATATTACTTAAAAAGTAATTAATGATATTTTATTAGTTACTTTTTTATTTTTTTAAAATAAAAAAATATATAACTAATAAAAAATTATTAATTACTCTTGTATATAGGTTCAGCCCTCGCAATATAATTTGATGCCCGTGTTTTAGTACAAGTCAATGATTTAGAGGAAACTTTTTATAAGTTATTATACAACAACACTATTTAAAAGTTATTTTTATTTATTTAAATAAAAATCAAAATATATATATATATATATATATATATATATATATATATATATATAAACTTTGGAGGAAAATGTATTCATTGAATTAAAATTGTTTCTCTCGTTGATGTAATTTTTTCTTGTTTTTGTTTTCGCCAATAACATGTCTTTCATATGAACATCATGATTAATGAAAAAAAACTAATGGTGATTAAAATAAATGTTCTAACAACTTGAACTAAAGAGGAAAATTTTTTAATCAAAAACCTTATTTCCTTATTCACATATTTATTTTTGTTCTTGACAAAAATATTTTTTTTTAGAAGCATTATTTTTTTAAAATACACACACACACACATATATTATTTTTGTTGTTGTTGTTGAAGGTAATTTCTATAATAAAAAAAATATGGAACTTTTATGAATAAAAGTATAATTAAAAAATGAGAAAAATTATATAAAACATTTATGATAAGAAAATAGATGTTTCATTTTTACTAAATATCAATAAGTAAAATTTTAAAAACTAGGCATATTAGAGTATTATATAATTAATAGTATAGATACTTTTGATATTACCATATTAAATTCTAATGCATTTGAAAAACTATTGCATAATTGAATAGTTATTTAAATATTATTTTGATAAATTTATTTAAAGTTCCTTTTATTACAAAAATAAATAATAATAAAAAAGACTAATCAATTGAAAAAAGAAACATGCTAGGGATCTCATTAAATCCATTTTAACCCAAAACTACATGTAATCAATTGAAAAACCCAAAATTAAACTGAATAAAAAACCTTTCTTGAGCTATTATCTAATTTTTCTGACAAGATAAATAATCCAAGCCGTATAAATAATACTCCTCTCACTAAACCATATGATAAATTGTTCATCTTGGTTGACAATGTTGTTTATAAGAAAGTTATTAAGAATTTAGCCAACATGAGAATACAAGAGAAAATAATTTAAGAATATATAATTATAAAATTGACTTACTTAACAAAAGGTCTTAACTCATTGCAATTAAATATCACATAATTATGTACTTGTCTTAAGTCAATATTTATCGGATATTTTCAGGAAACTATATTTTTTGACAATAGTCATCCAGGATGAGAAATTATTGATAAATTCCTACTCGAAGACACTTCACCAACATCATTATGTCTTAGAACATGGTTGATTTTTGTTCTCATGTAAGGCTCAAAATAACACAAGATAAATATTAAAATTTCTTCAATAATATAAACATCGCATATTGAAATCTCAACATACACCTTGTTTTTAACTTTTTTCTTAAGCTTGAACATGTAGTTATATGAAAAGTAAATATAGATTAAATGATTGAATGTTTTTTTTAAAATAAAATAAACACTTAGGATGCAAATAACTCTTAACCTATCAAATGGATACATCCATCTATATTACACAAGCCCTTCATCTTTTTCTTCATACATTAAATGTATGGGTAAATGCTTTATTTGGTCGAAGAAAAAGGGAGAAAAGATCATTTCAAGTTGCTCCATGTGTTAGGAACACAACTTATTCGAGCAAACATTTCTTAAAAAATGAGACATTTATATCTCTTTTAGAAATAAATCCCTATAAGCAATTAGAATGAGTGTTATATAAACACGTGACATTTATAACTCTTCATTCCATACAATATGTATTCTTTTAAGTTCACCAATATAGTTATGTTCAAAGCATATCCATTAGAAAATTACAAACTCTTAAGTCATTTATAGACAAGAAATTGTGCCTTTTTATAAAAGACAAATGTGGTTTTAAGCTTTATGACATGTACCCTATCATAAAACAATTTTATATTTTAATAATGACAAAAAAAAAGTTATATCTATTGTAGCTTTTATATTATAAAAAAAATGATCGTTTATAACTATGTTAAAAATATTTCCAAACACGTTATTTTTTATATGCATGACATCCAAATTATGGTTGATGAAATTTGTTTTTCAACAAGTAAGCTCCCAAAAATATATTATACTTTACCCAATTATTGGTTACGCAAAACTAGAAAACTTCTGCTTACCGGATTGAAAATCAATAACAATGTCCTTATATTGAGAGACTACAACATATAATTATTCACCTAATAGTACTAGTGGTGTAGCATCCCATTTAGTTTTACCTTTCAAAAATTCCTTTTTGTTATTTCTATATCGTTTATGACTTGGCAAAAACCTCTTGTGGTAGTTGAAAAGGAAGCTTTACCACCATTCATTAAGGTGAAAGCCTTGTTGTTTTTCATATAATATGAACAAGCTAACTTTATATATGTATTCCATCTAGAAACTATCTCATACACTGAAAAATTATTTATAATCCATATTAAAGCTATCTTTATTTGGAAATTTTGTTTTTCTTAAGACATCATAAGTCAAAGCTCCAAGTGACTATTATTGATTCAACTCAGCAATCAAAGATTGAAGATAAACATCTATATTTCTATGTAGACTATATGGGTCATGCATGATCATAGATAAGAACATGAATTTTGGTTATATAAGCATCCTTAGGGACAAGTTATAAACTGTTAGTATAACTTCCCAATAAAAATAGGGTGTAACAAAAGACTCAAATAGATTGTACTCATCGATACATAAACTAAGACGTATATTTTATGGTTCCATTAAAAATTAAAAATGCACCCTATTATACTGCTTTTAAGCTTGACCATTAAAAAGGTGCATTATGACTTCATCCACCACATCATGCCAATGATGCCATGTCATTTGCTCTTTTATCTTCTAAGATATAAATAATCTTTATATCATAAAAATGATCAGAAAGTATCTTAGTTTTTTATATATGACAAGTGTTCTTCCTCTACCAATATTGGATTTTTACCGAGCATGCTTATAGGTTTTGCACTCGGTTAAACTTATATCTTTAACATAGTATAACATGTAAAACCTTAGGCACATATCAAGTTTTTTGTATTCTAAGCTATAGGGTTTTATCATGAATTTTGCAATAGAAAATTTCTTTTTCAACTTATTCCCTTTAGGTAAAATGTTTTTTGTCTATTCAATAATGCTATGATAATCAACCTATAATCTGGCTTAAATGTAAACACTCATGCAATGACCAGTAATTTATTGTAATTTATGCACTCATCCCATAATAGTTTAGTGAAGTCTTTTAAAAGTTTAGAAACCTTAGTTTCATTTGGTTCTTCATCTATGCATGAACCTTCATTTGAATAATCATAATTCATTCTTATTGTATTCATCACCATACTCCTATAATGATTATTAATATCTTTTAGAACTTTATGTATGTTACTAAAACAAAATGTTAAGCCAACAATTCTTTCTAACATGATTTCATAAGAAACACAAGATTTTCCTTGTAAAACTAACATGTGTATTTCTTTAAAAACCATTTTTTTTAAGATGCATCGTCACAGTATTTGATTGGTGAAACTTTTTATTTTCACACTTCACACATGAACATTTAATTTTATCTTCACTAATATTCTTTGCATTTGAAAGTATGAAATTAATTAACCCCTAACCCTTTTACAATAATTTTTCCTATACAAGCTTTAGGGTGAATCTCAATACATCCAAGAACGATCATCAATTACTTAAAAATCCTATATAGAATATTGATGATAATATTTATTAATAATATAATCATCAATTCAAAATTCAACTTTGATCATTAAAAATGAATTCACAATCAAATAATAAATTATCATTTGTATAAAAATTCAATGTTGCTTCAAAATATGAACTAAATAAATCAAATTAACAAGTAAATAGTAACCAACTAAATATCTATCATTTTCTCAATTCAAACTGATTCCATATAAATTAATACAATTTAATTATTATCAATTACATAAAAAAAATTAAATTTCCCAAAATTTCTAACTTAACAATAATATTGATATAATGTAATTGGTATTCATTAAATAACACATCATTTCTTCCAATATAACATACTTAAGTTATAAAATCAAACTCAATTTAATGAAATTGGAAACAAATTAATTTTTTTTATCAAATACTAAACAAAGCATAACATGCAAATCATACTTTAATACAATAAAATTCTATATGAAAAGGTTGTAAAACACTTAAATATATAGGCAAACTATAAATACTTAATAAAAATATCAATAAATTAATCTAAAATATAAATTGGTAGGTTTGTTTACTTGGTGTAAGGACTATTTAGAAAACATTCAATCAAGACGATGGTGTTGACACTATTAAGTGCTGGGGTGGCCAAATTTGCGAGGATGAGGCCTAAATTTGTCGTAAAATAAGGTGTAGGGGTTGTTGTTTTCTGCAGTTAAAGAAAAAGAAGAAAAGAAGAAGAAGAAAAAGAAGAAAAGGGGGATGGAATTATTGTCGGTTATAACACTTTTAAATTTTCTCAATCATTTCGTCAGCAAATAATGAAGTGACATGTTACCGACGGAATTACTAACAAAATATTTCTTGATTTTTTAATTATTTTTATTCTATCAACAATTCCATCATTAATTACCAACGGAACATATTTCATTGTTAATGATGCTAGTAATGTCTAACATATATTTTTTGTTGATATTTTCATCGAACATTACCAATGAAATATTTTCCATTGATAATTTTGTTACTATTTAATAATTTTCTAGTTGCGTCAAGGGTTCAAAAAGGGTTATGATAAGGGAAAATTAAAAGTTTTAGTAAGGGTTAGATGTTATAAAGAAGTAATGACACATTATATATATTGAAACGGAAAGTCAGAAACTTACTATGGTAGTAGTTTTAAATCCATAAAATGTCAACTTCAAACATCGTGTTATTTAATTGTATGATTTAAAAAAAAAATATGTATTATTTTATTCTAGGATTAGAGGCCACTAGTTATGTGACCCACACTTCACCGCGGGTCAGATAAATATTTTTGATAAAAAAAACAAAAAAATAAATATGCTAGCTTTTCAAATTTATTTTTCTTAAAAAAATTTAATTATAAATCAAAAGGCCTATGAGAACTATTTGTGTCAATAAATGCACAAAAAAAAAAAAACAAAAGTGTTAGCGTGTCTATTCAGCTCGTTTAGTTGCATGTTAAATATTTTTTTTCAATGTAAAAGAATTAATGTGTAAGTGCTATTAACACATTTTTATACATCAAGTAAGAAAATGTAACCGTGAATTATAAAGTCGACGCTTACATATAATAAAGCATAATAAAGATCATATACATTAATAAAAATATATAAGATCTCAAGCTAATTTTTAACATAGATGAAAAATGAAACAATGTTGTAATTGCTATAGTGAAACATTATTTTCTTAGTTAGTGTAGAATAAAATTCTGAAAACAAAAAGTGTAAAGAAAAGAAATATTAAAAAAGATAAATAAGATAAAAAAAAAAAAAGTCTCGAGTGAACTTGAAAGCCAACTTAAGTGAACAAATAAAATGCATGACCTAGGACATGAAATTGGGACTACCATAAATAGCAGAGCAAAAAAACTACCAGGAAAAGAAATATTTGAAAAAAAATGCTTTTAAAAAAGGACCAAAGTTGACTAGGGCTAATCTTTCAAATCTATGACTTGGGACATGAGACCAGGATGGCCCATTTAAAGACAAACCTGGAAAAATAAAAAAGTCAGGTTATTAACCAAACAAATATTGAGGGATGAAAGTGAGAAAAAAAAATTCAATAAAAAAACAAAAGTAAAACAAAATAGCAATTAAAAGAATTATGACTAAATTCAACACAAAAACCAACTGAAATTAAATGTTTAGAGATGGAATTGAAAAAAAAATGATTAAAAAATAACGATTAAAAGAATTGGCACCAAACTTGACATAAAAATTCAATGAAAAGAAATGTTCATGGATAAAATTGAATAAAAATAAATAAATCAAGAAAAAAATTGAAAAAAAATAGCAATTAAAAGAATAAGGACCAAATTTGATAAAAAAAAAAAACTAACAAAATCAAGCAAACAAGGATGAAATAAAAAATAAAATATAATTAGAAACAATCAATGTAAATAAAACAATTTCAATTAAAAGAAGGACTTGATCAATAGAAAAAAGAAAGTGAAGGGTTGGTATAATTTTTTGCATAACCGACAAGCAATCCGATAAAGAAAGAGAAGGAGAAAAAAAAAAAAAAAGGCAATTGGCACTAAAACAAACCTCACTACTATACATGCGCCACCTAAAGAGAAAGAGGACACCGAGATGCATCAAGTTATATGGTGAAAGCTTACTTTCAATCATTATCATCAATTGCATGAGCCACTAATGCATGCTAGGCACATGTTAGTAGCCTTTATTTTTATTATTTTCTTATGTGTACAAAACCAAAAAAACTTATATGACTAAACAACAATAACAAAAAAAAAAATCTTATAAAATTACAACCAAGCCCTTAAAATCAAAGCTAAAAAATTTGAATAGTGAAGATAATAGAGTAATTCAACTGTTCATAAAATTATAAAAAATCAAAAATACCACTAGGACTAAATAACATTAACAATAAAACCATTAGGAAATGACAATTAAACCATTTAAGCCAAGGATAACAAATTTGCATGATAAGAGTACTTGTGTAGTTTAACTATTCATGATAAAATTGAAATTAACATAAAGCTCTTGGATCAAAGTTCTAATTATTTATTTTCTAAGAGCAATATAGTTACAGTACTATTATAAAAAAAAAGAAAATGATGCGGCTTTCAAACTAATCAATAATTACAAATTAATCATATGCAAATATCATCTATCCTTTCTAGTAAAGCTTTAGAATTAAAAGATGAAAGGTAAAAAGATGACTTTATTTCAGCACCGGATACATTTAACTGTGGATAGAGTACACTGAAAAGTACACGCGGGGGTTTAGTATTTTACTTGATTAGAAAGCACTAGAGTTTTGGTGGGTGGTGATTAAAGTTTAAACAGCAAAAGCAGAATAAACAAGTGTACTGTTAATTTACCGTAACCAGCTAGCTATATATCACCTAGTTACTTTGTTTTCACATGCGGCGCGTGTATATTAAGCGGCGTATTGTAACTATATATGTTCATACACAAACAGGTCGCAAGTAACAGTTACCAAGACTTTCCGAGGAAATATCATGGGTTCACATCAAAGGCCAGAGGGCGAAGGGTGTGACTTGTGAGGATAGGGTGGGTGGGTGGGTGCCCTTTTTAGACCTAACGATAAAAGCCTATAAAAAAATAAAAAAATAAAATAAAAACCCTATCTGGGACCCCTTTGCCCTCTCTTTCATCATTTATTCAGACGAAAGGTCCTCATGCTTCGCCCATTTAGGGATGTATAGTTGATTATTAAGCTGAAATGCTACTGATGTTAATAATGTTTAGGGGCTGCTGGCTGCTGCTGCTATTAGCAACTGTACGTGTATATATGTTCAGTTCAGAACTGGGTAGCTATATATCCAGCTAGGGTTGGACCAGTGCTCATAACTAGCTCTAGAGATCCAACCACAGAAGAAACACATATCACTCGCACTATGATCCAGTCAAAACGAAGTGTTTTATCTTCTTACATACCCTCTGAGAAGTATTTAATGTTTATATTTATATAACATCTTTAATTAAGCAAATCCCCGTTTTTCAATAGCTTCAAAAACTCAGCCACTTCGGAAGGGTCTCCATGAACTTACGTGCCAACCAGGGATAGCAGGAGGAGGAGGGTCATCTAGTTGTTTATTTATTTATTCAAATAAATCGTGTTCATTTATTATTATTAACCAATGCATGGAAGCATCAAGGATGGGTCTCCATCATGTAGCTGGTGGCAATATCCCTTTCATGAGGATGATAATGGTAACAACTGTCATGCCCCATAGTCTAGGGCTAAGTAGCATAGAGTGGGAGACAAATTTCATGAGGGCTAAGCTACTTGTGGGTTAAATAATGGTGTAGCGACTGGGAGAGACTATTGCAGTGGACCCATATGTAGGGGAGGGGGACACATGCAAATCAACCACGTAGCTTCCAAAGGAACTTCAATGGAGGCGAGGATACCCAAATAATTCCTTTTTCAAATATTATGGGCAGTAAACAAGGGGCTTCAAGCACTAATTGGATTAGCAGCTGCTGCAGCAGTGTAGCAGCAGCCGCATATATACGTGTGTATGCATATATCTATATATATATATAGATATACACAAAGTCCAGAGGCCAGAGCTACCACCACCAGCCTCCTCTTCTATAACCCCACACTAGGAGTCTATTGCCTCTGCCTCTCTGAGAAACCGTTGAGCCTCTCTGGCTGTTAAATCGCTTTCGCTCTTCATTAGATGACACAGAGCCCATGGCTAACTTGGCTAGCCCCCTTCATTTATTCATGTTTGTGGTGCCATATATTAATCAATACGAATCTCTTTTTAATTTTCTACCTCTTTTTTTTTTTTTTTTGCCTGACCATGCTCACAAAATATCATTATATCCGAGCGACAAGAGGTGACCGCAGAACTATCTTGTTCCGTATATACTTGCAAGTCATTGGGAAAATATAAGTAAGAAATAAAAGTCGGGCATTTCTCGGTAGATCAATGGCAGTGGCAGTTTTATCCAAATCAAATTATATTAATCCAATTAGATTGAATCTAATTGTATAGTACAATTTCATTAATGTCTTGCAGGAAAAAAGAAGAAGAAGAAGAAGAAGAAGAAGAAGCTCAGCTAAAAAGCTCAAGTTACTAAATGAATTATCAGCAATGGCAGTGGCATAATTGCTGTTTAATTTCCTTCAAGATGGAAGCACAGCACCCGAACAAATGTTAGATTTTCGCCCAAAATATACTCTAACACGAACCGATCCTTAATAAGTGGCTTCTGAACGTGTTCATCTCTGTTTGCATTTGTCGTTAGAGTTGTCGGGTTCTGAAGAAACCTGAACGATTCCTGCTTCTTTATGGTTCCCTTCTCCTTTTTCTCTTTATCACAGGGAGCTATCATTTAATTAGTTTTCTTTCTTTTACTGACTGAGTCCTAATTTTTCTTTTCTTTTTTATCACCACCTTTTCAGTAAGCAAATTAATTAGTTAGTAAATTTTGTAACAAAGAAAGGAAAAAAAAAAAAAAAAAAGTAGCAGGTGTTGCCTGTTAGCACAATATATAGGATTTCCTTTGTTTTGCCCTTTCGTTTTACACCTCGAAAGCAGCCTAGCTAAGCCTATCTAGCTAGCTCTAGCTTGCACGCCATTGATTCCCAATTTTTAGGGAACTCAATCCAATTTAATTTGTTGAATTCTATGTGTACGCGGATGAGTATCATTAGGGAAAAACGAAAAATTTACACGAAGAGGATGGACATAGCATATGCACATAAATATATGTTCGAATTTGTGCTGTTCATGCCCTACTTAAATTATATAATCCAAAATCAATTCATGAATCGATATGTGCTTATATGTTTAATTGGCTTGATTTGATCAAAAATCTTCAATAACTTATTGATTTGATGGTAAAAGTAAATTAAGTATCTATATTAAATGGGTGCGCATGGTATGCTTGCCAAATTGAGAATATTATGTATTTGATATTCACCTATATATATATATATATATATATAAAAGAATCTCCATCATAAACTATCTATTAAGTGGTTATGATAAAAGTTTGAAATTAAAAAGTTTATTTTTTCTATGATCTCAAGGTTTGAGTCATGAAGTTACTAATATTAATGGCCACTAAAAACTTATTTAAATGTTAATTTCAGGGTCTGTGAAAATTAGTCAAGTTGCATGCAAGCTGGTCCGAATATTTCACATGAATAAAAAAAAAATCCCACCATATATATATATATATTCCTTATGAATAGATTTCATCAAAATATATATATGTTTTTCGTAACCAAAATCAAACCTGATATTAGGGCAGATGAATATTATTCTTTAAACCAATTGTCCACCGAGTGCTCATGATTGAGAAAACGTTCTCATTTCTAAAGTATTTCCAAAACATTAATTTGACACGTTTAAATGTGTATGGGGGTGGGTGCACAAAACAATCCTTTAAAAGTAAATGCTCATTTACGTACCTCACAATTGTTTCTTAATATTGGCCACTAGAATAAATAAAATATAAGAGGACACTGTGTTACCAAAAACAAAAACAAACTAATGGGGTGGTGAATTTCACCATTCCCCTAGAAACATTGTACTATGAATCAAGAACAGTGAATTCATCATCTCGTCCTTGAAAAAAGAAAAAGAAAAAACAAGGGTGTAGGCTAATGATTTGGAGAAGAATTTATTTTTGTAATGAGATTATTTTAACATTTTAAAATTAATCAGGGATAATATGAGTTTTTTAATTTTTTTTATAGTAAAATTACACTGATGCTCTTAAAAGAAAGAAGTTGTTTGTCTATAATAGAGGGTTTTTTTATTTTTTTTTATTTGATTGTAAACAGTAAATTAATTATATTACCCTTGAAATTAGAAAAAAAAAAAATTGCACTGACAATGGGGGCTTCTTTTTCCTTTCCATTTCTATAAGCATGGTTAAAAGATCTACTTGCTCTTAAATCTATTTTCTTAAGCCTAGGGTTACAGGGTATTTTAGTCTTTACAACTAGTTTTTTTTGTCGTCATTGTCTTCGTTCAGAAGAAATTTAGTCTTTTAAAAAATAATAATAAAAAAAATCATTGACGCGAGCTAAAAACATGTTAGTGGCAACCCTATCGTCTTTGACTAATTCTAGTGGCTGAAAAGACCATTTTGGAGTGTCGTCACCTTCGTCTCAAAGCCTCCTTCATGGATATGAGGCATGTGCATTAAGAAGATCTCATTTTTTTAATTGCTATTTTTTTTTGTAATCTAAGATAATTTTTAGTGTTGCATTTTTTTTATTCCACCCTCCATAAATCTTAGATTTAATTTTTATTCTTTGATTGTTTTTTTTTTTTTTTTGCAAAATTTTCAAGATTGGCTTTTTTTTACTCAATTTCATTCTTCAACATTTAATTAGTTAGAATTTAAGTTTCTTGATTAAGCCCGTGTCCAAGATTTCACAGGTTGCAAGTTTTGAAAAAACTTAGCTTCATAAGGGTTTTCAAGGATTGCTTTGGTTTTTATATTATTTTTTAAGAGACTGTTTTTTCGATTTGATCCTTCAATATTTATTTAATTGAAGATTTAGCTCTATTTTTTTTCTCATACTTTCTATAACCTTGGTTTTATCATTCTTTTTTTTTTAAAAAAAAAAAATAGGTTACCTTTGGTCTTTTTATTTGTTGCTTTTTTATTAAATTTATTTTTAAAAAATAAATTTTATTCTTGAACTAAATAGAATTGATTGATTGAATGTAGGCCAATGCTCACTTCATTTTGTTTTGTTCGGTTTGCTTTTCTGGGACATTGCTATAGCAATCCATATGGCTTTTTCTACTGTTGTCATCAAATTTTTATAGTCTGGTTTGAACTTTGAACCGTCTTGGCAAGACAATGTCTATAATGAAGTGATAGTGGGTAATAAAATAAACTTGAGTTTGTAATTTGATAGTATGCATTGATAATATGATGATTTGGATAGCAAGATAAATCTCAAATTAGTAATTGTTTTTATGTGATTAACATAAAAATTAATTATTGATTCATTTTTTATAACATAAAAGAAGTTTATTATTATAATGTGTTATATTTTTTATTATTATTAACATGGGTGTTTGAGTTAGCTTGCGTGCACCTCAACTAATTTCATGCACGGGTTCTTAAAGTGAATGACCATTAAGTCTTCAATAGCTCTGAGGTTTGTAGGACTCGAATTAGTAATTTATAGAGAGTAAATTTAAGGTTTGACCAGTTGAATTATACCCCTCAAAGTTATAATGTGTTATATTTAATTTGTGACATTGTGTAATGATTTTGTGTATAAATTTATAATGTCAACCATATAAATTTTGAAAAGGAAAAAAAAGAAGTCCAAAACGGAATTATCCCATAACTAAAAATCATATAATTATGCACGAAAACTAGCAATGAAAAATGAAGAATGCTAACCAAATTAACGATGACCTTTTAATTAGTGACGGAAAAAATCTATTATTAGTTAGCGATGATGCTCCAGCTATAAGACAAGGGTTAACAATTACTTTTTGGTTAGCGATGACCTTTTTGGTTAACAATTACTAATTTTCTTGGATGTTGCTCTATGCTGTTTTTTTTTTATATTATCCTCTAAATTTTTACAGTCTGATTTAAACCTTCTCAATAAACATTTTTTTATAGAAAGTTTTTTATATAAAAATCAATTATTTTGATGATCGCAATCTTTCCCAACTAAAATAGAACTAATAAGGAGAAAAATAAAATTAAATATCAAAATATATTTTCTTAAACATTCAAGATTGATCACTCAATATCTAAAAAAAGATAGGGGGATTAAAATGAATGTGTTAAGAAAAGTTTCAACTTGCTCTCTATGTTATCTGAGATTTTCACTCTAGTCTCCTAATTTTCAATTCAACCATCTCTCCTAAAAAAGATATGTAATTGTAGGCTAATTTGAGCTTCAAAAGGCAAATCACACAAAATAAAAATTCAAGAATCAAAGTAAAAATTAAAAAAAAAAAATACACCACTCCAACCTCTAATGTATTACGAGAGAGTGCACAGTAATTCTAAAAACCTTGCCTTTTCGTATAGAGTAATAATTTACTTAAAATCAACTGGAAAGAAATTTAATTTCATCAAAGAAAAAATTAGACCCTAAATTAGTAATTGTTTTTATGTGATTAACATAAAAAAAATTAGATTTATGAATGTGTTAATGAAAGTTAGATTTTTTATAACCTAATATTTAAAAAAGATAAGGGATTAAAATGAATGTGTTAATAAAAGTTTCAACTTGCTTTCTATGTTACTAGAGAGTTTCATTCCAGTCCTTTATCTTTCAATTCAATTCTTCCTTCTAAAAAAATATGCAATTGTGGGTTAATTTAATCTTCAAAAAGCCAAATAACACAAAATAAAAATTTAAGGATTAAAAGTGAAAATTATATAAAAATAAAAAAAATACACCACTCCAACCCCTAATGTATTGCGAGAGAATGCACAATAATTCCCAAAACCTTTCCTTTTCGTATAGAGTAATGATTTACTTAAAATCGATTGGAAAGAAATTTAATTTCATCAAAGCAAAAATTAGATCAAAAAATACTGCTATCAATTAAAAAAAAAAAAAAAACAATTTAGAACATGATGTTGCTTATGCAGGTTTTAAGTTGTTTGGCGAGTAGGGCATAAGCCAGGTGCTGAAAGTGAGATTTATACGCTAGGGCACTGACTGGACGGCCCCGACTGCCTGATAATTGAACTTTACGTGTGTGATCAAAGCATGATCCACATGTACTTTGAAAAGTGGCTAAGGCAGAGCATCCTTGATGATGACACTCTTGAGAGGTTTTTTTTATTATTATTAATCTTGTGATCAATAATGCTTGTCGTTTGGTTCACATTCAGAACTATTTTTGCCTGGTAAAGTCCGCATGTAATCCAATGGAATTCCATGTCAAAATCCCTCTCTTTGACTATAAGACTTCAAATTCCTTTTGGATTCTCGGAGCTTGAAAAGGAATTTGGAAAATACAACTTTAATGATGCGTATACATGTCACCTCCCGCACTGCTATTCCTTCGTCGGCTCTAAAAATATAATCAATTGAATTATTTTTTTCCCTCTAAACATGATAGAGAAAGTAGATGGAGATCGTTTGATTTATTTTGATTCAATTGATTTTTGTTTTTTAAGCAATTTTGAAGTGTTTTGGTTTGGAAAGTGATTTATGAAAGATTTTTTTAAGGAATTTTTTAGATGTTTTTGTTGTTAAGATAAGTTGCAAAATGAATTTTTAGACCGTCATTTCTTCCTAGTTTTTCAACCATTACAATGATTGTTGGATTTTGAAAACACAACCTAGCCGGTGATAGGACACATGTTGCCCACTTAAAAGGAACTGGGAGTGTTGATTTTTTTTTTTTTAATATTATCATTTAACACCTAGTTGATTTTGAATTAGTCTTTATCATTTATTTTGGTTTGATTTCTATGAGATTATTATAGTTCAAAAAAATATCATAATATTAGTTAGCGCTTAATTTCGTGACCTTCTATTTTTTATCATACAATTAAATATAAAAGTCTTAAAAAAATGTTATTAACCCAATGGAGTCTATGATCCGGATCACATGTTTAACATGTTAATTTGGATTGATTGGAATTTGGACTTCTTAATTTGTTTTGATGTTATTTTTATGGGTTAATGTGGTCTCAAATAAATGTCCTGATATTTTTTTAGTACTCAATTATGCAAATATCTACTTTTGTTGTCATACAATTAAGTGAAAAAATAGTTTAAAACATAAATTTATTAAATTCAATGGAGTCCATGACTCGAGTTATGTATTTGATAGGTAAAGCCTTGAAGCCATGGTCGATCTAATATGTCATCATCACAATATTAAAATAAAATATGATATCTTGAAATTTTTTCTTTAAATCAAACCATGTTTTTTTGGATCATTTAAATTGTCTTAAGACTTATCAAATCAATTAAAACATATTAGGATAACTCATATAAAATTTAATTTGAAAATTAAGTTAGATAAAAAATTAAATTAAAAGATTTTAAATTTAATTTATGGCTAAGTTTAATAACAATACTGAAAACTTTACCGTGACATGAATTTTTTCTTGTTAGATTCAAACAAATCTTGGTACAACCTGCAACATAATTCTAGCTCGATACCTTGTATACATATTGGATCATAGAAAGCCCCACACACACACACACACACAAAAACACAAAAGCTATTTCTAAAAGGACGTATGTGTAGGAAGCTAGAGTTATTGTATGGGCCTCATCTGCCAATTAGTGAGGCGTCGATAGTACAAGTTAGTATCTGAGGCCACGCTGTAATTGGATTCTTAAAGGAGTTTATATTATTTATTCGTTATTCGCTATTCGTTATTCGTATGTATCAGATAAATTTTTATAATATAAAAAAATATTCAAACATTATTAATATATTTTCTAATAAAAAAATAAATTATAAACTTAAAACATATTATTAACATGTTTTCTAATAAAAAAATAATCATGAATATAAGATATGATATATATTAGATGATATTTTTTTAAAATATTAATATTGTGATATATTTTTTTAATTATTGAGATAACGACATATTAATTTTTATAAATTAGATTAATTTTTTATAATATAAAAAATATTCAAGCATTACTAATATATTTTCTAATAAAAAATAGATTGTAAACTTAAAACACATTATTAACATGTTTTCTAATAAAAAAAATTCATGAATATAAGATATGATATATATATATATTAGATAATATTTTTTAAAAATATTAATATTGTGATATATTTTTTTAAAATGTTGAGATAACGACATATTGGATCGATCTCAGTTAACCTATTAAATCTGTAACCCAGGTTATAAGACCATGATAACTCTTTATAAAACAAATCAAAATAAATCATGAAGGTTAATTTCTAATCAATTAAATGTTGAAGAATGAATTTAAAAAAAAAACAATACTCGATTGAACCCGTGTTAACTTGTTAAACTTATGACCCATATCAAGAGATTGGGATATCTCTATAAAAAAATATAAAAATACAAAATTCAATTTTTCAACCAACCAAATGTTGAATGATAAAATCGAAGACCAAGAGTGAGTTAACTCAGGCCAACTCGTTAAACTCATGACCAAGATCATAAGACCAAGAGAACTTCAAAAAAGTAAATTAAAAATTACGAACTACATTTCCAACAAATCTAATGTTGAATGTTAAAATTAAGGAAAAAAAACTAAATCCATGAGATTAGAATAACTTCATAGAAATCAAGTTCAAAATAATTAAGAAGCCTAATTCCTAAATAACCTATTATTAAATGGTGAATAAACTAAAAAAAAAAAAAAAAGATGATTGAGTTGTTGGAGGGTAAAATGAAATAATAAATAAAAAAAAAACCTAAAAAAATGAACTGAGTCAACCTGTTAAACTCGCAACTCAAATAATAAAATCATGTTAAAGTGAAAAAAATATTATGAAACCCAATTAAAAAATTATTCAATTAAAAAATCTTTAAAAAATAACTTAAGTTAAGTTAACTTATTAAACTCACAACCTATTTAATGAAATCGAGATAAAAAATAAAAAAAATAAAAAAACTCAATTTCCAATAAATCTAATGTTGAAGATTAAAATCAAGAGAAAACAATTAAGTCTGTGAAACTAGCATATAACCCAACAAAAAAAAAAATAAAAAAATTACAATCCACAATTCTTAAAATCACCCAAGATTGAAGGAATGAAAAAAAAAAAAAAAACTTAAGAAAAATAGGATTGTTGAGGGTGAAATTGAAAAAAAAAAACTATAAAATACTTTTTCAATTAATAGTACTTTGTGAGTTTGATTATAGTTATTTAACTACACTCTTTAGTGTTTTGTTAATAATTAACTAATATTAGTAGCAAAAAAAATTGCTAAAATATAGCTTGGCCCCTAAATTATATTTGTGCTCACAATTAAGTGTTTTGTTAATAATTAATTAATATTAGTAGCAAAACAATATTGCTAAAATATAGCTTGGCCCCTAAATTATATTTGTGCTCACAATTAAGTCCTTAAGTGGTAGGAACTGACACATCACATACAATTAATCATATAATAATACTAAAAAAAAAAATGAGATTCTAAGACTTTCTTGCTAATTTCATCATATCATTTTGTTTAATTATTACTTGATATGAAAATGATAAAACCAAAGTGTCTCTATCATGAACTTCTAGCAAAAAATTATAAAAAGTTTTTTTCAATTTACTGTAAGGATTTAGCGTCGTTTGATAAGATAATAATAATAATAAAAAAAAACATGAATATATATTCAATTTTTTCTTTTCATTAAATAAAGAATTTATTATATATTTCGATTTTTCTTTCAAATCAAAATCAATTATATTCAGAAAATATATTAAAATCTAAACATAAAATGCATCATAACATCAAATACTAAATATCATTAATGTAATATAATTTTTTTCATTTACATTGACTAAATATAAAAATAGATTTTGCAAAGGAATTGGACAACGCAGTTGCTATATATTCCAAAGACTCTTTTAGCACCTTTAAAAGAGTTTGCACTGTAAAAATTCGACAAAAGTGAAGTCAATTATATTTAAAAGCATTATTTAAAGTATTTAATATACGTTAAAAACAAATGAGAATCAATTATATTTATTACGGATATTATTAAATAAGTGTTATTATACATGATAATATCTTTTAGAGTTCACCATAAATTCTATAAAAAAAAATGAATATTTTATTTATTTATTTATTTGTTCTTACAATCTTATTCCCTAGGGTTAAACTTCCATGAATACATCTATAATAGTAATTAATTGAAGAAAGAAAACATATTGGTATAGCAGACACACGCATGGAATAAATAAAAAATAAAAAAGAAGGAGAAGGAGAAATTACCCTTCGAAGACTGGACTTGTTGTCTTTCTCTTGCTTTTGTACGCATACGAATTCGGATCTTCCCCCGAAAACATGTTGGTATAGCGGACATCGGCCCATTGGTTCTTGAAAATAAACGTGGACCAAGCTCCGGCCCACCTTTATAGGGCTGCTAAAATTTGAAAATGACGCCGATCGAGAATCCTAATTTCCCTCACCGCGTATTGTTTTTAGTCCCTATTTATTTGTTAGAATTTTTTTTTTTTCTGATTTCTTGAATAGTAAATTATTATTTTTTAATGTTTAATAGTGTATTAAAAAATAAATTGAAAATATTTTTTAGTATTCGGTTATATCATGAAAAGTAAGTTAGAAAATAACTTTTAAATTTTTTTTCAAGTTTATTAAAAGAATAAGGATCAAATTTAACAGATAAAAAAATTGAAGGGGGATGAAACTGAAAAAAAATATAATTTTATAAATTATTTATAATAAAATAAATAGCAATCAAAAGAGTGGAGATCAAATGTAACAAATAAAAAAGTTGAAAAATGATGAAAAAAAAAAAAATCCAATTTTATAAATAATTTCAAATAACAATGTATAACAATAAAAAGAATAGGGACCAAATCTAATAGATAAAAAAATCAATTAAAAAAATATAAGAGAAAAAAATAACAATTAAAAGAATGAGGACCAAATTGATATAAAAATCAGGTTTAATCAAATTCTAATGGATGAAATTGAAGAAAACAAATTCAAAATAAAATATATAGAAATCAAAAGATTGGGGACTAAATTTGATATAATTAATAAATAACAAGATATTTTTGTATTTCTCGCAATTTCTGCGAAATATTTTTTCGCTCAAAATAAAAGGAAAATACTTTTTTGGAAACCAAGCATAAAATTTTTTTTGACTAGAAAGTGTTTTTTATTTGCCAACTTTTCTAATGATAAATAAACATAAGAAAGTTTGTAAAATGATTTCCTAAAAAATCAATTTATATGAAATAAGCGGGCCCTCGTTTACATGTCTATACATAAATCTAAATGATAAGTAGATTTTGATTAAAAAAAAATAAGTTGTTGGATTTTGAGTAAAAAAAAATAGCATATTGTTATTTGGTCGAAATTGCACTTATTTATCGAGTTTTGAAAAAAAAAATACAATTTGTACCATGAGTAGAAAAAATTCAAATATGAGAAAATGATCAAAGTACACTCATATATATTATAAACAACATTAATTGATTGAAATCGATTTCTCATCTCTCTTTCTCTTTCACAGTAACAAACAATCCATACTCCAAGTCTTATCATCATCATTGTTATTTTTGCACGATGTTGAATGATTGAGTGACCTTTTGGAATTGAAGAGGTTTTGGATTAACCACAAAGTTATGATTCAAGAGAGTTACCACATAGTATCATGGTTACTAGAAATCCTATGGTCTGTAAAAAATTAGGTAAAGGGATTAGTTGTAAGGAGAAGATGCATTTGGGTAAAGGGACATATGATATGTTAATATGTCATATAAATATGAATATATATTATATGTTGCACACACTCTTGCAATGTTATAGACATGTTTACAACATTCAAGAAACCATTAAACAAGCAAGGAAAGATTTCGCAAAGGTCAAGAACAAGATTTTTTTAGAAATTACAATATTGACATCGCTTATTAAGAATTTGTAATAGAATTTTGCCAAATAGCACTGGACTTGTATAGCACACCTTACAATACCCACATAACCTAAATAAACCCAAAAGAACAAAATACAAAAAGCAAGAAAAGATCAAAACACAAATATGGGATAAAATCTGGATGTTAGACAAAATAGTCTCATCATTTTGGAAATGATAAAGCATTTATCAAAACAGTCTGACTGTTTCTCAAACTGGTCTAGTCATTTCTCAAAACAGTTAGTTTGTTTATGAAAAATTTCCAAAAACTCTTGGGGTTCTCAAAAAATGATCTGACTAAATCTAAAAGAGTCTAATTGATTCTCAAAACAGTTTGGCCAATTATAAAAAGGTCTAATCAATTTTGCCAATAGGTAAAAAACTATATCTAATGGCTAGTTTCTTTTCTAAGCCTATAAATAGCCTTTTACTTACCCAAAACAAGAGTAGAACTTCTAAGGCAAAATCTTCGTATACTCCCTAAAAAAAAATCCATAACACTCTTATTTCACTTGTAATTATCCAAAAACAAGGTTAGGTGTGAATTGACAAAATCCTCCTAAAGAGCTTAAGTATTATTTCAATCAACTCTACTAAGAGAGTATATTGTGAAAAGTGTAAATGACACTCTAAACACTTGGAAAAGTCTCCTAAAGATAAAATTATGAGAGGTTTAATACTTGTCTTTCAACAAGTATTGGTGAAAGATTTTCTAGTCTTTAACTTGTAAAATGATTAGGGATAATGATTTGATCATAAGCCCACAAAAGGATTGAGTTTGATCTTGCACCTATAAAAAAATGGTGTAACGATTTGGTCTTACCTGCTAAGAAGACCGGTGTGTGATAGTGAAACTCTTGAATGGAACTAGTGATTCATTCTCTCTCTTATGTGTTTATGAGAGTTGATGAACTTAGAGCTTAGATATGTAACTAATGATTCATGTGTCTTTACATATTTAATAATTACATGGTGTGAGTAGTAAGGATGCATAAGGATCGTGTTGTCTATTTTTAGGAATAATCATGCAAAATGATTATCTCTAATATGGTGACCATACCATCAGCTTATAAAACGAGATATTTAGATAGACGATTGCACTATTAAAATGTAAAGCAGTACCTTCAAATGGGTAAACACTATCAACTTGTTAGGCAAGATATTTAAATAGGCGATTGCACCAGCATGCGTGTCTCTTATCTCCATTTTATATGTTTGATGATGGTGAGCGGACATGTTAGCATTAAATGCATAACATTAAACATTGAAGAGTTAATAGGTAAAGCAAACCTAACGGACCAGGTCCAGGTAAATCCAGTTGGGTTCGAGCCTATCTAAAAGGAGACCAACTTTGGTTTTTTTAAAACATTATATCATGCCTCATAAAATACACATAAAGATGGTCAACATGAATTGACTCATAGATAAATTCTAAAAATTTATTACAGAAAATTAGGTTCTTCAAAGGACTTAGCCTAAACCCAAACCACTTGAATGATGAGCTTGGGCAAGCTAAAATCTAAGCTACAAATTGTTGTGGGATCGGGTTACAAGACCTAGTCCACCCTTAAGTCCTTGTGGGCTCAAGTCGATGAGTCTTTAACTGTCCCTAGTCATGCCAACACCAGTAATAGGTGGGTTGGGGGCTCAATTTCAAATTCATCACTCTAGATTTGTTTATTTAAGTTATGCACATCACATACACGCATTTATTATTATTGACCTTTAAAAAATAAAAATAAAAACTTCAGTAAGAATTCAGCTTTAAATCTCTCACTTGTTCTTAATCAAGTTCGGACCATAACTTATGACACAGAGGAAAAGTTTTAGGGTGGTGTGGAGAAGATCACAACTTGTTTATCTAAACGAATTCTTAAGAACAACAACCAAGTCGGGAGTTGTTATTTCTTGAGAATATGACCTAAATTAAATTAAAAAAATCAGCTCAAACTGAACCGGTTTGGTTTGATCAAGGTCAATTTCTTGGCATTAAAATCAGGAAACCTAATACCTAATAAATGGGCTTGTTTTTTGTTTTTTAAAATAGACCTACATCAAATTGGATTTTAACAATTTCTTGTTGAGTTTAGTTTTTTTATAGGCTTTTTAATCAAATATTTTTTATTAGGCTTTTTAACAAAACCAACCCAACTCCATTACTAAACTAGAAATTAAATTTAATAGGAACCTAATTAAACATTTGCATTCTTCCTTATCCCAGCTAGTCACCTTAAGTATGCATGATCAAATTTACTTTACTATGACTTTGTCAAGTCTTCTATTTTTTTCTTCATAGGTGTACACAAAAATAAATTTTTGGTTCAGTAAAAAAGACCATACCATGAAGACTAGGGAAATATAGGCATCTCAAATTAATATAGATGTTCACGTTTCTTAATAAGCAGATACATTAGCTATAAGTTAGCAAATATAATATAAACAAATCTAGATTAAATGAAATTGAAGAAAAACATTTAGAATAATTTGAAGAAAAGAAATCAAGCAACAATAGCATCTATAAAATCTAGCAATACAAAAAGATAAAAGACCCTAAAAATTAGCAACAGGTTAGATTTCAATTAGTAAAAGATTTAGCAGTGCAAAATTACAGTAAGTATTAAGTATTGAAAGTATGTTATAGTCTTAAAAATCCCAAAAAATTACAACCACCTAAATAAATCTAGCGTTAATATCTATTAACATTAGATTAGTCACTGAAATCCTTCATCAAAACCTAAGATATTATATTAACAAAGAAAAAAGAATAATAAAATAATCTAGCATTTATATCTATTAACATTAGATTAGTTCATTGTTATGAATCCTAAAAACCTAAAATCTTATATTAATAGTAAGTTGTATCAAAGAAAAAAAATAAAGAGTTTGAGAAGCTCAGTCTTGTAAGAGAATTAAAAACATCATATTAATTCTCTTACTACTTCTATAAAAAAAAAAATGAAGGCTTACAATCGATGATAATCTATTAGATGCATCAAAGGGAAAGGGGAGAACAAGAGAGTGATGTTAAATTGTTTCAAGTTTTAACAAGTAATCTTTCAAGTTTCAACAAGGAAGGCCGAGAGAGAGAGAGAGATGGCAAAGGGAGGGGTGGTTGTTGTCAAAGGAAAAGAGGAAAAAAATATTTTGGGGTCATGTTAAGTTTATGTTTATGCCCTTTTTTTCCGGTTCAAATCTTGCTCACATGGTTTTAGCTTTCTAAAACCTAAATCAAATCAGATTGGGTGATTTTTTCTAGTTTTTAAATTGGTTTCTTTGATTTGGTTTTATAGTTTTCTTAGTTGAATTTGTTTTTTTAAACACTCTTAGTTATAACACATATAAAAAAATAATTTGTAGTGTATCTATTTTGGGACTAAAGAATTAAGAACTGTGTGACCCTTTTGTACTCTCCACATACCCCTTTCTCATTTCCTTTCTTGGGTCTTACCAAAATCCTTGCAACAACCCATATAAGCAAGACCATGTGTTATCATAACCCTGAGGGGTATAACTCAACTAGTCAGGCCTTGGGTTTGCTACCCAAAGATCACCAGTTTGAGTTTCACAAACCTCATGGCCACTAGAGACTTACATGATCGTTAACTTCAGGGCCCGTGAGATTAGTCGAGGTGCATGCAAGCTGGCCCAAACACCCACGTTAATCTAAAAAAAAAAAAGACCATGTGTTATCATAATAGGGCTCCACTTCTTTGTTCTTCTTTTGACAAGTTAGATATTGATTAATAAATACGATGCTCATTTTTCACTTTTTTTCATGGCATAGATATTTAAAATCACTTTATTAGGGTCCTAGGGGATCGAGCACTTTAATAGGGATAATTACAAAAAAAAAAAATCATCATGTAGTTTGATCTAGATTTAACTCTCTTTGTGCTTCCATAAATTACACTTTGCTTTCTAAGGTTTACATATTCAATAATAGCTTACATTCTCCATAAAAAAAAATAAAAATAAAAAGACCTGAGTATTTACAAGTTTGCTATTATATTTAAATTGATGACTAAAAAGCCCTTGAGCTTAAAAATGACAAAAATGCCCTCGATTTTCAAAATTACAAAAATGCCTCCAGTTGTCAAAATTACAATAAATAAATAAAAAACCATCCAAATTCAGTTGCCATTAGAACATGTTTTTAAAAAGAAATCATCATCAACTTCTCCTCCAAATTCAAGCAAAAACACTTCTTTTTATTCAACCAAACATATTCAAAATTTGACTAAACATAACAAAAAATCATCATCAACTTCTCATCCAAATTCAAGAAAAAACACTCCTTTTTATTCAACTAAACACATCCAAAATTCAACTAAACATACATGCAAAATCCAAGTAAAAACACATTTAAAATTTAAACATGTCATCACATCCATAACTAAACACATGTTTTCACTTCTTAACGAAATAATCCATAATATCCAAGTTCTTGTTGCTTCAAGAAGTTCCAGCAAACACATATGATTTCACATCTGTACCATTGATCCACAACATTAAATGCATGGTAGTTTAGGTAGATTGTTGAGAAGAGAAAATGCTAGCACTACTCTGCAGTCTTAAAAACTATTGTTGAGTAATTGCACAATTTATAAACTAATTGGACTTGCTTGAACATTTTAAAGACCAACTTGCTTGAACATTTTAAAGACCAACTTACTTCCTTACACTAACGAAGAAAATTGAGTATTTTTTTCTGGTTTTTATTAATTTTTTTCTTGGTTTTACAGTTTTTTTCAAGTGTGCGCCACTAGGCATAAACGTATAAAAAACTTACTCCCAGCATAATCTATTCTGGGACCAAAGAATTGAGGACCCTTCTGTACTCTCCACATACCCCAGACTCATGGCATGTGTTAGGTCTTACCAGAATCCCTGTAACAAGCCATACAAGCAAGACCATGTGCTATCATGGTAGGGCTCCACTTCCTTGTTCTTACTGATTGATGAATGCGATGCTCATTTTCCACTTTTTTTCAGGGCAAAGATATGCAAGATCGCTTTATCAGGGTCCAGGGGATCGAGCACTTTAACATCAACTTGTTAGACGAAGAGACCAGAGAGTTGCGCCCCGACCTTTTCCTTTCATGTTCCCAGAGGTCGGTCAACAGGGTCGAAAGATGAAAATAACATGTTGTCCCTCAGCTCAACCATCTTTATCAAAGGATTAGGGCATCTCTGTGGTCAACCACACATGTGTACCTTCGCTTCAAGAGCTTGGAAACTTCTTCATGGTGTCTTTCAATGACTGATCTGTTGCAGCTTGTGACGACCAACCATTCTCTTGTGATTATCTCCAGTCCGAACAGCTTTTTCCAAAATATTTCTGATGCTGGGATGATAAGATAAAATCCCCAGTTAAGGACCAGTCAACTAAGATATGTCTCTGGATATCAAGAACAACGAATCAAGGATCTACTTTTCTTTTAAAAAATATATATATATAAATATATATCAATGATCTTACCTCTTTTTTGTTTCGGTTTTGTGTTTAATTTACAAGTTAATCCGAAGGACCAAGTCCAAGAGCACCGGTAATTCGGGTTTAACATCCACTTAAACCGGAACATGTAAAAAAAAAAAAAACATGTTGAATTATTGCTAACCCCTAAATTAAAACTATTTCTAATATATATATATATATAATTGATCAAACATTCTTTTAGATAATTAAAAAAACGTGTTTTATATATTGGATTATGGTTGGGGTTATATTTGTGATAAGAAAGAAAATGAATCTCGTTAAAAGAACCATTGTTAAAATAAAATAAAAAAAAAAAACAAATGATGTTATAAAAAATATAGTTTTGAAACTCGGCCCATCAGGTTGATCCGGGACTCAGTTGATTTGGGGCCAAAACCGGATCAGGTTGAAAAAAAAAATAAGGGAAGAAAAAACTTGACTGACCCGGCAAAACTCGGTTGTAACCCATTAATTTTTATTTTTTTACTAAAATAATATTATTTTGATTAAAAAAAATAACTCAAGCGACTCTATAACTTAATCAAAATCTAAAATTCAGATCTTGGATGGGCTGGTCACCAGATTGAACCTGGTATAAAAAACTATGAGAAAAAATAATTTCAAAAGCTACAAGCTGAAGTCTCTTAAAAAAAAATTGGCTGTTAAATTTCTTATGGAGAATCTGCCAATTTTTGTTTTCTCTAATAGAGGTGGAATACCCGGGGACCACGCCTGAATTATTTTTATTTTTTGTCAAAAAGTTTAGTGCCGTGTAAATATGTATAAATAGTATTTTCCCAAGCACAATTAGCTTTGATTAATTAATATTTTTATTAAAAAAATTGAAAATCCTAACACTTGCAAACTTGGGTTAATTCCTCTAATTTGCAACTCGTTAAATCCTAAACTCGAGGTCAATAAAAAAACATAATTTAATGTTGAAGCATGAAGTATAAAAAATCAATTTAAAAAACTTGTTAATGTTAAAAAATACAAAAAAAAATGATAAAATTTGATACGTAAATATAATGAAGGGAATGAGATTGTGAAAAAATCCAAAAACCATCCAAAATAAAATAATTAGTGATCAAAAGAAACTATCCAAAATAAAATAAATAGCAATCAACAAAATGAGGACCTAATCTGAAATGAAAAAAAAATAATGAAAGATTAAATTAAAAAAAAATCAACTTCTTAAACTAATTCAAATAAATAAATGCAAGGACCAAATCCTATGGGAAAAAAAAACTTATAGGGTTGTTGTGAAATGTTGCAAGGGCATGCATGGAAACCGAGGAAAAAAGAGAAGAGAAGAAGAAAAAAAAATTGAATCACCATCAAACCATCAAGAATTAAATCACACACGTCGCATGGAGAGGTAGCCTCATTGTTGTTAATTAGAAAAGACCATGGAAATGATTTTTACTAGCCACAAGCCATCACATTTGCTGTTTGAAAACTTTGAACTGGCTCACTCGTCGACACTTTCTAAATTAATTAAACTCTTATTATTATTATTATTATTTGATTATTAATTAAACTTTTAAATCCATTTGGACCACTCAATAAAAAAAAAACTAATATGAAAATACCAACATGCCCCTAAAGCAAAATAGTTACACTGTGCATGTCAAAAGAAAATTCCCAGAAAACCCCTAAACTAAAGTTATTTTCTTGCTTCTAATTGTAACAAAAAAAAATTGCGGAAAGATTAAGACATCCCCACACAATTCTAAGAGTGTGTTTGGTAGTGTGGTAGCGGTTGCTTTTCAAATAGCTTTTCGTGCCGAAATACATGTCAATGATGTTTTTTCATTTTTTAAAAATCATTTTTGACATCAGCACATTAAAACGATCCAAAAAGTACAAACCAAACTCAATTTTAACAAAAAAAAAAAAATTCAAATTTGCACCAAACGCAGGTGTAAACGCAGAGATAAACGGTCTTTAAAATAACAAGTGAGCCTGTAAACAAACTATTTTACCCTGGAAGATTATTTGTAATCCATGTTAAATTAAGGCTAATGCATAGTGATTTCTCAACACGGTTTAGGTTCTGTAGTAATGTCATCAGGAGTAAATATGCTCCTTGGTAGATTTATAACGTGTTTGTTCTGGTTATAATTATTTTTTAAAATATTTTTTATTTAAAAATATATTAAAATAATATTTTTTTATTTTTTAAAAATTATTTTTAATATTAGTGTATAAAATGTTTTAAAAATACTAAAAAATATATTAATTTAAAGCAAAGAAAAAAAAATTAAAATATTTTTAAAATATAAAAACAAATATTACCTTAACTTTAACCTGAAAACAAAATCCGGTAGCTTCCTCTTATTTATTACTAGGGAAACTACTTGGAAAAAAAGAAAAAGAAAAAGAAAAAGAAAGAAAACAGTGATAGTACAAGGAATACCCGGGGACCACGCCTGAATTATTTTTATTTTTATTTTTATTTTTTGTCAAAAAGTTTAGTGCCATCAAAAAGTATTGTAAATAACAAAGAAAATTTTGGATGGAAAGATGCCATTAAAAACAAGTTAAAATTTTATAAAAAAAAATCAAGAAAAAACATGATAAATCAAAATAATATAAACCAATGTGAAAATCCCCATAAATTACATGACATCTCTAAAATTTTCTATGGTATGAATTTTGAGAGGAGAAGAGAGAAAAAAAAGAGAGTCGCCGACAACAAACCACGTCACAAATAATTTTATGTGATGTCAAAATTGAAAAAGGATGTTGTTTCCCTTTTAATAACACGGCAAAACGAGGATTTTGATTGGTAGAAGGCCTACACGCACTAACAACTTTTTTCTATTTAAATAATATTTAATATTTACTAAAAGACTAAATTGTCCTTACTATATTTGGTAATAACAAAAAAAAAAAAGATTAAAAAGCCCCACAACTTTTTCTTTGAAACTTTTGCTTTTGAAGATAAAGTTGTTAGTTTACTGTATTTTAAAAAGTAAAAAAGACAAAAAGCTCTTATAAGCCTGCTTTAAAAATTTTATCTTCAATAGAAATGTAATCATTGCATTGTAATTAAATTTTTTGAAAAAGATACATCCACCTCTAATTAATTTTTTAATAACTAACAGCTATATAAAAAGATCTCAATACCTTCAATAAGTTCAAGGTTTTTTTTTATGAGAAGATTAAAATCATAATTATATTGTTCTATTGAACAATGCCCATGAATATGTATAAATAGTATTTTCCCAAGCACAATTAGCTTTGATTAATTAATATTTTTATTAAAAAAATTGAAAATCCTAACACTTGCAAACTTGGGTTAATCCCTTTAATTTGCAACTCATTAAAGTCTAAACTTGAGGAAAATAAAAAAGCGTAATTTAATGTTGAAGCATGAAGTATAAAAAATCAATTTAAAAAACTTGTTAATGTTAAAAAATACAAAAAAAAATGATAAAATTTGATACGTAAATATAATGAAGGAAATGAGATTGTGAAAAAAATCCAAAAACCATCCAAAATAAAATAATTAGTGATCAAAAGAAACTATCCAAAATAAAATAAATAGCAATCAACAAAATGAGGACCTAATCTGAAATGAAAAAAAAATAATGAAAGATTAAATTAAAAAAAAATCAACTTCTTAAACTAATTCAAATAAATAAATGCAAGGACCAAATCCTATGGGAAAAAAAAACTTATAGGGTTGTTGTGAAATGTTGCAAGGGCATGCATTGAAACCGAGGAAAAAAGAGAAGAGAAGAAGAAAAAAAAATTGAATCACCGTCAACCATCAAGAATTAAATCACACACGTCGCATGGAGAGGTAGCCTCATTGTTGTTAATTAGAAAAGACCATGGAAATGATTTTTACTAGCCACAAGCAATCACATTCGTTGTTTGAAAACTTTGAACTGGCTCACTCGTTGACACTTTCTAAATTAATTAAACTTTTATTATTATTATTATTTGATTATTAATTAAACTTTTAAATCCATTTGGAGCACTCAATAAAAAAAACTAATATGAAAATACCAACATGCCCCTAAAGCAAAATAGTTACACTGTGCATGTCAAAAGAAAATTCCCAGAAAACCCCTAAACTAAAGTTATTTTCTTGCTTCTAATTGTAACAAAAAAAAATTGCGGAAAGATTAAGACATCCCCACACAATTCTAAAATAACAAGTGAGCCTGTAAACAAACTATTTTACCCTGGAAGATTATTTGTAATCCATGTTAAATTAAGGCTAATGCATATTGATTTCTCAACACGGTTCAGGTTCCGTAGTAATGTAATCAGGAGTAAATATGCTCCTGGTAGATTTAAAACGTGTTTGTTCGGAACGTCCTTATAATTATTTTTTTAAAATATTTTTTATTTAAAAATATATTAAAATAATATTTTTTTTATTTTTTTAATATTAGTGTATAAAATGTTTTAAAAATACTAAAAAAATATTAATTTAAAGCAAAGAAAAAAAATTAAATTTAATTTAAAAAAATTTAAAATATTTTTAAAATATAAAAACAAATATTACCTTAACTTTAACCTGAAAAACAAAACCCGGTAGCTTCATCTTATTTATTACCGGGAAACTACTTGGAAAAAAAGAAAAAGAAAAGGAAAGAAAACAGTGATAGTACAAGGAATCTAACTCCGGAAGACGTGATTTGGTGTGTAAAACAAGTTAAGCCTGAAACGAACGCTGGAGACACAGAGAGGTCTGCAACATTTACGTTTCATCAGAGTGCACAGATGCCTGCCTGAAACCTTTCCATTTTCCCCATTCCCATCGCATATTAAAGCCTTCCTTTAATGCTCGAGGCTGCACCCACCAACCCCTCACCACAAAGTAAGATTTTCATAAAAAAGCCAAGAGAATGTCTGGTGTGAGAGTAAACGAGGATGCAAGTTTCCTTTAATTTTATTTTTTAATATTAAATTGGTTAAAAACTAAATTTATAATTTGTTTTATATAAGTTAACATCATTTTATAATTCATATTATAAATTTAATATATTAATACTAATTAACATAAATTGATTTAATATATCATAATTTTATTGCAAACACGACTTAAAAGTAACGTGTCAACAGTGTAGAATAATGAACGAGGAAAATAAGAACTTAATCATGACACCTACGGTCATTTATCTGAAACCAAAAAATCCCAATCACGGCCACACACACAGTTGTTAGGTCCCCCATTGGAAGATCTCATAGGATAAAATATATTCAGTTCTGAGATATAGGGAATAATTCCTTTTTTTTTTTTTTCCATACGGGTTAAAAAATAGTAAAAAAAGAATATATCAAACGGACCAGAATGTCCCATCAGACGGACCTATCATTTCGGCAAATATTTTGTAGCTTCCTGGCGATCTTTTTTCCATCGAATGATACCAAAATTCCACCCGCGTGGGTCCTACTGTCATCGAATTGACACGTGTCAAAGTTCTTTTTTTCCAAACATAAATTCAATGCTCCCATTTCTCTAACCCTAAACCCTGCCCCCCTCCTTTTGCTCCGAAAACATCAGGAAACAAGCAAACGCATGAAGCAACAAACAAGGCAACTACTGTTGAATTTCCTTAAAAAAAAAAAAAACAAAAAAACCCCGGCAGCCTTGACCATTCAGAAGAGCCCACGGTGCGGAGAAAACACGCGTCGAGAGATCATTTGCTACATTAAAAGATATCGTACACCGCCAGAAGTTTCGAAAAAATCACGCAGAAGTAACTTCGAGGCCAACACTCCTTTTTTACAGTCTTACTCTACTTTCTTACAGAACTGCCTTAAGCCCTTAGCTTCCTTTCCTTTTGTCTTCTGTTCCTTCTTCTTCTTCTCCTTCTTTTAATTTTTGTTTTTTTTTGTTTGAAAAAAGAAGAGAAAAGGAATCCTTCTCGTCTCGCCCCCTCTTTGCTTCGTATCTTCCTTAAACCAGCAAGAGAATATAAGAAGAAAGCCATAGCCACTGCAGAGAACATAAAGAGAGAGAGAAGAAGAAGAAGAAGAGAAAGCACGTTGGGATTGGAGGTCTGGCTTGATTTCAATCAGAAGATAAAACTAAAGGAGAAAAAAAAAGGGAGGAGCAAGGAAGCAGAATTAAGGGTTGATAGACCGTGTGAATCTAAAAGAATCACACAACCAAACAGCAATTAAAAAAGAAAT
The DNA here is from genome assembly GCF_005239225.2 of Populus alba. Lineage (NCBI taxonomy): Eukaryota > Viridiplantae > Streptophyta > Magnoliopsida > Malpighiales > Salicaceae > Populus > Populus alba. The sequence continues at coordinate 10,504,229 of NC_133285.1, read as the reverse complement.
TCTTTTTGTTTATTACCCTTCTTAAATATTCGCGTGCTTCGTACGGTCTATCCACCCTAATCTGCATTTCAGAAAGAAAAAAAGAAAAAGAAAAGAAACAATCAAACCCCCTCTTCAGCCACTCGCTCTTTCTTTCGCTTTATCGAGATCTTATTCATTTGTTTTTGCTTGGATTTTGATTCTGTTTTTGTTTTCTTGATTTTTTATATATTTTACTTTACTCTTTCTTCTTCTCCTTTTAGAGTGTTGATCACCACTAGTTAAATTACCCGAGGTAATGGAGAGCGAGAGTAATGGTAGGGTTTCGGGGATTGGAGGTGGAGGCGGAGGTGGAGGTGGAGGTGGTCCGTCTTACTGGCTTGATGCATGTGAGGATATTTCTTGTGATATTATAGATGATTTTGTTGATTTTGATACTTCAATTGTTCCAGAATTATCTGTTGATAATAATTCCAATGTTAATAATGATTTCTTTGGAGGGATTGATCACATTCTTGATAGTATCAAGAATGGTAGTGGTCTTCCTCCTCTTCATAATGCTAGTACGACAGCTAATGCTTCCAATGGAAGTCGGGATTGCATTGTTGGTGATGGTTGGTTTGTTAATGTTGAAAATGGAGTTTGCAATGGGAGCTCGGTATCACAATCAAATGGTGGTGATAAGGACAATATTGACAGAAAAGGGCAGGTGGAGAATGGTGGTAATGGGTTGAATTTGTCCAATGGGAAGAGAGAAGAGAGGTCCTCAAACAATTTTGTTAAAGAAAATGGGAAGAAGGATGAGCAGTCGACGGAGCAAGCTATTGATGGTGATGAAAGGTGCGGTAAAAGGGCTAGACTTTGTTGTTATAGAAATGAGAAAGTGTATTCTAGTAGAGGGCAGCATGAGCATAGGGATAGGGAGAGAGGTTCTAGCAGGAAGAGGTCACGGGATTGGGATGAAAGCGATAGAAGGGATAGGGATATTAGTCGAAGAAGAGATAGATATAGTGGTAGTAATAGGAGGGATTGTAGAGATAGGGATTGGAGGGAAAGAGAACTTAGGGGTTATTGGGAGAGGGATCGTTCAGGTTCCAAAGACATGGTTTTCCGATTGGGCACTTGGGAAGCTGATCATAGCAAAGAAGGAAGGGAGGCAAATGACAAAATCCAGGAGTGCAAGGGAGAGCTGGAGAAGAAATCAGAGGAGAGTAAAGAGAAAGTCCCTGAAGAACAGGCCCGCCAGTATCAATTGGATGTTCTTGACCAGGCTAAGAAGAAAAATACAATAGCTTTTCTTGAAACAGGGGCAGGGAAGACACTCATTGCTGTACTCCTCATCAGAAGCATCTGCAATGACTTGCAAAGGCAGAATAAAAAAATTCTTGCTGTATTTTTAGTTCCGAAGGTTCCACTTGTTTATCAGGTAGTTTATTCTGAAGACTATGTTGCTTTAGGAATGTAAAACTTTGATGATCTTTATTGACTGCAAGTATTGCTTGATTATATTGTCTTGCTCTTCTGACTTCAGCAAGCAGAAGTTATTCGTGAGAGCACTGGTTACCAAGTGGGCCATTATTGTGGTGAGATGGGTCAAGATTTCTGGGATACTCGAAGATGGCAGCGTGAGTTTGAAACAAAACAGGTAGCTCTTGAAGTTTTTTCTTTATGTTAGATTTTGGTTCCACAGCAATATTTTTGTGATATTCAATTGTTATATCTTTCTGTTCTCTATTTCACATGTTCACTGTAGTCATCACCGGTGATTATGACAATGGCTATTAACTTGACATGATTTTTTAAAACATTAGCAGTACAAAGAAATTTGGGGCTTGCTGCAGTTAACAGTAGTTTCTTCTTATGGTTGCTGTATCTTGAATTATATGTGGGAAACCCTTTGTTTTCTAGCATCTGATAGTTTGAACCATTTATCATAGAAGTTTTATTTTAACAACCCCAAAGGTCTGGGGAAGGTACAGTAGTAAGAGAATCGGGTCACCACCTTTGCAGTTCATTCTAGTCTCTTATCCAAACTTTGAGTATGTTTATTGTGTGATTTGTATAAATATTAGTTTTATTTGCTGGCTTCTCTCTTACCTCTGTGCTCCTTGTGACTTTTCTCAAATTGGTGTTTGTATGTCCAAAGTTTTCTTGAAAATTAGACTTGAGCGTAGTCACTAATTCACAAGAGACTGAGCTCAAAATAATATGCAAGCCACAAGGTTTTAAGGAGCTCTTAGCCCTAATAATGTGCAGAATGAAAAGAAGTTAGAATCCAATTGATCGTTTGGTTGTGCATTGCCCTGGATCTTTTCTTTTGTGTTGAAATTTATATTTTAGGGGAGGGATACCTGTGACAATACCTCCAGAAAATTTTGCATCTGATGCAAATGGTTTTTTTGGGTTTTGATGAAGGGAAGATAGGTATTTTTTTTGGGTTTTGATGAAGGGAAGATAGGTATGTTTGAGGGTGTTTTGCTATTATTTCCATATCTGGGTAATATTATTACAAAGGAATGCCAGAAATTTTAATGATGAATGTGTTATTTTGAGCTATCTAATCTGCCTGTTGTTTTGTTCTCAATATATTTTATGACGTAGCTAATGTATCGAGCTGGGATCTTATCAAAACCATTAATGGGGTTACATTTAGGAAGAATGAAGGGGAAGGGGAAACACCCTGGAAATCTCTTTCCATCACAGCTGCCACAGTTTTAGATATATTCTTTTAGAAAAGTGGATAACAACATTCATTCATAACACTTATGTTGCCTGTTGCCCAAGTGTTTCAACAATATGTGTCATTTTAAACCGATGGAGTTGCTGCTTATGGCTATCCCTGTCTAATTTGAGGTCCATTGAATTTTATTTTTTTTGGTTATGCAAAATTTCCATTAGTAACAGGAAATAGATACATAATTTGCTTGCTTCCACTCTGGTGGTAGCTTGTTCCTTGATCTATTTAGTTGCTTTTCTATCTCTGCAGGTTTTAGTAATGACAGCCCAAATTCTTTTGAACATTCTGAGGCACAGCATAATCAAAATGGAAGCCATAAATCTCCTCATTCTGGATGAGTGTCATCATGCTGTGAAGAAACATCCATATTCTCTTGTGATGTCTGAGTTTTACCATACAACTCCCAAGGAGAAGAGACCATCTGTTTTTGGAATGACAGCTTCTCCTGTTAACTTAAAGGGTATTCATTAATTTGTGACTGTTGAATTTGAAGCTGTTTGCTTTCCTAGAAGAGTTTTCTTTAATCAGGATTTTTTAGTTCGTATTCAAGCTGTAAAACCTTGTACTTATAGTGTTGTGTTTCAGGTGTTTCAAGTCAGGTGGATTGTGCAATAAAGATCCGCAATCTTGAAAGTAAACTGGACTCAATTGTTTGTACGATAAAAGACCGCAAGGAACTGGAAAAGCATGTACCAATGCCGGCAGAGGTTGTGGTGGAATACGACAAAGCAGCTAGCTTGTGGTCCCTTCATGAACAAATAAAGCAAATCGAAGCGGCTGTTGAGGAAGCTGCACAGTCAAGCTCGAGAAGAAGTAAATGGCAATTTATGGGAGCTAGGGATGCTGGGGCCAAGGAAGAGCTGCGCCAGGTTTATGGTGTCTCTGAAAGAACGGAAAGTGATGGGGCTGCTAACTTAATTCAAAAGTTGAGGGCAATTAATTATGCACTTGGTGATCTGGGTCAGTGGTGTGCTTACAAGGTACCTACAAAGTGGTTTACTTTGTCCTTTGTTATTGAAAACACAATTGTTTAGGGTTCCATTGCTTAGTCAATGGTAAATGTCTTGGACCTGCCACCATGAATCTTGAGAGTGATGACTTTATTGAAATTGCTGATGGATAGGACTCTTTCTACTTTTTTTTTTTTTCCTGAGAATCTTGCATTGTGGGACTGTAACTTTGAATGGCTATAACAGTATACTTGGTTTTGCATCCATGTTTATTGCAGGTTGCACAATCCTTTCTGACTGCCTTACAAAATGACGAGAGAGCAAACTATCAGCTTGATGTTAAGTTTCAAGAATCCTACCTAGAAAGAGTCGTGTTGCTCTTACAATGCCAATTAACAGAGGGAGCTGTTACAGACAAGGATACAAAAGTTTCAGACAATGGGAATGGCAATATTCAAGATGGGCCTGGTTTTGATGAGATTGAGGAGGGAGAGCTCCCTGACAGTCACGGTGGGTGTTGTTAATTCTTGCCAACATAACATTCAGTAAGTCTATAATGGTGAAACAAAATGGTTCATATAGCTGGCCCATTTACCTGTTTGAGATCAAGGCTTGGTGCAGATGAGATTGTAAATCTGTACCAATCTGAATTTCTTAGAATTAGTCTTCACTTTGACAATTAGAAAATTATTGAATTGAAATTTCTGGAGAAAGTTGAATCCATTATTTATTGTAGGAGTACAATTAAGAGTTGCATCGGTAAAAGTATAATTAGGAGTAGTGTAGAACCGTTAAGTTGGGAAATTTAGATTAATTCCTTGGTATAGTGATCTCTTCTTGAAACTGCTTGAAACAAATGATCTCAGTGTGTCAAAAATACCTTACTATTGGCATAGAGGGAAACTTAGGGAAGTGTACCTCTCATATGCAATATTCATTATGTGACTGGGGACATGACGCACCAGTGTGTATCGCTATGCAGACCTCAGTTCTGCTCTTGATTTTACTACTTTAGCAGTTTTAAGTAGTTTTGAAGGGAAATTATGTTGATACACTTCTCTCCTTGTTCAATTCTGTGGTGTAGTTGTCTCTGGTGGAGAACATGTTGATGTGATAATAGGAGCTGCTGTAGCTGATGGAAAAGTGACCCCTAAAGTGCAGTCACTGATTAAAATACTACTCAGATATCAGCACACGGAGGATTTTCGTGCAATCATCTTTGTTGAGCGCGTTGTAGCTGCTTTGGTTCTTCCTAAGGTCACATATGTTAATACTTTTGTCTGTGTTGCTCCCTGTAACATGGTTCTCATTGCAACTTGTTATGTTATGTCTCACAGGTCTTTGCAGAACTTCCATCTCTAAGTTTTGTTAGGTGTGCAAGTATGATAGGGCACAATAATAGTCAGGAAATGAGAACAAGCCAAATGCAAGACACAATTGCCAAATTTCGAGATGGTCGTGTATGTATCAATGCCATACTTGCTGATTTGAATTCTTCAAAAGCTGAAGTTTTATGCTAATGCCCACTTAATGCTTCCATATATTGTATAGGTGACATTGTTAGTTGCTACCAGTGTTGCTGAGGAAGGACTTGATATTAGGCAATGCAATGTTGTTATTCGCTTTGATCTTGCAAAAACTGTTCTTGCATATATTCAGTCTCGAGGTCGTGCAAGAAAACCAGGCTCTGATTACATCTTGATGGTGGAGAGGTAATCGTGTTGGATCTAATCTCAGTCTCATCTTCTAACTGGTGGTAGATATCAAATAACTTAAAACTTTTACCATATCTCAGGGGAAACCTGTCTCATGGAGCATTCTTAAGGAATGCTAGGAATAGTGAGGAGACCCTGAGGAAAGAAGCGATTGAGAGAACTGACCTCAGTCATCTTAAGGATACTTCAAGGTTAATTGCAGTAGATTCAATACCAGGAACTGTGTATCAGGTGGAGTCTACTGGTGCTGTTGTGAGCTTAAATTCTGCTGTTGGACTTGTTCATTTCTATTGCTCTCAGTTACCCAGTGACAGGTGCCTCATTAATCTATTGTTGATAACTTCAGCTATAATCTTATTGGTTGTTAAGGAGTGCTAATTTCTTTTCCAATATTTCTGCTATCCAGGTATTCAATACTTCGTCCTGGGTTTATTATGGAGAAGCATGAGAAGCCAGGAGGTCCCACGGAATATTCATGCAAGCTTCAGCTTCCTTGTAATGCACCATTTGAGGAGCTTGAGGGTCCTGTATGCAGTTCAGTGCGCCTTGCACATCAGGCATGCTACTTTGTCATCACAATCATGCTAGCTCTGCTGCTTTTAATTTAGGAATGTGTTAATTATCTGATCAATTGCAGGCTGTTTGTTTGGCTGCTTGCAAGAAGCTTCATGAGATGGGAGCATTTACTGACATGCTCTTGCCAGACAAGGGAAGTGAGGAAGAAAAGGACAAGGTTGACCAGAATGACGAAGGTGAACCACTTCCTGGGACTGCTAGGCATCGGGAGTTCTATCCTGAAGGTGTAGCTAAGACACTCCAGGTAAGTTTGTACTGTTTGTTTCATGGTTATGACTGCCTGTGGGTTGATGATTGGTAATGGTTAAGTTCAGTGAAAGAAATTTTTGTCAATGATGGATTAGAAAAAATAGGAGCCTGCTCAAATTTGCTCGTGTTGTTTGAAGACACAGATAGATATCAAACTTTAGAATACTATCCTGATGGTCTGGGTCGGTGAATATCTCTGTCCCTATTTTTTGCTACACCATTTTCTTTGCTTTGCCAGTTCAAACTCTTTTCTATACCTAATAAGAATAGGAGCATGTTCTTGTCCTTTGTCATTTGCCTGCACTTTACTGTACCTAGTAGGTGTAAGAAAAACATTGAAAACTGGGAGTTTATAAGAAATTGGCTACTATACCTAGTAGGTGCAAGAATTTCAGAGGTAAAGAATAGCCTGAGACAGTAGTTTAGTGGAGTGGGGTTTCTCTATTTCTTCCTCTCCATGTCTTCTTTTAAACAGGAAAAGGTGTTGGGATTTGGGGGGTCAGGGAGTTCGTGGATGACAAGATTTTGAACTTGCATCTCAATGAACTGCAAAAATACCCAGAACATGTGTATTGCAAGTGTCACTTCTCTCTCATCACACCAATTCAAATGCTAATCTTTAGAAGATGCCTTCTATTCCTTCTATTTTCCTATCTTTTTTCTCCCTTTCCATAGTGTTTTTATATCATTGCAGGTTATCTGTTTTGTGCAGTGTAAAATAAGTGCTGCTATAGGTTTGTTTTTAATTATGGTCTTCTCGTAGAGCATAGATACTTATTCTCTTTGGCCTTCCAGGGAGAATGGATCTTATGCGGAAGGGATGGTTGCAACAACTCCAAAGTGCTTCATCTCTACTTGTATGGAGTCAAATGCTTAAACAGTGGCACTTCAAATGATCCATTCTTGGCTCAAGTTTCAAATTTTGCTGTGCTTTTTGGCAATGAGCTGGATGCAGAGGTATATCAATTTATTTTCAGTTTCAGCATAGATAGATATGTTAAGCATTTTTCTTTAACACCTCAATTTCTTCAGGTCTTATCGATGTCGATGGATCTATTTATCGCTCGAACCATGATAACGAAGGCATCTCTTGTCTTTAGGGGTCACATAGCTATTACGGAAAGTCAGGTCTGGTTTTAGTTAACTATTGGAATAATGGTCCAAACTCCAACCACTCCTATTCACTTTTCTCAATGTACATCTCTGCATTTGGTTACTGATATGTTTGACCCTGATTGTGTGCAGCTGGCATCCCTCAAAACTTTTCATGTAAGGTTGATGAGCATTGTACTGGATGTGGATGTTGAACCTTCCACCACTCCATGGGATCCTGCAAAAGCTTATTTATTCGTCCCTATGGTTAGCGATAAGTCTGTAGATCCTATAAAAGAAATTGACTGGGATCTGGTTGAAAATATAATTGGAACAGATGCTTGGAGCAATCCTCTTCAGAGAGCTCGACCAGATGTTTACCTTGGTACAAATGAGAGGACACTTGGTGGAGACAGGAGGGAGTATGGTTTTGGGAAATTGCGACATGGAATTGCTTTTGGACAGAAAGCTCATCCCACTTATGGCATCAGGGGAGCTGTAGCACAGTTTGATGTTGTGAAAGCTTCTGGATTGATTCCTAAGAGGGGATGCGATGCAACTGAGACGCAAAAACTGGAGCTGACCAAAGGCAAATTGATGATGGCTGATACTTGTGTCAATGCTGATGCTTTGATGGGGAGAATTGTAACAGCTGCTCACTCTGGGAAGAGGTTTTATGTGGATTCCATATGCTATGATATGACTGCGGAGATCTCATTTCCAAGAAAAGAGGGTTATCTTGGTCCTCTGGAGTACAGCTCATATGCTGATTACTACAAGCAAAAGTGCGATCCTCATTGCTTTCCCTAATAATTTTTTATTAGCTCTCGCCCCTTTCTTCTCTCTGAAGATAATTGAATACCTTATTAATTGCTATGGGCTGATGCCATTACTGGTAACTTTGATGCATCTCAAATGTTGTGCCTGAAGAGAGGAAAACTTATCTGAATTTGTGATGGAAATATTCATGTCCCCTAATTGATTGGAGAAGCTCTTTTTTTCTTTTTTGCACTACTGAGTTTGTTTTCATCAGGATATTGATTATATTTATGTATTATTATCAGGTATGGAGTTGAATTGATATTTAAGCAGCAGCCTTTACTAAGAGGACGTGGTGTTTCATACTGCAAGAATCTCTTATCCCCTCGGTTTGAACACTCAGATTGTATGTATATTCCCCTATCCTTCAGGAGCAGAACCATCTCTGCCCATAAACCATGCTTCAAAGTTTTTTAGTTTATTGAGCTAAATGGACAAATTTTGTTTTTGTAGCAAATGAAGGTGATGCTGAAGAGAATCTTGACAAGACTTACTATGTGTTTCTTCCTCCTGAGCTGTGTCTGGTGCACCCTCTTCCTGGATCACTTGTTCGAGGTGCCCAGAGATTACCATCGATAATGAGGAGGGTTGAAAGCATGCTGCTCGCTGTTGAACTTAAGGATATAATAAATTATCCAGTCCCTGCTTCAAAGGTATTTTATTTATTACTTGAAAGTCTGAAGGCTGTGAACTACCTTGTAACTGATGTGTTCCTCCTTTGTCTACAGATCTTGGAAGCCTTGACTGCTGCTTCATGCCAAGAGACATTCTGCTATGAAAGAGCAGAGCTTCTAGGAGATGCTTACCTGAAATGGGTGGTTAGTCGATTTCTTTTTCTGAAGTATCCCCAGAAACATGAGGGTCAACTTACTAGAATGAGGCAACAAATGGTAAGTAATATGGTTTTGTATCAAAATGCACTTAACAAAGGACTTCAGTCATATATCCAAGCAGATCGCTTTGCTCCTTCTCGATGGGCTGCTCCTGGAGTGTTGCCTGTCTTTGATGAGGAAACAAAAGATGGAGACTTGTACTTATTTGATCAGGAGAAGTCACTTGCTGAGGATAGAACCGGAACGAATCATCTTGATGATGGGTATGAAAATGAAATTGAAGATGGTGAACTTGAGAGTGATGCTAGTTCTTACAGAGTCCTCTCTAGCAAGACATTGGCAGATGTTGTTGAAGCATTAATTGGTGTTTATTATGTTGAAGGTGGGAAAAATGCTGTTAACCACCTTATGAAATGGACTGGAATTCAGGTAGAGTTTGATCATGAAGAGATAGATGGTGCATCTAGGCCATTCAATGTTCCAGAAAGTGTTCTTAGGAGTGTTGACTTTGATACTTTAGAAGGTGCCTTGGATATTAAGTTCAATGATCGTGGCTTGTTGATAGAAGCCATAACGCATGCTTCACGACCATCTTCCGGAGTATCCTGCTATCAACGATTAGAATTTGTTGGTGACGCGGTCTTAGATCATCTTATTACTAGGCACTTGTTTTTTACATATACAAATCTGCCCCCTGGTCGCCTGACAGACTTGCGAGCTGCTGCTGTAAACAATGAAAATTTTGCACGTGTTGCAGTTAAACATAAGCTTCATGCGCACCTTAGACATGGGTCAAGTGCCCTTGAAAAGCAGGTTTGCTACCTTATTCCTTTGTTAGTGTAGTGGGGTGGCCATGGTTTTTTAATTTACTTGGTCTCTTTTATGAAGTCTTTACACTCTGTGAACAATGTTACAGATTCGGGACTTTGTTAGGGAAGTTCAAGATGAACTATTGAAGCCAGGGTTCAACTCCTTTGGTTTGGGAGATTGCAAAGCTCCAAAGGTTCTTGGTGACATCGTTGAATCCATTGCTGGTGCTATTTTTCTTGACAGCGGACGAGATACAGCGGCTGTGTGGAAGGTTAGTTTTTAATCTTGGAACTCACTAGCGCGGCTGTCATACCTCTTCATCAACCCTTTCAGCTTTTCAGTTCCTACTGTTCATAAATGAGGATATTTGATGATGATTTCTTTGTCTCGCGTCCCCTTATTACAGGTTTTTCAACCTCTGTTGCATCCAATGGTCACTCCAGAAACCCTGCCAATGCATCCTGTAAGGGAGCTGCAGGAACGGTGCCAGCAACAGGCTGAAGGATTGGAATACAAAGCCAGTCGAAGTGGCAATTTGGCTACTGTTGAAGTTTTCATTGATGGTGTTCAGGTAGGAGTTGCACAAAATCCACAAAAGAAAATGGCACAGAAACTCGCCGCCAGGAATGCACTTGTTGTTTTGAAAGAGAAGGAAACAGCTGAAGCCAAGGAAAAGAGTGATGAAAATGGGAAGAAGAAAAGGAACGGCAACCAAACCTTTACTAGACAAACATTAAATGATATCTGCTTGCGTAGAAATTGGCCTATGCCATCTTATCGGTAAGAATATTATCCAATGTCTGTCCTTGTATCAAAATAATAGATAAAAAACAGCATCATTTTACTAATTTTATATTTCGGCTTTTAAGGTGTGTCAATGAGGGTGGTCCTGCACATGCGAAGAGGTTTACGTTCTCAGTTCGTGTGAATACTACCGATAGAGGATGGACAGACGAATGTGTGGGAGAACCAATGCCGAGTGTTAAGAAGGCCAAAGACTCTGCTGCAGTTCTTCTCTTGGAACTATTAAATAAACGGTACTCATGATATCAATAATGGAGGCATCATTTGCGGAGTTCAAGTATCTACCTTTCCTTGGATAATCCCGCACAAAAATTGTGCTGTTCTTGGAATTTTACCTTCTACCGTATATTTTCAACATCAATATAGTGTTTCTTTCGACGCAGTCGAGTAGAAGTGCTCAAATTTGCGAGACCAATGACACAGTTGGCACTTTTTCTTTTGGCCTGCCAATAACAGTGAGTTGGTGTCAAGTAGTGTAAAACGATTGATTACAGTTTATACTCATTTGCTTTTGGAACAGCTCCATCAAGTTCATTGTCCCTGAAGACTGCTATAAATGCTTGAGCAGTGGCTGCTTTTTGAATGGATTGGTTGCTGAAATGGCAGTTTAGAAACATGTCCTCCCACCGTCCATAAAGAAACCTGAAAATTCTTCCAAGGAATCCAAATGTAATCATCCCATTTTGAACTTGCTGTCGGCAATTGACTGTTTGCTGTCAGTATACTTCAACGTTGTTCCCTTGTTAAATAAACAGAATCAGATTCAAACTTTGTTTTCATGGACAAACATTAACGTGCAAGATGGAAAAGTTGCGGTTCTCTAAACAATGATAACTCTATATTTGTTTGAGATCCATGGCTGAATCTGCATAGTTTCAAGACAAATAACAACAACAACAATAATAATCAGGACCCAATAACAGAGTATATAAATTCTGGAATCAGGAAAAAAAAGAGCTGCTGGATCGGTTCCCGATGTTTGCCTAGTAGCCTAGAATACCAGCATGCACAGGACACCCTTGTGAGCAAACTCAGCCACCCCGGAGAAACTCCGACCCTGCAACACAGTGTGATCATGTTAGCGTTGATCACCAAGGTATAAAAAAACGAAGATTGTATTGTCTAAGACACACCGCAGCGTGGAGGATGGAAACCAAAACCGATGGATGTAGGGCTAACTGAAAAGGATCATTTGTGCAAAAGATTTCAGATGCCACAGACCACTGGTTCAAATGGGAATACCTTTAACACTGCAAGAAAAGAACTCGAACACCACTGGCTCCAAAAAAAAAAAAAAAAAAATTGAATTCAGGCAATGACACCCTCCTGATCAATAAGAGATTCTGAAAAGTTTCATTTCTATAATATCCAGAGTCGAGCAGTTTAGGAAAGGCGGTGAAGGGGGTACGTACCAGCCAGATAAGTGAATCACTGAAAAATGTTCCAATTCATGGAAAAAGAATCTGCAACAACAAATGGAACTCGTCTTGCAAATCTACCAAAGAAATTAATGAAAAGTCTGTATTTTCATCCACGCAGAATAATCCTAAAATTTTCCTTAAAGTTTTAGAATAGATTAGAAAAATATTTGTTCTTAACAACATAAAAATTCCTGAATAGTTGTGCATTAATAATCATGACAGAGAGAGATGGATCCCAAAAATTGTTTTTTTAATTATCAAGTCTCTATGTCTAACGTCTATTCAGGAAATCAATCCTGGAGAATTCTGATTCCTGTTATGAAATTTATTTATATGCTAATATAATGTATTGCAAGGGCTTTTCGCAATTCTTTTACTGGGTCATCTGCCTACGAAGCTTATAATTTTTTTTCTGGATCTATTAGTATATTTATTTATTGAGAATTAGTACCAAAAAAAAAATCATGATATGGTTTACATGATTATTAAAAGTGTATCAACTTAAAGTTTTTATTTGATAATTAAGCATGATGAGATTGTGATGTTAATTAGTTTAGGATCAGCCACAGCATCTTAAGTTATTTTGATGATCTAATCAAGATTTATTAAATTATTATGCTCATAAGGTGTAGTTTAATTGCAATTATTTTGTAAAAGTAATGGCTTGGTCATACAAAGGGGTTGTTATTTTTATGATTTAATTGGAATAAGATAATAAATGAACATTAAAGATGAATTTTATTGTAGGCCCTAGAGTGTGAATACATTTTAGTCTTATTATTAAAGAATTAGCAAATTCTATGCATTAAAGTATTTTCTTGGTTATTTCAAATGTAACCTTGCCATATAAATGTTAGAGTTTACTATTAAAAATTGACATTGGTTGATTTAGATAAAATATGTGTTTCATTGCATTAAAGTATTTTCTTGATTATTGCAGCTTTTTCTATTGCTTTTATCCATACATTTCATCTCCATGAAATCAAGTAATACTAAGAAAAAAACTAATTATAAGTGGTGGGAGCGATTTAATCACTTAAGTTTAATGTTTTTAAAGGCTTGCATAAGTAATAGTATTAAGGGTTTTATCCCTCAAGGCAAAAGATTTCCTGAAAGTTGTAAATGAACAATTTGTTCATTATGACAAGGCATTGATAAACACCTTAATGATGAGGCTTTCATATATGTCATTTGACTATTTTAAAGGTGTGCATGAGCACACTATAAAAATAAGGGACACTTTTGCTTGACTGAAATCCTTGGAGGTTGATATTTTTTAGTCATTATTGGTTTATTTCATTTTGAACTCTTTCCCTATGGAATATGGTCCATTTAAGATTAAGATTTTTTACAAGACACATGAGAAAAAATAGTTAGTTAATGAATTAAAAATGCTCATTTGACAAAAATAACTAATGTTTTTTTTTGCAACAAATGAGGACATGTTAAAAAAGATTGCTATAAGTATTAGAAATGGCTTGTAAAGAAAGATAAACCCATCTCTTTAATATGTAATTTTTTTTTTCATTGAGACTCCTACTAATGTATGGTGGACTAATTATGCTTCTACAATTTATATTTTTAATACCATGCAAGACTTTCTAAGTCTAAGAAAATTGAAGGGATATGAAGGAGGCATTTATTTAGAAAATCAGATGCGCTCTAAAATTAAAGCTATACGGACTTTTAGATTAGTTTTAAAATTTGGATTTATTTTGAATTTGAAAAATGTTTTTTATGTTCATTGTTTTCTAGAAATTTAATTTCAGTTTTCAGACTCTATAATGTTGGTTATGAATTATTATTTTATGAAAACATTTTAGTATTTTAAAAAATAAATTCTCTTGGTGGTGAAATATTAATTAATGGTTTATATAGAATTGTTTTAGACCCCACTTTTGAGCTCAACTATTTATCAATGTATGTTGATTCTAATTTTAAAAGGAGCAAAATTGATGAAAATTCTTATATGTTATGGCAAAGGAGATTATGTCACATTTCCATTGAAAGAATTTAAAGATTAGTGAATGATGAAGTTTTTTAATCATTCTTGATTTTACTAATCTTGGTACTTGTATAGATTGCATTAAGGGAAAACAAAGTAATAAGATCACTAAAGATGCAACAAAAAAGATCAAAATTTTTAGAAATCATATATACTGATATATATGTAGACCATTTAATACTCCATGCTTAAATGGTTAGAGATATTTTATTTTGTTTATTGATGATTATTCTAGATTTGTGTATCTCTATCTCTTATTTAATAAGGCTGAAGCACTTAATTCTTTTAAGACCTGTAAGGTTAAGGTAGAGGAAAAAAACTATAAAGATTGTAAGGTCAAATAAAAGTAGAGAGTATTATGGTAGATATCCAGAAAATAAACATATGTTAGGTTCATTTGCAAAGTTACTTGAAGGAGATGATATTATTACACAATATACACAATGTCTGACACACTACAATAAAATGGTATAGCTAAAAGAAAAAAAATATACACTTGTGGATACTGTAAGGAGCATGATCAATAATTCTAATTTATCATTAATCGCATGTAATGAAGTACCAAAGATTGTTGTGTGTATTTTAAACATAGTTTTATTTAAATTTATGTCTAAGACATCTTTTCAATAGAATGATGGATATTTAAATTATACATTTATATGGGGTTATGCTATTAACGTAAGAATTTATAATCCTCAATTAAAGAAATTGAACCTGAAAGCAACTAGTGGGTATTTAATTGGTTATATAATGAACTCTAAAGGATATATGCATTATTATCCTTCTTCAAGTACAAGAATATTAGACGTAAAAAATATTAAATTCCTTGAGAATCTTAGTTTGGAGTAATCTTTCTAAAATAATAAAAATTGAGGAAACATAAAATTCAATTAAATGACATAAAAATAAAAGATAATTGGTTATTATTGTTCAAGAAAATCATTTAGATAATTTTGAACAATAATCAATTAATGTGCAACTAGTTCTTGATAAAGTAAACTCACATTAAAAAAAAATGAATTAAAATCTTCAAGAACAAGGAGACCAATACCTCCATCTATCATCACATGATTTTTTGTTTCTAAAGATAAATTAATCATTTAAGTGTGGACAAGACACAAAAAAAAATCACTTCATGCCCGCTTCCAAGGCCATTTGTGTTCTGTTGTTAAGAGTAAAATCATAATTTTACTATTTCAATCAATAATAACTGTGAGCAACAGTTAAAAAAAAAAAAAAAAAAAAAAAAAGCTAGGGTAAATGTTCTGCCCCTTTTAGTTTTTTAATCTAAAGTCACCTGGCTGAACCAACTTTGTAGCAATCCCACATGCTTTGATTCATTATTCCAGTGAGATTGAACATCAGTGTCTGTTGAGAAAAACAAGTGGATGATATCTTAAATCTGAGAATGAAAACTTCAAAACCTGAAATTCTGGTGTTCATCCCACAAGATAACGACCTTGCATTGTTCTTTCAGGTAGAGAATGCTGCATGGTCTTTCTGTGCCCGAATTCTCTATTTATATTTGCAATGTGCGCCTCCGCTTTCAAAGGAAAAGAAAAGTTCTTTAGAGAGAGTACTTCATAGTTTGCATTATCCTTGATCACCGATTTAGCACATTACATTATTACTCAAACATATCAATGATCTAGCAGCATTGTTTAAAACAAGCGAGTACCATAAACAATTCAAATTACAGAAAGTCAAAATATAAGTTTAAATATAATCTTAAATGACAGTTGATGATCCCCTTATTAGAATCAAAGGAATTCCCTTGAAGGAAAAACATGGGAACACGGCCAAGTCAGCTGTCTACCGACGCAGGGTGTGCAAAATGTACTCAGCATAAAGGTCCCTGCAACAAGCAGTAAATGAGTTCAGAAGCAATGTTTCTGCATCAAATTCAAGACCTGGTATTGGAAGGAGATGCAGGAACATATCCCTTTTGTCATTTAGAGAAACTTACATCGAGTACTGGATAGCTTCAACAGCAGTATTTGAAGGTAAGAAGTCATTAACTGCAACCTCCTTGTTCTCGTTTTTCTTGTCTGTGCAAGTGTGTTAAGAAACCAGTAAGCCTCGCATTGTAAACCAACATCAAACAATACTCACTAAAATTAACAGTGGTCAATGCAAGAGAGAAAGGATACAGTCTTCAAAGAAACGTCGGATCTCAGAAAGACGATGGGGGGCCAGCTCCTTTATGTCAGTGTAGTGCTTGTACTCAGGATCATCGGCACAAACTGCAATAATTTTGTCATCTTTCTCTCCCTGCGTTAAAATGATGGGTAATTTAATTGCATTCTGAAGGAAAGAATTATCAATGGTATAAAACCTAAACCTTTTAAGTATCAGTGATTCAATTTGCTTCACAATTCCAGAAGATTACCTGGTCAATCATGGGCATAAGTCCAATGGCCCTGGCTCGTAGAAAACAACCAGGAAGGACAGGCTCCTACTCAGATCAGAAATTCAGTTGGATCACAATTTGGGAAATTCAATGCAATTAGGTTTGTAGGAAAAACATTGAGCAGAAGGTAGAATTTAAAATTAAATATCGAACAGAAATCAAGTCACCTGCATGAGTACTAAAACATCCAAGGGATCATTGTCTTCACATAATGTGCGAGGGATGAAACCATAGTTGTGGGGATAGACAACTGAGGAGTATAAAATCCGATCAACCTAGCATTCATTTGAACAGAAAAAATAACAAAAGGCTGTGAGAGAAAGAATGAAGTGAAAAGGAATCAAATTCCATGGAAAGCATTTCCTCCAAAGTTCCAGAGACTAGGACTAATATTTTTCAATTTTGATGGATACAGATATAATTATACCTTGATTAGTCCTGTCTTCTTGTCCAGTTCATATTTGACCTTACTTCCTTTTGTTATCTCAACCACCTGTTTAATCCAAGATAAAGAAACAAAGAATCAAGAAAACACTCAAACTAGGAGCTTGGAAATTTCGAATGCACACTCTAGTTACAAGTCACAATTGATTCTTGGGAAGAGAAACATTGGTGAAAAATTGAGCAAAGAAACATATGATTGATGCAATGTTTTGCATATGAATCATAAATGTGTCCTTCCTTTCAGTTTTTATTTTGGGTCTATGATGTTTTAACTTATTTGATTGATAAAGTTAGTAGAAATACTCACGACATTGAAAATGTGGGGAGCTCCAGGCCCTGCACAAAACATTTTTTTTTTTTTTGCAGCACAATTAATTTCATAATTATTCTTGAATACAAATCAAATATAAATGACAAATACGATCATCTTCTGCAAAAATACCAATTTCAAGATCATGCCAAGGATGTGCAGCAACAGTTCTCCTTGACAAAGACGAAAGGATTCTCTCGTTCAGACGGGGCGCTTGGTGCTTAGTTTCAACTTCATTTTCTTGTGTTTTTGTTACGTCACTCATCTGTAACCAGAAGAAGAAATTACTTCATTGTCTGATGATGATTGTTTAACTTGCAAGAAATTATTCTCAAAGAAACAAAGCTCAATCCAAGGCAAGTCTCTATGTGGTATAAAAAAAAAATTAAATTCAAATCAAGTCTCTCTATGGTATAAGCATGCTGCCCAAGAGGGCCCGAGAAAATGCAGATCATGGATCAATTCATCCATGCACTTTAAGCTTACCTCACATTTTTTTTGGGTGTAATATAGCTAAATGAATGAACACTGACCTAGTGTCATCAAAGACTTGGAAATAACACACAGCCAGACGATTGAGAATCTAAACCAGTTCTTGCAATGTAAGGTTACTAAGTAGTCTAATACAATGAATCAACACCATCAACATCAAAGAACTTTAATGTTGTGAAGGTGATATATCATAGAGATTAGCATGCGTTTGCATTTAATTGGATCTCCTGCTATTATATCATTCTCAGGAATCCATGACTATAAATCTAAATAAACACCTTTTTCTTTAGTGAGGTTCGAGATGAATATCCCTCTGATCTTGACATTAGCTCACAGTTCTTTGTATCTAAGCCAAAAAAAAAACCAAAGTTTCCCCCATTAAATTCTTTTTTGGGATTTGTGCATATTGACAGGAACCCAGAAAAAAAGGCAAAACATAAATCACGATATAACATAAAGTCTCATTTAAGATTGGAAATGCATCACGATATCCAAGATCGAAGAGTATCTAGGAGTTCGGTTGGGGAGTACTTAGAAACAATCAGGAAGAGAAAAAAAATAAACTTTCTTTGAGCAAAAAGAAAGAAAAAGAACATACCTTGATCGATAAAGAAGGGACAGAGACAAGGGTTAGGGCAATGCGCGAAGGATATGTAGTGTATTAGGGTGTTATGTATGGTATTTATAGAACGGAGGGAGGGAGAGAAACATGGGCTGGTCAAAACGTCGTGTACGAAGTGGAGAGAAGGTAGCTTGAAACCTCCTTCCTCGAGCGATTTTTGTGCGCAATGAATATGAACTATAATGTAAAAGGACCGATAAGGAAATGCAAGGATGCGAGTCTTGCTGCTTAAAATTGAACTTGTCCATGGCCATTTCTCAAAAAAAAACAAAAACAAAAAGCCAAACCCTGTTACTTGTACAATGTTAATTCAAAATTCCAACCACTTATCTCCAATTAAATTCTTTTGGGATTTTAGCCCTTGAGCTCCAAGAAAAAGGAAAACATCACTCCTACTGCACGCAGTTTAGAGGCATGAGCATTCATTTTGTTTTTTTTGTAACTGTTTAGCTTATACACAACTTAATTAATTACTCGAGATATTAAACTTAACAACCATGTAAGTTTTTAGTGATCTTTAATTTTATATAACCCGAACTAGTAATCTTTTAAAAAGCAAATTCAAAACATAATTAATTGATTTACACCTCTCAAAATTACTTTCAATTTTTTTTTTTATTAACGTAGGTGTTTGGGTTAGTTTGTGCACATCTTAATTAATCAACTTGAAAATATATATTTTTTTTTTCAAACTAGAGAGACTAGTCCAAAAGGTTTTATAAGTATTTTTTTTTCTATTTAGTTTAGGAAATTAAATAACATTCTTAATAATTTTATTTTTACTAGTTTGTTTAAAATTTTTACTGTTTTCTCTTTATTTTCAAGTTTTCTAATTTGTTTAGTTTGAGTTTTGAATTTATTTAACAAGTTTAAATCATTGTTATGAAATCTAGCCTTACAAGTTGGCTCAAGACCCAAATAACCCAAAATCTTGGCCAAGTTTCAAATAGACAATAACCTGAACTTGCAATTAACTTCGTCAAACCCAAGCCTTCTATAATTTTTTTTTTTTTTTTACATTCACATGAATAGTTTACTAAATTTTTTTATGTGGTATGTGTGTGTATATGGTCTATTTCCACATGAATTGTTACTTAACTTTTTAATATAGAATGTTAAAATTTTAAATATATATTTTTAATTTTTTAAGGTTAAACTAAATCAACTTATATGATCCGGTTTTTTGACCGGATTAATTCTCCTGGATGTGCTAACTATAATTTAATCCTCTGTGAAATGAAATATTCAATAACAAAAATAAGAATTAAGATTTCTATATAGAACCTTCTTATAAATTTTTGTATTCTTGAACTTACTATCTATCTTGTGCTGTTTCAAATGCGTCAACAACCTAAACTGTACCATTGCCATTGTTTGAAACTGGCGAAAAAGTAAGGCGACAACTACGTATCCATCATGTCTTGTAGCATCGGCCGTCTACTGGCCACGAAGTCTTTGGTCTGTGGAGAACATATTCTTCCTTTTTAAAAAAAAAAAAAAAGAAACAAAAAACAGCTAGGGAAGTCTTTACCTGCCTTTCCATCTGCTGGTCCAATTTCTCCAACAAGTCTCCAGCTAGCTGCACGTTTCACTGAGGGAAAATCCCTTGCTGTCCGTGGTTGGGTTTCTATTATGGGAGCGGGAGTGTAAATGAATAATAACGGTTAATTTTTTAAAGTATTTTTATTTAAAAAATATATTAAAATAAATAATATTTTTTTATTTTTAAAAAATATTTTTGATATTATTTCATTAAAATAATTTAAAAATATTAAAAAATATTAATTTAAAATAAAAAAAATTAAAATTTAATTTTTTTTTTTTTAAAATACAAAAATAAATAACATCGGTTAGTGAATGGCGCTCAGCAAGGCCTTGGTTTATTTTATTCCTCTATTCTGTGTGGACAAAAGTTTATTCCTCAATTTGATGCTGAGTTTTGAGTTTTGTGCACTTTCACGATAGGAAAAGTCTAAAAGAAGGGACATTCGCATATGTATCTTAAAAAAAAAAAAATTTCTTAGGGGGGAATAAGATTGTTCCCTCTTTGTTATGCTTCTTGTGCTACCATTTCTATGTTTAAGATTGTTTGTTTTTGTATTTTAAAAGTATTTTAAAAAAAATTAAAAATTTTATATTTTTTTATTAAATTTAAATTAATATATTTTTAGTGTTTTTTAATTATTTTAATGTGCTAATGTTAAAAATGATTTTTAAAAAATAAAAAAAACATCATTGATATATATTTTAGTACGAAAAATTATTTGAAAAAATAATTACAACTATACTGTCAAACAAACTCATGTTAATAACATAGTTATTAAATTCGGTCTGAAATTGATTCGAGCAAGAGATTGGGTCCTAATCACATAGATTGAATTGAGTCAACTCGAAAAAAAATTTAAAAAATATTTGAGGTTTTAATATTACACATAAAAAGTTAAGAAATAATCTATGTGGATATAAGTTATACATGTTATAAATAATGAAATTTAAAAGATTAATTTAAAAAATTTGTTATCCCACATTGAAAAGATAATGTCCTGTCATTTTAAATTAAAGTATTTAAATAAAAAAAAGTTTCTTATTTCATATTGAAAACACATAACTTTTTTTTTGTAAATATAGAATATATACACTAATGGATTTCTAATTCTACATTGAAAAAATAATTTTTTTTTTAGTATTTATAAAGTAAACATTGATATGAGTTAATTTCGAATAATATCTTATCTATCCATTAATTAAAAACTTTTTCTAGTATTTATAAAATAAAATTTAATACAAGTTAATTCAAATAATATCTTGTCCATTCATTAACTAAAACTATTGCTTATCTAACAGAATAAAAATGTTCTTTGGCATTTACTAAAAAAATACCTATAGATTTAATTCTTCAGTTTATTAAAAACAATGTTGGCATGGAAAAAAAAAAATAAAAAAACAGCTTAGCAGGTCATAAAAAAAAATGAATATTAAAATATAAAGGATCTTATCGGATTTTACCGGTCACCTAAATTTTAAATTGACTCTAACAGGTCAAATAATTTTATTCGAGCCTATTGGATGTTTTGTCAAATTCAGACCCGGATAAAATTCCAGGTTGATCTATCGGGTCGGGTAACATCTAATATCTATGGTTAAGAGTTGATGTCATTCTCAAGAGATCAAAGCTATTTTACACCATAATAATAATAATAAGAAGAAGAACAAACAATCGAAATGAAAATGTGAGCCATCAGATCTCGGAACTCATTAGAAAGTCTCGTGTGAATTGTTTTTCTTGAAAGGAGAGCCTCATTATGGAGTCCATGCCCAGTTAAGCTAGCTTCACAAGACTGTTCTGGTCGTTCACCAGATGGGAAAAATCAAAATCATTCATGCACGGCTATAAGAAATGAAATCCCCTCAAAGAAATCAGCACTCACTACTTAGAAGATCTTGAGCGCCATTGCCAGCATTCTCAAGCTATATCAATGAGTTCTATTGCTGCTTGTTTGCTAGAAGTAAGATGCATTCAAATAAATATATATATTAACAGTAGACAGTAGAGAGTTGTGCAGTGTTTGAATCCTCAAAATGAAAATGGAAGCATACACGACTGGGCTGGAAAGCAATGTTCTTGTTCACAAGTGAAATAGACGAGCTAAATCCTTTGCCAAAAACTACTATTCACATCGAGAACAATTCTCCTATTGACATCAAGGAACATATATAGAGTCAGGAGACATGGATATCATTTGAAGGAGGCTGGAATTTGAGAAGGTCTCTTCAAGTCCACGTCCCCGTTTACTACTTCCATCAATGCTCTCTTTTGCAATGTGTATCAGTTCCCTTGCAACCTCAACCATTCCAATCTTACCATCTCCGCCAAACAACAGGCATCTTGTGGCAAGGTCGGCAATTACCTGTATCTGATCCCGGCGAAATGGCGGTTGCTCGTGATAATGGAGACCCGGATCCACGATTTCTTCTAGCTTCCCACTTCTGATTTTTTTCAACGCTACAGCTGGGAGCTCCTTGTTTTTGGAGCCTGTAATTAACTCTAGAAGCAATACGCCAAAGTTGTAAACATCACTCTGGTGAATACGTGATCCTTCATGATTGCTGTATGAATGAGTATCGTTTCCAAGGCTAGTTGTAAATAGCTTGAACCCAGCGACTTTAACTGATAAATCTGCATCTAAAAATATGTTGCCGGATTTGAGATCATGGTGGAAGACAGGAGGGATGATTTCATACTGCAAGAATGCAAGAACACCTGCTGTTTCTGCTGAAATTCTCAATCTCTTATACCAATCAAGGCCAACCTTTTGTTCTCCACTCTGGTGCAAATGTTCCTCCAAGGTACCATTAGCAGGATACTCATAGACTACCAGTGGAGAGTAGACAGAGTTAATGCAGCATCCAAGGACACGAGCCATATTCCTATGTAAAACCGCAGATAAAACCTCAACCCTAGACAGGACCTGAGTGAGTTCTCTTTCATCACGGCATTCTACCTTGTGCACAGCTATATGTGTATCATCTCCAAGGACCCCTGCATAAATTGTACTGTTATTGCTGCTTGCAAGTTTTTGATCACCATCAAATCCTCTGGTAGCATTTTCTAGCTCATGGTAATTGAATAATCTAGTCCTGCAAGCTTTCCTAAATGAGATGGTGCTATGTAGATGAGCATGGTCAGGGTCGTACATGTCAGCCTTAACAGGCCGTTTCAACAGGCAAAAGAGTGCAATCAGGGAGGCAATGATGAATATCGGACCAACAACTCCTGCAAAGTAAGAGCAAAGAAAAGTTATGGATAGCATCGCGTCAATTCAAAAATGGATGAGTAAGGAAAACTCCTAAGGCACGATTGCTTCGCTTGTTTTCCTGTGAATTCTTGCTGGGAGAAAATGAGAAAAATACAGTTCAAGTCAATATTGCATTATGTGATTCTGCACTCAAATCATGCAAGTGAATTTATTATGAGCCCGCATTGCAATGGCCTGAAGATCTAGCTACTGAATTCTAAGTACACACCAGCTAAAATTGTAACCATTTTTCCCCTGTGCTTTTTTGCATCACGATCACCGCCTCGTGCGTCCTCTCCATCCTTGATGCTGGCTGTTAAGACACATTGAATGAAAGGAATTCGGTTTAATGCATGTTGGAAATAGGCTTATCAAACACATTCTGAGTCTTAGATTTTCCGCTATGTTTATAGCGTATGGTAGCGGGATCAACAATGTGAGAAATAGATTGAATGGTCAAACATCAAGACTTAAAACAGGATGCAGATATCTTTGAGAAAGTAGTGAAGGATTAAGGATGAACACTTTGAACAATCAGTAGTGTGTATACATGCCCCTTGCTTTTGTGTATTTGTGGAGTATTAATTAATAAAAAGGGAGAAAGACAAGATCAAATAACCCAATTTATGAAGCAATTACTAGGGTATCGATAGCTACTCACATTTCATGCATCCTTCTCCACTAGCATATCCATCACCAACGAATCCATCCTGACATTTGCACCGTATCCCTCCATCAACTGCTGTAGCATTTACAATGTCTGCTTTGTCACCACAGACTCCCCTGGATGAATTCTTTGGAACCGCCCATTCCAACTTAACCCCCGCGCTTTCCAGTGTTGGTACCGCGAGAAACAACCCAAGAAGAGAACCCCCGGCATCCAAATTTGGAAAACACTGAGAATCCATCTCCAAAATCCCATGAACTGTGATCGGAAAGGGGATAGCAGCAGGCAGGGGGGCCACTGCCACTGCCATCACAACCAGGCAAGTCAATCGTTTCACAGTCTGCTTTACACAAAGAAGAGTCCTCACAATCATATAAACCAATAACATTATCAACCGATATGCCAAAGCAGTCATTTCCTGCCAAACCGAAGGAATTCAAATCATTGTACTGTCGGCAAGTGGAGCTACCCGGAAAGTCTACTAATATACCATCGGAGAAGAATTCAAGGACTTTATAGCTTAGAGAGTCTATGTCGAGGTAAAGGGTAGTGGAGTTTGAGCAAGAAAGACGAAAAGCGTTGGAAACTGAAGCACAAGAAGTGTTGAGGTGAAATGGAAATGGGATACGCAACTTCCCGCATCTCTCATCACACTGACTAATTAATTTCTGAGGATGCTGCTGTGTTTCTTGAAGACAATGAGAAATGGGCGATTGATGGAGCCATGTGAGGAGAAACAAAGGTGCAAAGAGTAGAGCTAACATTGCCTTCGAAAGAGTTGACCGGAGAGAAAATCAAGGAAAGAATTTAATAGAAGCACTGGAAGAGGAGAGTGCAAGGGAGAGCTGAATATTCTTCACACTCCGTTCATGGACCAATATTGAAGAGAGAGTTAATTACAAGGCTCGCGAATACCAAATACATTGCCGTGTCAGAAGATTGTCACGAAAATGGTACAAATCACAAAGATGGTGGCAAGACAAGATCAGCTGAGAGAGGTGATGTGGGGGAGAGGGGAGGCATAGAAGTTGGAGAAAAGGAGAAGATTGGTCCGTGGAATGGGCTACATTTAGAATGGTGTGCTAAGAGAGAGCACTTCCGATGAGTTTAGTTTTAGCCTTTCAATCAAGTTCAATGGCTTGGATTATACAATACCTAATCTTTTCTCTAAAACAATCTGCACAAGTTTCAAGCTTTTTTCTGGGAAATGTAGATATAGTTTGAGAATTACGGAATGTCAGATCCATATATTACCTTGGAAAAAGCCACTTTTGCTAAATATACATTACCCCTTCTAACCCCAATGCCAATGCCACGCCTGGGGTGTATGTTACCCGCTTTTCTGGTCACTGGGCTGCTGACACCTGTGCTTTTATGCACCCTTAGGTCAGTTCATTCCTGTATCCAAACAGAGACTCAAAAACAATTTGAGTTTTCTCTTCTCGGTTCTGCCGTCACTGATGTTGGGATATTAAATTAATTAGAGCTACGTGCTCAACCTTAGATGAAGAAATAAGCGACCTTTTGTCTTAATCTATCTTTTTTTTTAAGGAAGAGAGGGTACTTTTATTTTTTTAATGTTTTGGTTATAGTTTTCAAGCACCTATGCAATAATATCCTCCGGGTAGGATTATATTAACACTACCGTACTGTACTAAAAAAACCCTTTGAAAACTTATGAATATTGAAGTTGTTTTTTTTTTTTTTTAATATCATTTTAATTTTTTTTAATAATCATTTGAATTGGTTTTAAATCGGTCAAGTCTATTAAATTATATAAAGATTACTATGAAAAAGTTTAACTTTAAAACCAGGCTATGCAAAGAGTTGACCCCACTTTTTTTTTTTTTTTTTTTCAATGTCAATATTTTTTTTTTAATTTTATCCTTAAGTTTTTTTTATCAATCATTAAGGTTGTATTTGGACCAATCAAGTCATGTAAATCACGCCAAGATAACTCCGACTCAGTTTAATTTTAAACTTGGGCTATGTAAGAGTTGAATCAAGGGTTTTTTTATGTCAATTTCATAATTTTTATCTCAATTTGTCCTCAAATATTTTTTCCTCGTTTGTCAGGATGCGGATCAACCAATCTACTAGGTCATGCCATGTTAAACCACACATTATTTGATTTTAAACCCAAGCCAAGCAAAAAGTTTGTTTGAGAGGTTTTTTTTGTTAATTTTATTCTCACACTTTTTTTTACCGAACATTTAGGTAGCCTTTGGAACAAACAAATCAATTGGATTACGTCGAGATAACTCTCATACAATTTAATTTTAAAAGGCTAGAAAAGAAGTCAGATTGAGATGTTTCAAGGTTGACCCGCTAGGCAAGGATCTAATAACAATATCAAATAGTTCTTTATGTCCTATATATCTTTTGTTACTTAAAAAAAATAGATGCGAGTCTGGACTTGTAAACTAGTATATGCTAAAAGGTTTGAGTTTTTTCCAAGTACTTCACTATTCATATGAACAGTAAAGTAGCTAATTTTTTTTTCAAGTTTTAAAACTTGTGTTTATTTATTTAAATCCTTTTAATAGTCTAATTAGATGAAACTAGGCTTGAGATTATAATTAAAATACAAAATTAGAAAAATGACTAAAATGTAAAAAATAAAGAAAATATAATTAGGGGTGGATGACAACAAAATAAATAAGGCCTGGTAAATAGGCCTACCTAAGGGTCGCACAACTAGTCTTTTATAAAAGGCCTAGACGCCTTAGGCTGCCTAGCCTCGCGCATCTAAGATTTATTTTTTTGCCTTGTTTTTTTCAATTCCACCATTCAACATTGAATTTTTATTCATTTTTTATTATTTTTTTTAATTTCATATTTAAATATTTTGTTGATTTTGTATTTGTCTTAATGATTTATTTCAATTTGCTTTTTATAGAGTTATTGTTGTTGCAAATAAATATCATGACATTTGGCCGGTATTCAGTTTTTAGAGTGTCTACTTTTTATCATATAATTAAGTCAAAACTAGTTTTAAAAAAGAAGTTATTAAACTTAATGGAGTCCATGACCCAGGTCTTGGATTTGGCAAGTTAAGTCACAAAAACCGAGTTAATCCAATATGTCGACGTCTCAATACTTAAAAAAAAAAAGATGTCACTTGATTTTTTTTTATAAGTTAAACCATGTTTTCACAAGTCTTCTAGGTTGCTTTTATACATGACAAGTCTACTAGGTCATATCGGGGTAACTCTCACACAATTTAATTTGAAACTCGGGCTAAATAAAAAGTCGTGTCAAAAGTTTTCAGGTTTAACCCACTAAACCAAGTTTAATACCATAGAGTTCTGAGTGACTTTGAAATTGTTCTTTACATCTAAGATTTTTTTTAGTACAACCCATAACATAACATGTGCAATAACTTAGTTTTAGAAAACACTAAGGCATATGGTGTTTTTCCTATAGCACCTTCATTATAGACACATATGCACTGTGGATTCACTATGCACCAAGTACTTTTTTTTTTCTCACCCCTTTTATGTTTTTTTTCCTTTCAATTTTGTCATTTCAAGACAAAGTTTAAGGCCAGTTTAAGTTAAAATGTTATGGAAGAACAAAATTAAAATACAGAGGACCAAAATGAAAAAAAATATATACGTAAAATGGGTAGCGATTTCAAAGTTTGCAATCTCCCTTTTACTTTCCTAATTATACCTTTTCAGTTCCTAAATATTTTTGCAATTCTATTTTGATACACAACTTTATTTCTCTTATTTTCAAATCTTAATTAGAGAGATGAGAGAGAAAAGTTAGCTGAATTCTGGTAATAAGAAAAGAAAGTTCTTGTTAGCACTAATTTTAGCCATTAAAAAAAGTTAATCTTAGTGTTTATAGGTTCTATTCAACATGAGAAGTATATCTTGAGTGTTCTTTCACCTTGAAATGTTTTGATTAGTATATTTGATCTTGGAAAAGTTTTGAATTTTGAGTTAATTACTTTTTTTTAGATAAATATTTTGGTTGTTTTAAGGCACTAAAAGAGGTTTATGCGGGTCTTTAGAATATTTTTAGGTAAAAAAAAGATTGAAAGGAAATAATCTATTAGGACCAAACTCCTGGGCACTTCTTGAAAGGGCTTTACTTTAATTTTTTTCCTTCTTAACTTCATCTAAATAAAAATCAAAGAGTTTATTTATGTAAAAAATAATGTATCAATATTTTTTTTTTTTTTAAGATTATGACAAGATTTTTCAATGATACAAGGGTTGTCAAAAAGTGGAAAGGCAAACAACAATCATTTGTGTTGTTTATATAAAAATACATTGGCTAGGTAAAAAAAAAAAAACAAAAAAAAAAATAGACAAGTGTGTTGGCCTATTTTTTTTAGCCATGGGCGCGCCTTCCCTTATTTCCATTAGGTCAAGACTCTTAGGCTTCTCTTGGAAGGGCTCATTTTTTGTTTTAAACTTCATCTAAATAAATATCAAAGAATTTATTTTTGTAAGGAATAATGAATCATTGCTTTTTTTTTTTTTAGATTATGACAAGATAAATATTTTTTCACTTAACTTTGTTTTTTAAATAACATATTTTTTTCTATGAAGCTATTCTGGTCTCATGATTTAAGTTGAGAATTTGACGAGTTAACTTGGATTGGTTCAAGTTTTTTTTAAAATAAATATTAATTTTTTTTCAATATCATATTTTGACAATGAGTTGGTTATAAATTGGCCTTTGTATTGTTTTTTTTAACAGGGGATCCCGTTTTCATAACTCGAGTCACAAGTTTGGTTTTTTTTATCTTTTTTTTTTCAATTGATTTTTTTTTCATTTTTGTCCTTCAATATTTGATTAATTTGTGTTGATTTGTGTTTTATAAGGTTATCACGATCTCATTACTCGAGTCACAAGTTGGTCTGAGTCAATCTAATATTTTATTTTCTTATTTTTTTTAAAACATGTCATTTAGTATATCACAATCTCAATGTTTTAAAAGTGTATCATCCAACATGCATTTGATTTTAGGTTTCCTAACATATTTATATTTTTTATGGTTAGAAAAAAATATTTGACCCAACATAACGTGGGTCAAAGAGCTAGTATATACTAAATTATTTGAGGTATAACCCCAACTAGTGAAGTGGTTTTTTTAGCCAAACCCTTTTATGGGTCTAATTTATAGAATTAGGCTTAAACTTATGGTAAAAAAACAAATTGAAAGAAACAAAGTTGAAATGTTAAACACAAAGAAAAAGTATACATAATCCCACTTTATCGATAATTTTCATGTGGGTCTAAAAGTTTATTTTGTTCATTTTTAGTCTCTGGCTTTGAGAGAGGAAAGGGAGTCATTTGAAAACAATGAAAAGAGCGAGAGAAAAAAAATCATTGGTTAGGCCATTTTTTGGTGAGCAAACTCATTATTCTTAGTGTCAATGGGTTCGAATCGACGAGAAGAGTTTAATGACAATGGTTTTTCCTCTAAACATGTAAAACCCCGGATAATATTATTGATATTAATAAAAGTCAGGATTACAAAAAATGAGGAAAAGTGATAAATTAAATTATAAGAATGATGATATATTCAAGAATCTAAATTAAAATGTTTTGTTCAAGTGTTAATACATATAAATAAATAAATAAATAAACACAAAAATGTGAATAATGTTTTTTTAGAAGTGAATTTCATAAAACTAAAAGTACGAACAAGTAACTTAGTGAAATTCGATATAACCCGGGCAAGATTTGACATAGACAGGTATCATGATTCAGAAAATTTTACCCAAAATATTAAAACTTACTGTTGAGGGATATAGAAGGCATTTAAAAAAAAAGTTAAAGAAATAATGTGTGCTCAAGTGTGCACGAAGAAGAAAACATTTAGGGATATGGATGATATTTTTAAAAAACTTAATTATATATGTGTGTGGGGGGGGGGGCACGCGTGTGTGCTATAAGGAGAAAAAAAGAAGAACAAAACTTGCTTTTCAAAGAGAAAGAAGAAGCATTCGGTCAGGAGAGGAAAAAAAACAATTCAAGGAAACTTTCTCAATACAAAAGTGTTAAAGCTTTAGCTATTGCTTGGTAAGGTACCCTCACACTTTTAAATAAGATTATTGAAGAATAAATACTTTAAATTGATTTAACTTTGTGAAATGAGGAATTAGGGTTCATGATAAATTTTGGAGAAAATTACAATTGATTGTGAAATTGTGTTAAGATTGTTGAAGTAAGTAGAGAAAATAGAAAATTATGGTAATTGAAGCAAAATTATAGGTGTTCTTAAAGAAGGGATTTTTTTGGAAAAATAATAAGAAGAAGAATAAAATTTAAGAATTTGAATAAGATTATGAGATTGTATAGGAAAGAGATGATATTAATGTTAAAGAGTGAATGGATCATGAAATTTTTATGTTTTCCTTTAATTTAAATTTTGGTAAAAATAAATTAAACAAATACATTTAAATAATATATATATATATATATATATATATATATATATTGTTTTGAATGATGAAATGTTGTGTGTTACAATGTGAAAATTGAAAGAATAGGAAGGAAATTTACAAAAGGAAGAAGAGATTTTTTCATGTTTCTCTCTAAATTTTATTTTGGGAAATGAAAGGATAATTGGAAGGATTTTATTTATTGAGTGTTTCGATATGGAAAGTAGAATAATGATGTGATATACATGTCAATTCAGGAGAGGTTTCCAGGCCGACACCACAGCAGGGAACTTCGGCTCGAGTTCAGTCGTCAGGTAATTACACGATATTCGAATTTAACATTGGACAATATGTATTTTTTATTTATTTGAGTGATTATGGTTAATATATTAGAAATTATTATGTTGTTTACTTGAGAAAATAAGATATGCGGTATGATGAATTAATTCCTGAATGAATGAGATTAGTGCCCTGGTGAATGGTCGTGGTAAGAAATTGAATCCCTAGTTAATGAGATTAGTACCTTGATGAATGGGTAAATTGTTGAACTAATTCCTGATTTAATGGAATTAGTGCCATGGCAAATTTGCGAGATGAAGAATTAATTCCATAGTTAATAGGATTTGTACCCTGATGAATGAGTGAAATGTTAAATTAATTTTTGGACTGATGACAATAGTGCTTATTGAATGGATTGTTAGAAAAATTAGTCATCTATTAGTGAATGTAATGTTGTGTTAATTGGGCGATAGGAATAATTATATTTTATTGATGTAAACAAAATGATAGATTATTATGAAATTTAATTGATATATAATACTAGATGAGCAAGTTAATTTAATGATCTTTTGACTAAATTTACAAAAAAGAAAGGAAGAAAGAAAGAAAGTAGAAAGAATTTTATGAATGTCTTTTTTTTTTTTTAATTTGTCTAATTGAATTATTGTATTAAATATATTTTCAGGTACATCCCCCAACCGGACTGAACAGTAGATTAGTTTCCTTATATTTTGTTAGATATCATGTTGTAATTAATAAATTTATCATTTTGTTATATAATATAATGCGTTTACAATTTATGGAAAGCGTTTTTGTGTAGTATAATCTTAATTATGAATTTCTTCTTTAATTATGAATTTATTTCGATTATAATTTCGTTAATGGTCCTTATTTATAAATATTTGAATTGTGTAATGTATTTCAGTTACCATTTTTAAAATAATTCTTTAGATTTCATCCATGTAAATGTGGGATATTGAATTGTTTAGACATGTGTGAATTTGATTATTGAGAAGTTGTGATGTAATGAGAGGAGGATGTCCTAGATGATAGGACACGTAAAATATTTGTTAATTGGGGATTGTGAAAGAAGAGTCGATAACTTGGTACCTAAAAATATAGAGGAAACTCTGCCGAATTTTTTATTGATTACAAAAAAAAATCCCTTATCTTAATTGAATTATTATGTCCTTGCTCTTTGTTTTGAATACAAATATTGGGGTTGTTACAAAACATCTATGAAAGAAGAGATCAATCTCAATTTAAAGATTTTTATTCTATTCATTTTCATTTTTAGGTGATTTTAGAGGTTATAGGTGGTTTGGATGGTTTTTTTTTATATGAAAATTTTTTTTCAACCAAAAAAGCCTCCCTTTGTTTTTCTAACCAATTTAGTAATGGTTGGAATTTGAGTATGTAAGGCAACAAATGATGCGCCCTGTTATTCTTTTTTTAAATAAAATAAAATAAAAGGGGAATGTTTTTTTTAGTCCATATCTTAAAAAAAAAAAAAAAGGTATGGCCTCGGTGCACATGCCTTTCTTAGGCTCAAGCATATGGGTTTATATATATATATACACACACACACATGCTAAGCCACCTAAGCCCGTGCACTAGACCTGGTCTTTTTTTTTTATTTGCTTTTTATTTCCTCATTTCATAATTCAAATTGAGTTTTTGTTGAGTTTTTTTTTTAAAAAAATTATTATTCAATATTTGATTGATTTTAAATTGATCTTCATATTTTGTTATCATATAATAAAATAAAAAATATTATTGAACCCAATGAAGTTCATAACCTGAGGCATGGGCTTGATGAGTTATCTTGGGTTGACCAAAGTCTATCTCCTTCGAGGTATTTTAAAAAATTTCATTATGGGATATTTTTAAAGTCAAACAATGATTTTACCGATTGTCCAAGTTGTTTTTGAACCTGCACGCTTGGACTCTTTTTTGTTATTTGTTTTTTTTTCCTATCTTTTTTTGTCTCTTAACCTGTGAAGTCAACCGGGTCACGCAAAGAAAACTCCCACATGATTTAATTTAAAATACAATCTAGGCAAATAGTCGAGTCAGGATATTCAAATTTGATCCATTAGACTAGATTTAATGACAATTACAAAAAGTTCCTCACCACTTAGATATTTGTTTTATATTTAAATAAAATTCACTGTGACCTAGCATGGCTAGTTATCTAGTCTTACCTAAGCCATCTTACTTATTATGATATTTAGTTGCATTTTAATATGGAACGAATATGTTTATAAAATAGATAGAAAGTAAATTTCATGAAAAAGCTCAAACATATTAAGTATATATTATAATAAAAATAACCTTAATTTTAGATTTGATTATTGAATTAAACTAAAATTTAGTAAGAAGATTCTACATGACGAGTTCTATAATACATCATCTTGTTGTAATCATTCAAAATCAAGAAGCCCTTCAAATTAGACCATGAAATTGTTGTTTTTTATGTTTTAATTATTTTTATAGTTGATTTTGGATTCTTATTATTCTATATAGTTTTAAGTTCTTTTGGTTATGTTGGTTTTTACCTTTATATAAATTGTTTGTGTGCTATTTTTTTTTAGCAAATTATTGAATTAAAAGATTTTTTTAGAAACATATAAGATTTTTAATTATTAATTTCTCTACAATTTAAAACTTTAACCTTAAAATTTGAGAACCCTATTGTTTATTAACTAAGCATTACTCTATTTTATCAAGAACAAAAAGAAATTTGTATTTAAATGATGTGTTTTTACAAATAAAAAAAAAGAAAAAAAGAAAAAAGAAAAAAGAAAAAGAAAATATGAAAAAATAAATTTATGTTTAAATGATATTTTTTTTTACAATTAAAGAAAAAAGAAAAAGAGTTTCTCTCTGTTTCCAAGACAAACCTATAAGTTGGAAAACATGAAAAAGTTGTTTTCCAAATTTCCCCATTCTTTTGACTAGGCTGGAAAACACGTTTCATTAAGACCCCGTTTGTTTGTAGGAAAGTAGTTTTTTTTTTAAAGTAAATTTTGGAAAAGTGAATTATTTTTCGATGTTTAGAAGTGTAATGGAAAATAAGTTGGAAAATACTTTCCAGTGTTTGGTTATGTCATGGAAAATGAGCTATAAAATAACTTATTAATATTTTTTTTTAAGTTTATTAAAATAATAAGGGACAAATCTTATAAATTAAAAAGTTGAACGAGAATGAAATTGAAAAAAAATAATTTCATAAATTATCTCAAATAAAATAAATAATAATCAAAATAATAGAGATCAAATCTAAAAAAAAAAAAAATAAGAGATGAAGAAATTAAAATAATAATAATTAACATTTCATAAATTATTTCAAATATAATAAGTAACAATTAAAAAAAATGAGGATCAAATTTGATAGATAAAAAATTTCAATTAAAAAATGATAAGGGAAAAGCAAATAATAATTATAAAAATGAGGACCAAAGTTAATATAAAAATTAAATACTAAGGGATGAAATTGAAAAAAAATATTCAAAAAATATATATATATATATATATATATAGCAATTAAAAGTTTGAGGACCAAATTTATCACGACCCGAATCCTGGATCCGTGACCGGCAACGCAGGAGCGGTGCCGAAAGGACACCTCACCTACGCTAAGCCTCAGAACGGACATATCAAAAGAACAATTTATTCAAAAATACGTAGCGGCTCATAATATTCAGAAATATCGTATTATTCAAAACTGATAAAACCGAAAGATAGTTATTAAAACAAAAATAATAATTCATAATACATTTGCATTGTCAAAATCCAAACGTAATTAAAACAAGGTAACAGTGGAGCGTCTAAGACATCAAATCAAAACTAAAAGGAAAGCCTTGCGAACAAGGGAGCATCTAAGACATCAAATCAAAACTGAAAGGAAAGCCTCGCGAACAAGCAAGGCATACCGACCAGAACTAAAGAAGCGGAAACACTCAACAAAGTCCCAGAAACTAAGAACCTGAAATAATATTAAAAATGAGAGGTGAGTTCAACCAACTCAGTGAGGGAATAACATTTAATGTACATTTCAGATATTTCAGATATTAATAATTTGTAAGATGATTTATCTTAATATACATATACATATACTTACTAAACATATTATCATAACGTAACATATTATCATAACGTAGTGGATTACATGTCAGATATCAGATGACACCCGAAGGTGACCAGATGACACCCGTAGGTGACCAGATGACACCCGTCGGTGACCACTGTGGGATGATCAGTCACCACAGGCTGATGCCTCTCTCACCAGCTAGGTAACAGAATACTATGTGCACACATGCTAACTATTCTCCGTTAGCATAGAGTTACTGACAAGTCCCATATCAAGGCATAACAAATATTCACATAATCATCAAAGAATCGTATATCATATCAAATAGAATTTACTTTAACAGATTGCGAGTGCAAATTCAAGAATAAATGAGTACTCGGAAAATAAAGCAACATATATAAATATTCAAGAAATTCACTAGTTGTACTCATTGTATAATCAACATACATATTTATTTATATTATATGCATATTAAAGATTATTCCACTCACCCGAAAAATATTGAATTAAAGGAATGTCAGACGAAAGACCCGAAAATCCTATTAAGGATCGTTAGAAGAACCTACAATAAATATATGAAATATACTCAAAAGCAACTCAAAACAACACAAATAAATGATTTTAATGCATAAAAGGAAACCAGGCTTAGTCTCCTAAGTTTATGGACTAAAACGATAATTTTCCAAAACAGGGACCAAAACGTAATTTTACCAAAATTTGAGGAACGAATGTAAATATATAACCATACTGAAATTCTGACCATAATTAATCCTCAATTCTGTCCAGGATATATCATTATGCTCCAGGGACCATTCTGGAACTTTACCAAATTTTTAGGGTCAAATTATACTTTTTGTCAAATTGGAGTACCAAACTGAAAATATCATATATTCCTAATTATACTGGAATTTTTCCCTTAAATCATCCTCAGTTCTGTTCAGAACCTCAATTTATGCCCCAGGGACCAATCTGTAATATTTCCAAAGTTCGGGGACTAAACTGCAATTTTCACAAATTGAGGGACCAAATTGAATTTTCGTCATCTTTAACCTCAAACCCAGAATTTCAATAGATCACCTACTGTTATCCCCTGATTTCTAACATAAATTTCACCATTCAAACAAAATCATAACTTAAAATCATTATCCTTCAATTCAATATCTCAAAATCAACTAATTAATCAAATACCCACAATAATCAACTCCTAACCTTCAAATTAATTCATCAATTAACTCAAAATACAAACTTCAAAACTCTAAAATTAATCAAAACCGAAATTTAACATATTATACACTTCAAACCATAAATCTTACCTTTTTAAACTTATTTCCTCTACTTCTCTTCTCCTTCCCTTCCTTCTCTCCTTTCTTTTCTTCTTCTTCCTCTTTCCCTTTGTCTCCCGTAGCTCTCTTTCTCTCAAAATCAGATCATTCTTTTTATTATTATTATTATTTATATTTATCAACTATTGGTCAATTACCACACTACCTTCAATCATTTATACCCTCTTTTTAAGCCTCCAAGGGCTTTATTGTATTTTCCAATCTTTTTAATACAAAACATCACAAAATTTGATATAATCAGCAAATAATATGATATTTTTAAAATTTTTTATAACTTCTAGAAAGTGTTTTCTACCCAAAATAAAAGAAAAATACTTTCATAGAAATCACGTCAAATTTTCTTTTAATCGGAAAATATTTTTCGTTAATTAACTTTTCTAATGACAAACAAACACAAGAAAGTTTGGAAAGTGATTTTTTAAAAATTATTTTTTAGAAAACAAACGCAGCTTAAGTTTTTTCATCTTATAATTGTTTTGACAAAAATACCTCTTACTTTTCATCTTATTATAATTATACCATCTATATATTCTCACCCTTTTTTCATATGTAGTCGTTCTTCTCCTCTTCCATTCTCCATCCATCGACAATACCTCCACCACCACCACCACCAACATCGCTTTCAGCAGCAGCAGCAACATCGCTTTCAATTCCGTTGTAGAGTTGGCAGGTCACTGCTGTGTACGAGAACCATATCAAAGGACAGACATGGGTCATGTTGTGGATGTTCTTTATTCTCTGGTAGAAGAGATCTACTCCACCGCATTTATTTTCGAAAGGGTGGATAATTGCTAATTTTCAGTCACGGTCTAGAGCGAGAATTGAATTGTCGAAAAATTATGAGTTTTTTTTTTTTCCAGGGAATATCTGATAGGATAATTCTAATATCTAGAGAAATTGATGATGGGTTGAAGATTGTGGAGCTTATAATTGCTAAATTGCTCAGGGAGGTATAAGATGTTGTATGTTTTCTAACGTTAATAGTTGCCAGCATGATTGAAATCATATATGAATGTTGGTGTGTGAGGGAATGTATTTGCTCTGTATTTAATTCCATGAAAAATCATAGCATCCCTACTTGGTGTTCATAGTTTTATCCCCAGAATTGTGTTTTGGGAACCACCAGAGTTCTTAAGACATGCATGGTTTTGATCTAGAAATGTCATTGCAAAAATTAATTTTGGTGTAATCATGCCCTGACCAACACCTATTCTTCTGTGTGATTTTGCAGAGCAAAAATGTTTCCTACTTCTTGATTTCTATGTTTTCAATCCATTTCCACTATAAAAACTCTATGATTTCTTTGTTTTCAATCCATTAACAACGTGAATTCATTTACATCAATATCTCATGACATATGAAGCACTTCAATGATGAGCGGTGATTCAAAATTATTATTATTATAGGAACAATTATGGATGTTTTAACAGTAACTCGTAAGACCACATTTAGGGTCTTTGTTTAATGTTTGTAATAATAAAAATTACTAATTAGGTTAAACCATGCTTGAAAAGGAGTTAATATAAGTTTCAAAACATAAATTAAACATGTCCTAGGAAAATATTTAAAAATTAGCTATTTTTTCATTTGAGGATTTTTTAGGGTTTTCAAGAAAACATTAGTGTCCACTGGCCAAAACCCATTTGGGATTTTGAATATCGAAGCTTGAACAAAAATAATAATAATGAATATTTAGGGATTTAAGCTCCAATATCTATGAGTTACAATTTTAGGCATTCTTTAATATAATATACATAAGATTATTTTGGTCATTTCATTCGATTTGAGAATTTTTTTTTTGTTAACCGAGGATATTTAATGTAATTTTTTAAACAATAAAAATAAAACCTGTCACCTAATTTAAGAACTCTAGTGTATATGTGTACGAGAAATAAAGAAATTTGAATTGAGAGTGCAAACCAATTTTGCTTGTATAATTTTGGAATTCATTTCAAGTTCTAAATAGTCGTGAATCATATTATTGGATTTACAATTTTTATGTGAAGAATATTATATAAGCAAACATGGACTTTTTAATTAAAAAAACACAAAGATGTTATTTAAAAAAAAATATATGAATCAAAAAACAATGAAAGAGTTGTTAAAGATAATTAAATACTCTTTCTTTTAAAAAAAAAAAGAGCTTAGTATGCAAATATTCAGCCTCAAATTTTCTTTAATTTATGCATTATTTTATTTTAGAGGTTAATTTTTCTTATCAAGAAAAATGATTTTTATTTTTATAAATACATCATGCAAATAAATTCTATTTATATCAAATATAAATTAAAAAAAATAAAGATAAATTATAATAATCTATTTAAAAAATTATAATAAATAAAAAAATAAAAAATATGTACTAAAAACTTTAATAAACAAGAAAGAGAGGATATTAATTTAAATTTAAATATAACATTATAAACCGAAAAAAGTTGTTAATTGTTTTTTTTAAAATAAAATAGAAAGTCAACCTTTTGCCTAGAAAAAGAGACAAATGAGTATGCAAATATTTAACCATGATTTTTTTCATTTATCCATTTTTCTTTTTCTTTTTATCTTATAGGTTATTGTTTTTATTACAAACAACAAATGATTTTTATTTTTATAAATACATAATGCAAATAAATCTTATTTATATCAAATATAAAATTAAAAAACTTAAAGCTAGATTATAATAATTTCTTTAAACATTATAAAAATGCAAAATAATTACAAATAAAATAAAAATGATTATAAAGCTTCTTTATTATTTTGTACTTCAATTTTCAAAATTATAAAATTAATTTTATTTATCAATATGTAATTATGAATTTGATCTAGATTACACTTTTATTTTTAGAAACAATACTAGCCTTAATACACACGATTCGCCATGAGGCTAGACTAGTTTTGGAACAAAAAAGAATGTTTAGGACCAGAAATTTTGGTAAAAAAAAATAATATAAAAAACCAATCATGAAAAATATGTAAAAACGCTAATTAGTATTAAGCCAACATAGAATATTTCGTCAAATATGCAGTCTAGATTATATGACTGAAATAATCCAATTAAAAATAAAAAGAAATTATAAAGTTGTTTTTATTTATCCATTTTTATTTTTATTTTTATCTTATGGGTTATTTTTTTTTATTACGAACAACAAATGATTTTTATTTTTATAAATAGATCATGCAAATAAATCTTATTTATATCAAATATAAAATAAAAAAAATAAAGATAAATTATAATAATCTCTTTAAAAATTATAAAAATATAAAATAATCAACAAAAGAACTAATATTTAAAAAAATGAACTAAAAAAACTTAAAACATTAGAGAAAGAGGTATTAGAAAACTAAATAGAGGCCATAATCTGGATTATAAGTTTGGTGGGTTAAGCTGCAAAGTCAAGGATAATCTAATATATAATCGTCTCAATATGAAAAAGAAAGATGTCATCTTCACTTTTTTAAAAAGTCAAACCATGTTTTTTAACTGTTTTTCAAGTTGTTTTTGAATCCATCAAATTGATTGGGTCATGCCAAGACAACTCCTACTAAATTAATTTTAAAACCAAGTTAGACAAACAGTTGGGCTAAGATGTTTCAAGATGGACCCACTAGGTTGGGCCCATATTTTCTTTCCTTTTCCATTTTTTTAAAATTCCATCTTTTCAATTTTTTTCCTTTCAATTGAATTCTTTTGGGTTTTTATTTTTATTTTTCCAACATTTGGTTGATTTTGAATTGATCTTCATATTTATTTTGGTTTACTTTTTTATGAAGTATCGTAGTTTCAAACAAACATCATGATATTTTTATTGGTGTTCAATTTTATGAGTTCTTATTTTTTTTTTATCATATAATTAAATATAAAATATTTAAGAAAAACAAAGATTTTATGCTAAGTAGAGTTTATGATTTGGATCATAGGTTTGATAGGTTAAGCTATAAAATCTAAGTTGATCTAATATGTCATTATCTCAATATTAAAAAGAAAGATGTCACCTTGGATTTTTTTTTTTTAAAGCCAAAATTTTTTTTTACTTGTTTTTCAGGTTATCTTTAAATCCGTCAAGTGGATTGTGTCACGTTGAGACAACTTTGACTTGGGTTGATTTAAAACCCATGCTAGTCAAGTAATCAGGTCGATAGGTTTTAAGGCTAATTCATTGGGTTGAGGCCCTTTTTTATTTCCTTTTTCTTTTTAAATTATATCTTCTAATTATTTTCTTTTAATTGAATCCTTTTCCAATTTTATCTTTGAACATTTGGTTGATTTTGAATTGGTCTTTATAATTTATTTTGATTTATTTTCTATGAGGTATATATAATTGTCTCAAACAAACCTCTTGATATTTTGTTATTGTTCAATTTTGCAAGCGTCTGTTTTTGTTATCATATTATTAAATAAAAAGTAGTTAAAAATATATATTAAATTGAATGGAGTCTATGATTCGGGTTACAGGCTTGACAGGTTAAACTGTGAAGTCTAAGTCAATCTAATATGTCATCGTTTCAATATTAAAAAAAGGAAAATGTCATCTTGGATTTTTTTTAAGCCAAACATGTTTTTTTTTACCAGTTTTCATGTTGTCTTTGAACCCGCCATATCAAATGGTTCATGTTGAGGCAATTTTCATATGGGTAATTTTAAACTCAAGATAGACAAAGAGTCAAATCGAGAGGTTTCAAGGTTGATCTACTAGGTTGGCTCCTTTCCTTTTTTTTTTTTTTTAAATTTCATCTTTCAAATTTTTTTCTTTTGATTGAATCTTTTTAGCTTTTTTTTCTTCAATTTTTTCTTTCAATATTTGTCTAATTTTGAATTGGTCTTCATAATTGTTTTTGGTTTAGTTTTTATAAGGTATCATAGTTTCAAACAAAATTCCTGATGTTTTGTTAATGCTTAATTTCACAAGTGCTTATTTTTGTTATCATATCTTTAAGTAAAAAAAAAAAACAAAGATACTACATTGAGAGGAGTATATGATCTAGATCACGAGTTTAGTGAGTTAAACTGAGAAATCTAGGTTGATCTAATATGTTATCGTCTCAATATTAAAAGAAAACATATCATCTTGAAACTTTTTTTAAAGTCAAACATGGTTTTTACTGGTTTTCCGTGTTATTTTTTAACCCGTCAAGTTGACTGGGTCACATTGAGACAATTCTCATGTGTGTTAATTTTAAATCTAGGATAGATAAAAATCCTGGTCGAGAGGTTTCAAGATTAATCTATTAGGTTGAGCTCCTTTTTTTTTAATTCTATTTTCCAATTTTATTTTTTTCAATTGAATCCTTTTTTTACTCTTTTTTTTCAATTTCTTCTTTTAATTTATGATTGATTTTGAATTGGTCTTCATAATTTATTTTGGTTTAGTTTATATGAGGTATCACAGTTTCAAACAAATATCTTGATATTTTGTTGAAGCTGAATTTTACAAGCGCCAAATTTTGTTATCATATTATTAAGTAAACAATATTTAAAAAAAAAACAAAGATGGAGTTTATCACGGGTTTCGCGGGTTAAGCTTTGAAATTTAGGTCGATCTAATATTTCATTGTCTCAGTATCAAAAATAAAGACGTTATTTTGATTTTTTTTTAAAGCCAAACATGTTTTTTACCAGTTTTTCGCATTATCTTTGAACTTGCCAAGTCAATTAGGTTACATTAAGGCAACTCCCATGCGGGTTAATTTTAAACTCATGATAGACAAGGAATTGAATCAAGAGGTTTCAAGGTTGACTTGATGGGTTGGCCCCTTTTTTATTTCCTTTTTTTTTTAATTCCATATTCCATTTTTTTTCAATTAAATCCTTTTTGCCTTTTTTTCTTCTTTCCAATTTCATCTTATAATATTTTGTATATTTTGAATTGATATTTATAATTTGTTTTGGTGTACTTTCCATGAGGTATCACAATCTAAAAAAAACATCATAACATTTTGTTTGTGCTTAATTTTATGAGCGTCTATTTTTTTATATCATATTATTAAGTAAAAATTAGTTTAAAAAAACAAAGATGTTTAAATTGAGTGGAGTCTACAATCTAGATCACGAGTTTGGTGGGCTAAGCTGCAAAGTTTAGATCAATCTAATATATTGTCGTCTCAATATTAAAAAGAAACATGTCATCTTGAAATTTTTTGTAAAGCCAAACCATGTTTTTTACTGGTTGTCCGTATTTTTTTTAAACCCATCAAGTCAATTGGGTTATGTCTAGGCAACTTTCATGAGAGTTAATATTAAACCCAAGTTAGGCATGAAATTGAATTGAGAGGTTTCAAGGTTGACCCATTGTGTTGGGCTCTTTTTGTTTTTGTTTTCTTTTTTAAATTCAATCTTCCAATTTCTTTTTTCTTTTAATTAAATCATTTTTTCTTTTTCTTTTTGCAATTTTATCTTTTAACTTTTAATTGATTTTGAATTGATCTTCATAGTTTGTGTTTGTTTACTCTGTAGGAGGTATCGCCATCTCAAACAAACATCGTTACTTTTGGTTGATGCTTAATTGTACAAACATTTGTTTTGTTATGATATCATTAATAAAAAAAATTTGTGAAACTAAGTGGAGTCTGTGATCTGGATTATAATTTTGACATATTAAGCCATGAAGCCTGGGTTGATCTTATATGTCACCCTTTCAATATTAAAAAAATATCATCTTTAAGTTTTTTAAAGTCAAATTAAGTTTTTACCACTCATCCAATGTGTCTTTAACCTATCAAGTTGATTGGGTCACATCGAGACAACTTCTATGTGAATTAATTTTAAACCTAGGCTAGACAAAGAGTTAAATCAGAGGTTTTAAAGTTAAACCGCTAGGTCAAGGCTTTTTTCTTTTCTTTTAAATTCAATCTTCCTATTTGTTTCTTTTGATCAAATCCTTTTTTACTTTATTTTGTTAATTTTATCATTCAATATTTGGTTGATTTTAAATTGATCTTCATTATTTATTTCGATTTGCTTTCTATTAGGTTATCATAGTCTCAAATAAATAATTTAGTATTTTATTGGTAATTAATTTTTCCAGTGTATATTTTTTTGTTATCATATAATTAAATAAAAAAATAATTTTTTTTTTTAAATTGCTAAACCTCGTGGAGTTTAAGATCTGAGTCATGAGTTTAGAGTGTTAGCTGTAAAAATTTGGATCGATCTAATATATCATTGTCATAATAAAAAAAAATATCATTTTGATTTTTTTTTTAGTTAAACCATGCTTTTTATCGATCATCCTGGTTTCTTCTGGGTTTGCCAAGTCAACGGTATCATATCATGACAACTCTCATGCAAGTTCATTTTAAACATGGTCTATGTAAGAAGCTAGAGTTGATTGTTAATTTATGTTTAATAACAATATTAAATAAATTTTTGGGCTTGAACTTTTTTTTTTTTTTCATGTTCAAAACAATTTTGATCTGACCACCAGAATAATACATGCCAATAAATTAGTATGAGCTAAATTAATCTATAATATAATTAATCCAGGAAAATATAATAATAATTTTATTACTTTGAAATTTTTTATGGTGTTCATATAATAATTAGTAGCTTTCTATTAGTTATTTTTTTGTGTATAGCTCACATGAAGAAAAAAAAAGAAGATAAAGAAGAGACATAAAATGAAACTCTTGAACAAATAAAAATGACGAAAATATTTATACCTATAATTTTTCTCTTCTATTTATATTTATTTTTTTAAAAAAGTAAATATAGTAAGTAATTAACCAATAGAATATTACCATTTACTTTTCGAATACATAAGATTCCATAAATTATAAAGCCTAACCAAAACCGACTAAAACCAAAAGAGGCACAAAAAAGTTGAAAAAAATAGCTAAACAAATCCTTGAAAAAGTATATAAGATGTATAGTTTCTGAATTATGAGTCTTTAATTGTTTTTGTTATTTAATCATATTTAAAAAAAATGTTTTTTTTTAAAATTAATTTCTTGAGAAAATTAAATATTTTTTTTATTTGAAATTAATTTTTTTTATATTTTTAAATTATTTTAATGTGTTAATATAAAAAAAATTAAAAAATATATATTATTTTAATATATTTTTAAATAAAAATAACTGTGGAACACGCATTACCCCCGCTATCTTCTGTCCTTTTTATCTATTAGGGACTATTTAGCCTAACACGTAAAAGACCAACAACATGACGCTACGACAACAGCTGCAAAAGCAATTGCATGATCAATATTTTCTTGTCGCTCTTTAATCATACCAATATCAACCCATCTAGACCTAGACCGAGACCCAGTCTTTTTAGTTTTCCTTCTTTTTTCTTCCTTCGATGGATCTTAACCAGACCCGTTTGATTGGTGATTATATTCTTGGCCCGAGAATCGGGCGGGGATCTTTTGCTGTTGTTTGGAGGGCTAAACACCGGTCTTCGTGTTTAGAAGTTGCGGTTAAAGAAATTGACAAAAAATTACTTAGTCCAAAAGTTAGTGATAATTTGCTTAAAGAAATTTCTATTCTCAGTACTATAAATCACCCCAACATTATTCGCCTC
This sequence comes from Populus alba, assembly GCF_005239225.2. Classification (NCBI taxonomy): domain Eukaryota; kingdom Viridiplantae; phylum Streptophyta; class Magnoliopsida; order Malpighiales; family Salicaceae; genus Populus; species Populus alba. The sequence continues at coordinate 10,459,866 of NC_133285.1, read as the reverse complement.
TTTGAGTCCATTGAGGTAAACTCTACTCTCCTTCCCCTTGTGTGCGCGCGCTTGTTATTTTTTATTACGGTCCTGCTGTAATTTGATTTTTCTGTAATGATATTTTTTAGACTGAAGATAAGATATTTCTTGTATTGGAATACTGTGATGGAGGTGATCTTGCTGGGTATATTCAACGCCATGGGAAAGTAACCGAGGCTGTAGCAAGGCACTTTATGAGGCGATTGGGTATTCCACATAATCAATTATTAATCTTCCTTGTATAGATATATTGGTGGTTCTGTTCTCATGAAATATGAACTTTGCAGATAGTTTTTGAATGGTTAAACTTAGAAAGATGCTGTTTTGGGTGCTTAACTATAATGGGTTTCATGCTTTTAGTGTTTCTGCAATTGGGTTCCTGCAAATATTTCTTTTGCTGTCTGTTTAATTACTGTTATATTATAATAGTGAGCAATTGAGTGTCTGTTTAAATTTAAAAGCGTTGCTATTTGTTTAAGGATGATTAATTCATATTAAATGGGAAAAGAGGACATTTAACGCAAGGTTATAATAAATCGATATTCTTAATTGGGAAGTCGTGAGGTTTTTCTCAAAATAGATTGTCGGTACTATATCCATCCCTTCCTTTCACCGCGGTTCATGAGGGAAATAAACAAACATTTTTTTTTTGTTTTTTTTTTTTGCAGCTGCAGGGTTGCAAGCGCTTCAAGAAAAACATCTTATTCATAGAGACTTAAAACCACAGGTACATTGACTATCCTCAAAGTTCAACATTTAGTGAGATTATCTTATTGTTGTAGTTGTTGTGTCTGGCTATATCATCACATTTGGATACTTTTTGTCAGGGCCTTTGCATCTGCACATATTGTTTTTTGTCTACTCATACAGTAATCTTATGTTCTGTTCTAGTTTGCTTTCATTGGTTATTAACCGCTAGTTTAACTTCTCTCACTCTACTGTCATTCTGAACTGGGAAGTTGTCATACTTGCAGAACCTACTTTTGTTATCAAATGACTTAACTCCACAATTGAAGATAGGTGATTTTGGCTTTGCAAGGTAAGCATGCTTTGATGTTAGTGACGTTTTTTTTTTCCCGGAAAGTGATATTCATTTCAGATTTTTGTAAGAATATAAATGTCTGTTGTTTTTAGCATACTCCACCAATTTGAAAATGTTCTATTCCCATTTATTTGGCTTGCCTACAAAGTTTATCACAGTTTATCCAGGCCCATATATTTCATAAGTGGCATCCCAATTTCATGTTTATCTTTCAGAGAGACAATTTGATAAAAAGGGCTCGCCTTTATATGCTCTTGAATAATTTGAATAATGCGATCCAATTCTATATGAAACTTCTTAAATCACTGCAAAAACCAGATACTATTGAATGATCAGATTTATGATCGGCTCTTGGTTTAAGGGCTCGTCATGGAAGTAACATTGCTGGTTTCTGTTATTATACCTCTGTGAAAACACTATTTTTGTGTAGCTTTGTAAATAAATTTGTTAACTCTATGTAATAATTACCATGTAGAAAAGTCTAGTTCACTGAGAAAATTGTGCAAGCAAGTAGCAGCTTCGTTAAGCAGCTAAACTTGACAAATATTTCTTATTGATCTGAATGCCAAAAACCTAAAATACTAAGCTGCTTTGTAATGCTCATGAGATTCTCTCTAACACTCGGCTATCTCCCTGAATTTCTAAATATGCCAGGTCCTTGACATCATCAAACTTGGCTGATACACTATGTGGCTCGCCATTATACATGGCTCCAGAGATTATTCAGAATAAAAAGTATGATGCGAAGGTGATGTAACATTGAATTTACATAAAATTGACAGTAATGAAATAAGTATAATCTTTAACATAATTTATCATATATGCAGGCTGACTTATGGAGTGTTGGGGCAGTTTTGTTCCAGCTGGTAACTGGGAAGCCTCCATTTGATGGCAACAGCCAATATCAGGTTTTTTAAAGAACTATACTCAAACTAAACATACGAGAAACCTAAAGATTTGCCATACATTATACAGCTCAAGGCTAATTCTCACTTCTAGTTGCTGTAAACAGCTTTTCCAGAATATTTTGACATCTACAGAGCTGAGGTTTCCACAAGGTGCGTTGGAGGAGCTCCATCCAGATTGTGTGGATCTTTGCAGAAGCCTTTTATGCCGAAACCCTGGTACTGATTACTATGGTGAAATTTTTGTTCTTGTATATGTGCACATGCTTGGTATGTCTTTGCATGTGGGTGGGGTGGACTACCGGTGGAAGGTGGTGTTTGCCCACATTAACCAGAGTTTTGTGTTTTTTGTTTTTTTTTTGCTTCAAATTATTTTTTTTTTTTTGCGATTTTGGATTGTTTTGATGTTATAAATGAATTTTAAAAAATAATTTTTTTTTTTATTTTAATACATTTCCAATCAAAAAGCTCTTTGAAAAACAACCTTTACCATTGTTCCAAACACCCCCAAAGTATATAAGCCAAGCTAGAAAGTACAAGGGTCATTACTGAGTCACTTGGTGCTGTAACCTATGAAATTTTCATCTAGATGTTCTGACTTTTATTTGCAGTTGAGCGATTAACATTCAAGGAGTTCTTCAATCACAAGTTCCTTGAGGAGCCAAGGTAATGTTCTGAAGTCCGGACCTTCATTTTTTTTTTTATGCTTTCTTATTGGTGCATTTCCTGTCTGTTGAGACTTTCTGCTTTGACGTGTTAGCAGTTAGGCATATCAAAGCTACTTACATATATTTACCGCCACAAAATTCTGTAGGCTATTGCTGGATGCTAAATCTCCTCTACTTCCACAAATGAAATCAGTAGTTGAGCAGTTTGATGCGTCTGCTTCTAATACAAGGTCTCAAATGGAGCATTGCTTGCACTCAGCTAATAGAAATGCTATGTTAACTAGCACATCTGAGCAGGACAACATAACAGTGCTGGCAAAGGTTCATGACAGTACATCCAGAAATGACAGAGTTCATGGGATTGTGCCAAGTATTGTGCATGATAGGATGGGGAGATCTGCTTATGGCAGCCAATCTTCACTGGATCAGCTTCGAGGTCTGCTTTTATTCCATTCTATTTCGTTTGCTTTCTTAGATGTTACAATTCTGCTAGTGGTTTTTTCTTTTTCGGCAAGTACTGATTTCCTCTTTTCTATTCAGTTGCTGATTTAATGGGGTCCCTGGAGAAGGATTATGTTATTGTTAATCCTCATTTTTCTTCAATGGAAAATTTCTCTTATTACCTTGAAACATCTCTGCAAGATAGCTCCACCAGCAAATCTTCTGTACAGCTACCACAGAAAAATAACCAGGATATGGTTTTTGCTATACAAACAGAGGAGTTTAGTAGTAGTTCTGTTAGTAGTGCAAACGATCCTCAGGTCCATGGATCAGAGCCATTAACTGCATCATGTGTGCCAAATATATTAAGGGAAGTGCAAGGACTACCCATACCACATCCCTCAATTAGGCTTCACTTCCTAAATCAGTATGCACAGGCAATTGTAAAACTAGCCCAAGAAAAGGTGAGTTCTTCAGTATGTTATGCTGAGCTCTTGTCTCACTTTTGTTGATTAATCCATCGATTTTGCACAGGACATGTAATACAAAGTTATAATTCGGAATCATTACTCATTAGTCATGCTATTCTCTGTTTAGCAGTGCCCTTTTGCTTTCTAAGACAAGATGGTTTATAAATCCAGATGCCCATTGGGGCATATGGTACCACTGCAAAGTATATGAACAGAGTTTTTTTTTTTTCTTTTAGGTTTCTTCATGAGCAACTTGTCCAGTGGAAACCTACTCACAGTATCACCAACCTTCTTCTTATGTCTTATGAGAACCATTTTTAATATCAATTTTGAATTCTTGAGCTATAGGATAATATTATATGCAGTGTTGAAAAGTTTCATGTGCTATAATTAGGTATCTGAAGAGTAGAAAGGATACATAAATATAGTACTGCTAAACATATTTGCACATGCCCAGTTGCTTTTAAACTGATCTTTCACTTTTGATTTCTTGTAGAAATGGTTCCTTTCTGTTTCTGTTTCTGATGTAAAGTTGTAATTGCTATTGCTTGCAGTATGATTCAGGAATGTTTCTGGAATCATTTTCAGTTGAGCTTGTTGTTTTGGCTATATGGAAGAAAGTTCTTGAAATTTGCAACCACTGGGTAGCCTCTACTGAAGGGAGCGAATTGCCTGAAAGCAGTTCAGCCAATGAATCTACATTTGTTCATGGAGGCATACATTTGATCCCGCCAGCAAGTGGTAAAATGGATTTTATCGAGCCTTCTTCTGCCTGCAAGTGGGCAGAAAAAAGTTTCATTCTCGCATTTGATCGTACAGAGAAGTTATCACATAATCTCCGAGACATGGATGGTATGGCTTTGTATCAATGTGCTGTAAATGCTTGCCTCTATTTTTTCCTGTGTTACTGCTTTTGCAATATCCTCATATGTCAAATATGTTGCAGCTGCTGCTGAGATGCCTGATGCCATGGAACTGATATTCCAAGAAGCACTCGCTGTTGGGACAAGTGGTGCCGTAAGTGACCAACATCTTTGCTGTAAGCATCAATTGTCCTGCTCCTTGTACAAATACACTAATGCCGGGCAGTTCTTGTAATCTTTTCAGGTAGATGAATATATGGAGAACAAGGGTGGGGCTGATGTCTCATATTCCAAAGCAATGCTTCTGCTTCATTTTATAGCAGAAGAAGCATCATCTCTCCCACTGAAACCTCCATTTTCATTAACTCCTGCTTGTAGGAAGCGAATCCAAAGCTACATTCTCAACTTGCAGTCTCATAGGTCTCACTTCTCAATGTTGCAGCCTATTCCTGAATAATCCCCTGATTCGCTTACCAAGTAGAAGACAACTGTTGTACAGCTATATTTAGAAACCCTCTTACGCTGCAGATTACCAACACAACCTGAAAATTAAGGTCAGATGTGGCGTGCAATTTTAAGTCTGCATGTTTCTTGAAATGGATGCACAGTAATATGCTGACATGACCAAGGAAGCCCTTCGATGCATATATGATGTACATAATAACATACAGCAGACCCGTCATACTGGAAGAAGGATGGTCAATGTTTGAGGAATGTGTAAATAAGACTGCTTATTCATTAATAGATCTGTGTAAATAAGACTGCTTATTATGTCTGGAAAGAATTGTAAATATGAGAGCTTTCTTAGCATAAGTTCTAAGTTGATGATTGCACAGAAATTCTCATTGTTACCTCAAATCAGTTGTATCCAAAATCAAATATTATCAGGTGAATAGTAAGATTCCTACTTGTAAAATAGAGCACAAAATTCTGAACCCACTCTGTATGTTATTCGTTTGTATGACCAGCCATCATTGTCTTGTTAGATGCAAAGTCTCGTATGACTCTGCGCACATGCCCATAACTTCCCAATGTGGAAGCTTGTCAAACATTCGTTTTATGTGAGAATCTTTGATATGGACTGATGAGAAAAAGGCACGAGCCTCAGAAAATTGCTTAAAAGAAACACTAAAATGTCATTCTGTATCCATCCTCTTTGAGACATAATCCAACTTTGTGATAATAATAATAATAATAATAATAATAAAAACCTTGTATCAGAAGATATCTCAACGCAAGTTCAATTTTCTTTCACACATCAGTGGCAACGGGCAATTGACCAACAAGGAGATTCTTTCTGGTCACAGCCACAATGTGATTAGTAAGAAAGAGAACAGTAAAACCTAGATGTTAGGAAAGAATTATGAACTTCGGGGGAAAATGGCCATGCAAGGCCAATTCAATACTTAATGCTTCTTAAGTTCTTATCTAGGTCTATTTGATGGATACTTTACTGCAGTCATGGGTTCAATAAAGTAAATAACCCAATGTCTGATATATAGTACACACTTACACGGATAGTCCTGGGTTGCAGTTACTCTAATTTAAACATGAACGGAATGATAGACGAGGGAGAAAATTAGAAATTACATGCAAAAACAAAGGTTTTCCCTTGTTTAAGCATGCAATATCAAGCATCAAACTGAAGCTTCCCTTTCCAAACGTAACCTCTTGGGGCCTTTCTCCTCGCCCTGGCCACCAGCGGTTCCTATCCTGCTTTCTTTGGCTTCCAGTGAACACCTTTTGTAAGGTTTAAATCCGGTAAGATGAGCCTTCAGATTTCCATGTCCAAGTCCAATAGTCAGCAGCCCTTCCTCCCCGTCGTTTACACATCTAGGCACTACAGCATTTTTCTCCCCTTCTTGATAGCCAGAACAGTAACCCCATGTTTTGCTATTGAGATCTAACAGTGACGCATCTCCATCTTTCTCATCTGGATTTTTCTTTTCTTCAGTATCTTCCTTCTGGTGCATCTTACTCTTCAGATCATGTGGAGGTGAGAAGCTCTGGGGCAATATCTCTCTGGTGAATAGTGCTTGAAATGCCAGCCGCCCCTGATAAAGTAGTAAAACATGAGTAGAGTGGAGATAAATGCAAAATATAATCATAATCTCTACTCTTCTGGGTTATAGGAATGCCATTAAATAATTATCAACAGAGAAGTATATTTATCTAGCCACCTCTTCGGAGACCTCTTTCCACGAATCACTCATGCTGCTGCTACTTCTGCTGCGGCGACAGTTCAACTCAGAGGCTGGATGATTTGCTTCAGCTTCTTTTGGCTCTTCCTTGCCTTTCTCAGTCTTTGCTAATGCATCTGTCTCAATTTCACTGCTAGATGGTGTATTTGAACCACATGAAGAACGGTCAACCTGTTTTCTGCTCTTTGTTTTGCCTGAATCCTGGACCTCAGGAGCTTTTGAATTTAACTCGTGATCAGTAACTTTTGGTCCAGTGTTTAGCTTTGTGCCTCCACTCTCTTCAGAATCTGATGATGACAACGTTGGTGGTTTTGATGCAGATTTTTGAGCTTGCACAGCTTCAGAGTGCTCCAGGTCCTGTATTTGACCCTGCAAAGGAGGATTATCAGGAGTTGTTTCCTTCCTTTCTGGCTTGGCTGGAGGAACTTGATCAGTATCCGCAGACTGAATTGCAGTTGCAGAAGCAGGAGGGCAGGCAAAGGCAGTGTGAAGAGGAGCACATATGGGAAGTAGTCCATGTGCTGCCCACCATGCAGTTGCTGCTGCCACTGTAGCAGCAGCAATAGCTGCCATACTGGGAGCAGAGTTTATTTGCCCCGATTGGAAACCTTCTTGGGCACATGCTGGAGAATCTGCAGAACTCACCACATTTCCGTAGGGCCAAAAGGTAGCTGCAAAGCTTGCTGCAGCATGGGCTGCCGGGTTTTGTAGCAGAGTAGATACAACGGGACTCGAAAATGTGGAGGATATTTGGAGAAATGATCTGTAGTCATCTTGATTATGATGAGTTGGGGTAAATGGAGGAGGAAAAAATGGAAATGATTGATGCATAGAGGATCTTGGCAAATTAGTTGGATGATCAGTGGTAGTGGATCCAGCAGGATGTGAGTATAAAATAGGACACGCTGGAATATCTCCTACTGGATGAAACATGGAATCCTGAAATGACAAATCCGAGGGAGTTTCCATACATGTTCCCAGGCTCCCATCTAGAACGTGCACAGGGACATGCCTTGGATAGTTCTGCATGGCTTGCATCTCATCTGTTGGCAATGATCCAATAAAATCATCTGATTTCTTTTGCTGAAACAATATCTCATGCAAAGAGCAAGAATTTTCTGATTTTGAAGCTTTAACAGTGCCATTATCCAAAACTGTCTGATTGGCATCAGAGCTGTCCAACTTTTGATTTGCTTCATGCTCGACAGTGATAAAGGATTCATTGCATGCATCATGATTTCCCTTCTTCGGTGAAGTTACAAACTCCCTGAAAGAGCTAGTCTTTTTGAGAACCTCTAGTGCTGGTACACAATTCTTGTTGACTGAAGCTACAGAGGAACAATGAGCTTCTTGGAGAAGGGTAAATACTTCTGAGCAATTGTCATCCTGATTTTCCTTAGCATTGGTTGGCCTCTCATCTCCATTAGGTTTCTGTAGAATGTACAATAAAAAAAATCGTAGTGAAGGGGAAGGAACAACTGAAGTGAACGAGGAGGGAAAAAGAAAATGATAGTTCACCTCAGGACGTGGTTCTTTCTCCAAATCTAAAACTTTCCTACAATGTGGAGAAGAAGTTGAAGTTAAAAGCTTTCCATCCTTTGCTCCTGCCTGTGATGCGGGAGGACCCACACCTGTCTTTCGAGGATAAGGATTGCTTGGTTTCCTTTTGGGACGTGGTGGTGGAATGTCTATTTCAAGTGCTTGTCCTATCGGAACTCCTTTAGCAACAGCCTCCTTCTCCAACTGCAAGTGAGATATTTGTTAACACCTCAACGGAGAATAAATTACAAGAAAAAAAATCTGCTCCACAACATTGCAATGGTCCACAATCGAAGGTAAGACCTCGGCAGGGAAATATTCTTTTATCAGACAAGAGTATTTCTAAATATTCTCATATATGGCATGCAACTTTATTCTATGAACTCAGAAAAAGCATGTTGTTTTGGTTGAGAAAGAATAGGATTCAAACCAAATAGTAACATATCTAAGACCTTTCAGTATCAAAACATGGTAAAAAAGGCAGTTATATATTGCCAAAATAAGTCAGATAAGATGCATTAAGTTTCAGCAGAAAGTTTTTGCTACCTCAGCAATCCAATTGTGCCACTTTATCCCACAACCCATCGCCTAAAATGTTGCTGGATGAGATGAGAATTTTATGAGATGACATCTCCATGCCCCTATACATCATTCAGTGTAGTTCCTAGGTCTAAATCTCCATGTTAACGACCCAAAAATAACCTAGGCCTGCTATACTAATTGGCGCACATACAAAAGAAGAGGAATAATCCTGATGGATAAACTGCCTCAATATGCAGCACTAAAACACCTGATGTTCAAGAGTTTCAATGAGATCTTACAAAAAAATGCACCCATGCTCGAAAAGAAAAGAAAATATGCTATTCAGATAGCATACTCCTACACTTGCTCATTTTGCTTTCTCATGCAGATGTGTTTGCTCATGTGACCCGCCACCTCCTCCGAAGTAGATGTTTACTCGTACGATTTATAAGTTTCATTGAAATAAGCATAGGAAAATGGGAGGGATTTCTTTTCGATACTCGTTCCTTTCATTTATTAAAAATATAATCTCCCCTCTTAACTCCTTGAACTCCTAAACTTGCAATTCCTCACAAAACTATCCATCCTCAATCATGTGGCTCTCTTTCAAATCATAAAATACAGTAGTTTAGTTCGCTCCTGTCCCTCCTTGTCAATTGAATATGCTGTAAAATTAGTTTACCTATCATCTATAAAGAGTACATCTGCGCATACACTCACTCAGTACTGTTCCTGTACTTGCTACTGTTCATATAACAAAAAAAAAAGGGGGACTGGTTTGGCCAAGCAGTCATCTTGACTCCTTGACCAAACCAGCCCCCCCTTATTATCAGAACAGCAAAATATATATATGGAGATCAAGTTGAGACAGATAGAAACAGACCATGGGATTTCTCATGGGCACATTTTGGTGTAATTTTCACTGAAAATATTCAGAATATTGATTGATTAGGCAGGACAATAAATGGTAACAGCTATGCCATTCTTTGGTAGTCTATTGACCATACACCAGGTAATAGAAACTCAATCCAGATGGAAAGAGCTGAACTATTTCTCACATTTCAATACTAATGGATGTTGGCATTATGCTCGGCACCTTGTTTTGAGCTTGTTTTCAACATCTTATATAAAGGTTCAGTGACTCCAAATTTAACTAAAAAGAATTTCATTTTTTTTTTGTAAGATGAAAATCTTCATATGGTAATTGGCTCTTACATTAACATACACAAACGCTTGCACATAAGCCTTCATATCATCAAACTCCATTCAAGGTTTTCTAATTTATATCAAAGATAAGCAACAAATCAGGGTAAATTGAAGAAGGGAACTATTATTTATGATCCAAACAGAAAGTCCAATCAATATAGTTCGCCATTTCATTGTTTTTCAGTTAGTATTCAATGATATTGGAAACCCCCTCCCCATTTCAGTCCTTGTGTTTGTGTCACTTTGGCAAACAAGCCCCTGAAAGAAAAACTTCATCAAATTTACCTATATTTGCCAAATTTCATCAATTCAACCCAATTGGATTAAATTGTAAACATATTGTAATGAATTTACCCTAGAGGGAGAGACCACGTTGTTTACAATTTAGACCAATCAGGTTGAATTCATGAAATGTGATGAATACAGGGTGATTTTGATGATAATTCTTTACAAAGGCTTGTTTTCCAAATCGACACAAACACAGGACAAAATGAGGGATTTTCCCAATGGTAATTATCATGCAACACATAGATTTTACGTCTGATACTTAAAATGGATAAAGAGATCAAATAGTCCCATTAGCATTTTATGAAACCTTCACAAAAATAGCCCACCTCCATCTCTGGCCTAAAAAAATTAAAGGAAATCTAACAGTAAAGAATCATATGTTAAGTGTGGAAAAGGGTATACTTTATTAACCAGAATATCATACAATACAAATAAAATTAGGGGCTATTTCTTGGTGGAATGGTAAAAGGCTCACGTCGATTGCAGTTTTGACATTTAAGAGCAGCAACTTTTTGCAAAAATGTTTAAAGAATGATAATACTCTGAATTTTCCCTTCTAAGACACTAGTTGAGTGAATCATATCTTGTTGCTTTTATAACAAAGTAACATGGTTAAAAAAAACATCCGAAATGGACTGACCAAGTCAGGGACTGCAAATTGGAACATACATACTCTGCCTAGCACAAGTAATGTCAAGGGTTGTTGTAATTATAGAGGACTAAGGATCGCAAGAGCAGAAATAGAAATAGTACAACTAATTCAACCAATGATAAGGAGATTGTATATCTTCAAACTTCGCTAGCTTGGGATAGCCATCTCTGTCCACATTGTAACTTCATTTGAAGCTCTAATAAAATTGGTTAAAATGTTGGAAGTTGTTCTTTAAACTCTTTGAAAAAAAAATCAAAGCCATTTTGTCTTTTAATTTACTTTTGGAAAACAGCCTTATGCTGATAACAAATATTTCCTAGTCCTCATTGACATTGTTCTGGTACTCTGCTCTTCGACGAATAACTAGAAGAAACATTTTCTTTTAAACAAAAAATGGGGTCGCCCTCCAACTGAGACAGCACAAGTCTGTTGGTTAGTAGAGAAAGCGTGGCCCTTAAACAAACTTTCCTAAATATACCTGGGTCCTAATGTCAAAATCCACAATTAAGCAACAAAAAACAGCCAAGACATACTTAAGTGACTGGACAAGGCCAGTAGGCCACATAATTTCATGGGTGAATGTTAACAAAATTGCTTAGCAAGTTCACTATTGTCACAAATCACAGATCCAGATTTCCCAGGTGCCACTGCCAACAAGATCACCAATCTCCTATATATCATTCATTATAAATTCCAAGTTACTGATTTCTACATAATTGAGTAGAAATAGTATGACCATATGAAAGTATGCTAGACCCTTCTAAACTCCAGTAGGATGCTTTCTTAGAAGTTAGTGCCTTTCTATAAGATGCAAGTCTATAAACCAGTTGATGATGATTGAAGGTTTTGTGGCTTGGGATGGCACAACACATTGTCCAGATATAATCTTCATAACAGCATTAACTACACAGATTACTATTAAAAAATGGTAAGAAAAGACAACAAAGTCATCTGCACCTCCATATGTCAGCACAAAGATATCAACAGCATCATGGATTACAATGAACTTCCACCTGATGATATACGAACAAATCGAAGTAGATACATTGACAAGCACATATGGTGATCTTGATGACAATCAAAAGTGGAAGGTCATTAAAATACGTTGTCAGAAATTTCAGATACTCCAGTCCAGGTCTAGTAAACAACCAAAATGAAACTTCCAAACCCTCAAGAATTATTAGAAGCATATTTGTTAAATAAAAATCTCCATGCTCATTTAAAACCTTAGATGATCAATAGTTCAATTTCTAGATAGTTCTGAATTTGTCCAAAGTAGAAAATGCTGGCTGGCATGAGCCTAAAGTCTCCATGCATACCTAAAGAGACTAAAAGGGATCAATATGAAGTTTGCATATTGTAACAGCCAAAGGTGCCACCTACACGGCTACAGAGACTAAAAGGGCACAAATTATATAAAATGCAAATTTTCCTTATAGTTACCTCGCTAATTAGATATTTAATATTGACTGGTGGCTTGTATGCTGCTTAAAATCCTAATGTGGCTATTTTCCTTCTACAAGAGTCTAAACACAAAGCGTAAGAACTAGTACTATTTGAGCATAAAAAGAAAGTGTTTCAAACACCCTATTCTTTTCTCTAACTTTCCCTTACTACTTAAAAACCAAGCATCTTTTCTCAACTCTGTTCTTCCTCAAAAAGTCAAGTTAAATATACTCAACTCTTATGCATGGATCCTGTCAATTATAAGTTCAAAAAAGTCACAGCAAATAGTCCACCACTGTCAAAAACTTTGATAAGCTGTGTGGGTATTGTGCAACAAGCATGTGTAAGAACAACATATACACTCTAGTTGGTTTCAAGCACCAGAAACAGTTTGCTTCTAAGAGATTGAACAGAAATTCAAATTACATATATGATGACAAAATAATCTTGAGGCATATAATTTAAATGGCACACAACTGAAGAATCAATAATGATGCACCGAATCAAGAACTATAGAAGCAGAAAAATATACAGTTGATATAGAGGCAGACAAATAGATGCAGACCTTTGAAAAGAACTTCTGTGCATGACTTCTGATTTGCACGGCAGTCTTTGTACCAATATGTTCTGCATAACACCAAGATGAAAACACAAAGAGAGAAGAGTCCGATCTCCAATTAAGAGTAAAATACAAAAGAACAGTTTTTCATGCATTCCTATAAGGAATATTCATAATTTCGTATCATCCACCCACTTTTATTTTGAAAACATTTCATAAATTTACAATAAATCAGCCCAAATCAATATTAACTTAGAAAAATAAAATTGACGAATATATGAAAATTAGACCTTCGATTCGCTGCCAAGCTCGTCCATAGAGCTTCAAGGCCTCTAGGAACCTGTTATGCTCCTCCTCTGTCCATCTTTCTCGTTGCTTGGTAATTGTATATGGTTTCCTCGTCTATAATTAACACAACTTAATAATTCAGATTAGATTAAATATAAACATTCAAAACTAATACTACTTCAATTTGAAAGAAACAATTTAAAGATCAATTAACATAATAATAAAAGTTACCTAATACTAATTTTTTTTTTTTACCTTAATAACCAAGTCTTCTCCAGAGGAGTATGTATCCATTGCCGGACCTTAAGCAGCTAACGCTGCTTCAAATCCTCGCTAACGAGCAACGGATAGAACAGAAGCCTTCCTTCATTTCTTGCACCACTCAATACTACCAATAAAGCCGTCGTCTTGTTTGAATTCCACAGAATCAGAAAATCCGCTACAACTGCAAACACCCAAACAAGATACAAACAATCGATAGAGAATCGTCTCTCTGTAATCAGTATATATGTACGTATTACAACAGCTATAATTATACGTATACGTATAGATAAACTATAAAATACCACTTCCAGTATAGAGGTAGAGACTTAGAGTATATGTATAATAAATCATTCAAGAACATAAAAGAATCCACCAGAACAGAGAGACGCTTCTCCGTTACAACTTAAAAGTAAATTCCTTTATTCAGAATCCTCACCAAAACGAACACAAAGACTCCAATTCCTTCAAAAAACAAACAGAGAAAGAAAAACAGTGAAATCTGAATCAGTGATTAACAACAGCTTCCAATAATTTCTAACAGTAAAATATAATTGTTGCAGAGAAAAATTTAAACAAATCTCGAATATTTTCACTGATTTAATGTGGCAAATCAACTGATTGAATTCTGAGAAAAAAAAAAGGGTTCAAATTTCTCGGCAACCAAAGGGAAATTAAAAGAAACAATACCCAGAAATGAGAGAAAGTACCTTGCGAGAAAGTCATGGTGAACGAAAGCTGTACAAGTACGGATAGAGTTAGCGACCATGCACGCACGAACTCACCGGAAACTCACATAAAAACTCACTGTTCCCGGCAATGGTGGATCGGAAATTAGAAAAAAAATTGAAAAAGCAAAAACTATGTCCTGAGAGAACTGATGAGGAGGGGAAGCGGCAGAGTGAAGAGAAAACCAATTTTCGGTAACCCCGAAGACAACAGAAACTACACCAAGGAACAATCTCAGCCACTATATTTTGTGGATTTATTTTTTTTATTAATTTTTATTATTTGAGGCTGCTATTGAAGTTGGCTGCCCAACTATGAGGGAGAGATGGGAGAGATGATGCCATGTGGCAATTATTTAGTAGCTGATCAGTCTAAATCACACCCCTGCACTTTTCCCCCATTTTTGCCCTCCTCGTTCAATCTCCAAATCTCCACCACAAAGTCCGTGGCTCTGTAAGGTTAATTCCGTAACGTCGCATATCATGTGGGGAATTCATTGGTGATGTGGCTCTTCTCTGAGGACCGGTTCCACACGGTAGCGTTTATGTACGGACGGGTAGATTTGAGGAAAGGGACGGTGTGTGCCAACGTGGCGGCTTACGGAGAAAACGGAAGATGTGCACCACAGAACGAGGCTGGTGTTTTTTACTCCAGTGAATAGTCGAGTGCCGTTATCTTTGACTGCTGGGTTTTGTTTTGACTTGCTAAAGTTTCGTTATGGAGGACGGTGTGATCAAGGTGATAGAAGTCCGTGAATATCTTGGCCGTTGAAGTTTTTTCTTTTTCATTTCTTACCCTGTATGAATCTTGAAGGGGCGTACACGCTGCGTTGCGTGAGACAGGGACAGTCTTGCTTTTGAGAGATGGGCCTGAAAACAGGCCCGATGGTGCAACTGGACAGATGGGCTCGGGCCTCTTTTTCAAAACAATTGGTCCATGGTTGCTTTTCGGTGCGCACAACATCAAGCCTGCAGTTTAAAATCTGAACCTCGTGGAACTCTCTAGCTGGGCTAAAAGAAAAATTCGAACCGGACTAGTTTGGTCATTTCATTAAACTAAAATTGTGAAGGGTTTCCGACCAAGATTATAATTATTATTTTTTTTAATATAAAAATTGAAACAAGGTTACATATCACTTTAAATAAATTTAAAAAATATAATAAATTTTATAAAATAACTAAAAACTTTAGAGTTTCAAATATAAAGATGCTTGGTAAATTTTATCAATTAAATTACTTTATTTTCATTTATTTTTTATTGTGTATTTTTGTTTTATTTTACAAGTATATGGGGCCATGTTTGGGTCATGCCTAGGTCAAGGCTCAGTGAATTTGTTTCCAGTCTAGGCTTCGAGTTTATAGGCTTGTTTTCTAGCAATAAGAAGATCAAATCAACTAGATTACCAAGTATTCATATAAATCAATCTGAAATTAACCTCGCTTAAACAATTTTTCACAATTGTTAAGTAGTTTTAATTAAACTTTTTAAGAATCTTAGTTTGATTTAATTTTAATTTCATATTTTAGAAATTAAAAAAACCAATATGAACTGAACCAAATCAAATAAAAAAAATTAAGCATCTATAATATAAATCAGGTATAAATACCAATTACAACACAAAAGAAACAATAACATTAAATCAAGGCATGTAAAAAATAGCTCAACTAAATACTCATTACTTCAAATTGAGTTAATATAAAACTTAACTAATCGATTTAGTTTCTTCATTCATTTAGGTTCAATTCAAAATTAAAAAAAAAAATTGGTTTTGTTGGATTTTTTTATCTAACTCAACTATTTAAACCGATATATACCTACAATTTTAAACCCTTCACTAAAAAGGAAAAGTAAAAAAGATAGAAAAAAACAACCATGTTATTTTTCAGTTATATTGTGAGATATAGTATAAATATTTTCATATTTCCGACCATGAATAAAATGATAGATTCATTAAATTAACTTAGATCGATGTTGTTACTTATTTTTAACCCCACAAAAAAAATTTAAAAAATACAAAAATATATTAGGATACACATGAAGAAAGAATAGAAGATTGCCAAAGTAGATGGTGAAGGACTAAAATGACAAGTGAAAAAGTTGAAGGACCACAATGTACATGATTGGAAAAATTAACGACCTAGTTGTAATTGAAAAAAGATTCGTATGGTGCAAATATTTTTATTTGGAGTAAATAAATACAAATTTGAATGAGTAATGACTCAATGAGGATTTGAAAGGTTTAATAATTTTATTGAACACTTAATTGTAAGGAAAGTTAACTTTTTTGGAGTCAATTTAGGATTTAATTAGCAGAAATTGAAGTTTGGGGATTGAAATTGAACATGAAAAGTGCAATTGGTCAAATTAGAGTCATATATATATATATATATATATATATATATATATAATTAAAGTTTGATAGCTAATTAGGGGTTTAATTGAAGAAATTCAAAACCAATAACCAAATCATAAGAGACGCAAGAATTCAGGTGATGAAATTGACCAAATCAGGGGTCAAATTAAAAAAAATTAAAAGTTTGATAATCAATTAAGAGTTCAAGTGCACAAATCAGAAATCAATGACCAAGATGAAAACGTCACTTATTGTCAATCGACACTTTCTTTCTCTATTGTTGGAATTCGAAGACTTTCTCCTTTCACTTTCAAACCAGAGACTAGAAAATAAGAAAAATAAACTTTTATACCAAAATTTAAAATTTTAAAATATTAAGGGATTGAAATGTTGTCATTTAAAAAGTTGGTGGGTGAATGTGAACTTTTTGCCCAAATCTTGAAAACCACCACCTTTTTTCTTTAATTTTTTTTTTAACTTTTATCCTCTAATTTTCAATCCTCCACCTTCTTAGTAAATTAACCTAAATTAGTTATTAATCTAGCCATAAAAGAGCTTAATGGAGTAAGAAAAAAAATTTAATAATCAAATTAAGAAAATTATCACAATCCATAATGAATTATGTGTGTATGAACAGTGGTGTGGGTAACAATGATTTGTCTTAATTTTTTAGTGGTTTTTGAAATATTATAGAAAAATAATACAACTCTAGTAACACCTTTTTTAAAAAATAAACCCTAATAAATCAAGGTCAATCCTCGCAAAATTTCTTTTGTAACTATTAATTATATGGCTGCCATAGCTCTTTTGTCTTAATTTCCTTGGTTCCGTGCTTATTATAGAATCACCCCAACCTTATTATACTTATAGATTATAGTAGTTAACTCACCGGTGTTATGCTAAGAATACGATGGTGTACTGCGCTGGACGAACGACACTGCCACCTCTTGTTCTACCTCTCTTCTTCCTTCTTTTCCTCCTTTTCTTCCCCGGTTCGTCCCTGTATTTCTTGTTGATTTTCTTGTATTTCGTTGGAGAAGAAGAAGAAGAAGATGATAGAAGGAATAAAGCTTTAAATGTGCAGAGAAGATTATGAAGAAGTTCTGTATATTTTCTTATTACTTTCAATTCTGTAACCATTGCTTTTATACACAATTCATGTAACTGATTCCTTTATTTTAGGAATCAAGATCATCTCACGTGGGAATGATTTACAATCAGTTTTGTAACAGTAAAAACA
This sequence comes from Populus alba, assembly GCF_005239225.2. NCBI lineage: Eukaryota > Viridiplantae > Streptophyta > Magnoliopsida > Malpighiales > Salicaceae > Populus > Populus alba. Next base: position 10,442,172 of record NC_133285.1, on the reverse strand, counting down.
GAAAACAGAAATAACGGTTTTAATTGCCTTCTTAACTGTTTTAACAGAATTTCTGCAACTTCTTCATCCTTCTTGCTGCAGTCTTCTTCATCGATTTTTATCACAAGTAATCAGCTTAGCTTTCAACAGCCTCTCCTAAGCTGCTTACTGGTTTAACTCCAAGATTCGATCTTAATTGCTTGAATCTGTCTTTGGGTAATGCCTTTGTGAAAATGCCAGCCAGCTGCTCTTCGCTTCTGCAGAATTTCATATTTATCACTCCTTCTTGCGGAGCCTCTCTTATGAAATGATACTTCTTGTTTATGTGTCTAGTTCGTTGATGAAAAACAGGATTTTTAGCCATTGAAATTGCTGACATGTTGTCACAGAACAAGGTTGTTGCTTCTGCTTGCATTTCACCAAAGTCATCAAGAACAAATCTTAACCAAATTGCCTGAGCTGTTGCTTCAGATGCTGAGACATACTCAACTTCTGCAGTTGATAATGCCACTGTATTCTGTTTAACCGAAGCCCAGGAAAATGCTCCACTTCCAAAACTGAATGCATAACCAGAGGTGCTCCTGCTGTCATCTTCACTTCCTGCCCAATCTGCATCACAAAATCCAACAAGAGTTGCTGATTGATCCCTTACGTACTCAATCCCATAGCTTAGAGTTCCTTGCACATATCTTAGGACTCTCTTTGTAGCTCCCATGTGAATTTTGGTAGGTCCAGTCATGAACCGTGACAGTAAGCTTGCAGCATACATTAAATCAGGTCTTGTTGCTGTCAGATATAGTAAGCTTCCTACTATTTTTTCTATAAAGACCTTCATCAGCCAACTCACTCCCATCCACCTTCTTCAATTTCTCACTAGTGACCAAGGGAGTAGAAACTGGTTTACAGTCCTCAAGCCCAAACTTCTTAAGCAAAGACTTTGCATACTTGCTTTGATGGATGAATACTCTTTGCTCAGATTGCAGTATTCCCATGCCCAGAAAATGATGAAGAAGTCCAAGATCAGACATCTCATATCTTTGCATCATTTCCCTTTTGAACTTACTAAGCATTCTTTCACTGCTGCCAGTATATACTATATCATCAATATAGATTGAAACAATGATTAGGTTACCTTCTTGATCAGACTTTGTATACAAGGTAGCCTCACTTGTGCTCCTCTTGAATTTGCACATAGAGAGATATGCATCAATTTCACTATACCAGGCCCTCAGTGCCTGCTTTAAGCCGTATAATGCCTTCCTCAGTCTGTAAACTTTGTGTCCTGCTTTCTCTACAAGAAAACCTTCAGGCTGCTCAACATATACCTCTTCTTCAAGTACACCATTTAGGAATGCTGACTTGACATCCAATTGAAACAACTTCCACCCCTTCTGTGCTGCAAGTGCAATGAGAGTTCTAATTGTGTCTAACCTTGCTACTGGTTCAAAGGTTTCATTGTAATCAATTCCAGATTTCTGTGCATAACCCTTTGCTACAAGTCAAGCCTTGTGTTTCTGAACTAATCCATCAAGATGAAGCTTGGTTTTGTACACCCATTTCACTCCTATCACAGGTTTATCACTTGGTCTCTCCACCAGTTCCCAAGTATTGTTCTTCTCTATCACTTTCAACTCTTCCTTCATAGCCTCCTGCCAGGCTTTATCCCCAACAGCTTCTTGATAATTCTCAGGTTCTATGATGCACATGTGACACCTTGCATATATGTCTTCCAAGGTTTTCAATTTCACTGGAGTAGAGCTTGGTGAGGATTGTTGACTGTTAACACTGTCAATCTTCTCTGCTGACTCTTCATCTATAGGATTTTGATTGCAATGTTCAACATTGTCGGGTTGAATTTCAGAAGTGTGTTCCTCAAGATTCTCACCTTCAATTATACCTCCTTCATGATTGAAGGACAAGTGGATTTGGTTCATCAGATTTCCCTTCCAATTCCATGCTTTATCTTCACTGAAAATCACACTTCTTGAGAGAACAATCTTCTTAGTTTTCAGATCATATATCCTATACCCTTTTTCACAGCTGCCATATCCAACAAACACTCCCTTTCCAGCTTTGCTATCCCATTTCTGCCTTAGTGATGATGGGATATGTGTGTAACACAAACAACCAAACACCTTCAAATGCTTGACTCCTGGCTTCCTTCCCATGAAGGCTTCAAAAGGAGTCTTTTCTGCAATAGATGTTGTATAACACCTGTTCTGTATATACACAGTTGTATTAACAGCTTCTGCCCAGAAGTTTACTGGCATTCCTTTCTCTATTAGCATAGATCTCCCCATCTCACAAATTGTTTTGTTTCTCCTTTCTCCAACTCCATTCTGTTGAGGGGAGTATGCAACTGTCAATTGCCTCTCCATTCCTTGCTTCTCATAGAATTCTTCAAATTCTTTGGAAGTATATTCTCCTCCTCTGTCACTTCTTAGCTTATTCAGTTTGTGTCCACTTTGTAGCTCAACAAATGCTTTGAATTTTTTGAATACATTCAGTGCACCAGATTTATTTCTGAGAAAGTATACCCAGCACATTCTTGAGTAATCATCAATGAATGTGATGAAGTATCTGTTCCCTCTCACAGAATCATTCTGCATTGGTCCACACAGATCAGTGTGGATCAATTCCAGTGGATTGCTTGCTCTCCACACTTGCTCTTTGATGAATTTCTCCCTGTGATGTTTGCCTGATGCACAACCTGCACAAACATCTTCTACTTCAGTCAGAGCAGGAAGTCCACACACCATCTCTTTCTGCTGCATCTTCTTCATGCTTCCAAAGTTCAAGTGTCCAAGTCTCCTATGCCATATCCAGGAATCCTCAGTCACTGAAGCTTTCCTTGCTGCAGGTGTAATACTTTCAAGTGAAAGTGGAAAGCATCGATTTCCTTCCATGATTACTATTGCTATAACATTGTTGAGGCTTTCATCATCAAATATTACTGCCTTGTTACCTCCAAACAGAATGTAATAGCCATGCTCCATCATCTGGCCTACACTTAGTAAGTTTTCATCCAATCCGGGAACAAGCAATACTTCTTTTATGTATCTCTTCCCATGCTGAGTTTCCACAACCAATGTACCTTTTCCAGTAGCTTGCACAAGGTCTCCTAAGCCCATCTTCACTTTGCATGTTACTGATCTATCAATGTTGATTAGTTCAGATTCTTGAGAAGTCATGTGATTGCTGCAGGCACTATCCACAAACCATATCTTTTTGTCTTGCAAACTTGCAGCATGGCAAGCATAGAACATGGTTCCAGTGATGACTCCTTCTTCTTTAGCATAATTTGCAAGTTGTTTGTGATTCTAACTTTCACAATCTTTTGTAATATGGCCAAACCGATTGCATCTTCCACATCTTGGCTTTCCTTTGTGCCTGCACAACCCAAAATGATGTTTTTGACAGACTTGACATTGTGGTTTTTCTCCTGCTTGACTACTCCCTCCACCAGTGTTATTCCAGTTTGAATTGCTGTAGCTATTCAGAGTTTTGTTTGGATTCCAGTTTGATCCCCTCCTGTCTTGTGGTTGCCATTTTTGAGTAGGTCTGCTTTGGAAACTCTTGTGAGAATTGTAACCTTGATTGTTTCCAATTTTAAAACTGCTAAAGGCTTTTTCTGTTCCTCTTAGCTTATCCCTTTCATCATGCAGATCCTCCCTCTTATCATATACTTTAATAGAAGCAATGACTTCTTCTGATCTTAGAACTTCAAGATCATGTGTCTCTTCAATAATTGACACAATGGATTTATATCTTCTGCTTAGACTCATTAGCAATTTCTGCACAATTCTGTTTTCTGATACATCTTCACCTAATGATTTTAGGTTGTTTATAGTTGCAAAGAATTTAGCTAGATAACCATCTAAGCTTTCACTTTCTGACATTCTCAAATATTCAAAGTCTGCTCTTACTCCTTGAAGTTTCACAGCTCTAACCTTTTTATCTCCTCTGAATTCTCTGCTCAAGATGTCCCATGCTCCTTTTGCAGTTTTCTCATTTCTTATACGTGGGAATAGATCATCTGTTAATGCTCCTTGTATGAGGCTTAAAGCCTTTGCATTCTTGATTTTTTTCTTCTCTAGATGTCGTGGATGCATGTAGTATAATTTGATCAGCTTCACTTTCTTCATCGCCTGATCCACCTGCTATCTCAGGTGCTTGATGAGATTTTATTCCATCTTCTACTACTTCCCATAGATCGAGTGCTATGAGGACAGTTTCCATTTTTACAGCCCAAAAATCATAATTCATGCCATTGAACTGTGGAGTTCTTAAGTCTCCTCCAGCTGAGCTTGATCCTATCATTTTTGAGTAATTAACAGTTTAATCAATCTCTTTTTCACAGTCTACGCCCCTCTCAGGAATCAGTTTGCATGCTCTGATACCATGTTGATTTTCTTGTATTTCGTTGGAGAAGAAGAAGAAGAAGATGATAGAAGGAATAAAGCTTTAAATGTGCAGAGAAGATTATGAAGAAGTTCTGTATATTTTCTTATTACTTTCAATTCTGTAACCATTGCTTTTATACACAATTCATGTAACTGATTCCTTTATTTTAGGAATCAAGATCATCTCACGTGGGAATGATTTACAATCAGTTTTGTAACAGTAAAAACAGAAAACAGAAATAACGGTTTTAACTGCCTTCTTAACTGTTTTAACAGAATTTCTGCAACTTCTTCATCCTTCTTGCTGCAGTCTTCTTCATCGATTTTTATCACAAGTAATCAGCTTAGCTTTCAACATTTCTCTCATAGAGTGCCCTGTTTTTGGTGCAGTGGTTGCTGAAGATGGAGCTCCGAAGTTGCTGCTTCTGGAGGTGACGAAAACGGTGGTGACGCTGGTGGTGCCTCTTGTCTATTGCTTTCCTTGGTCTTCCCTCTGTGTTTCCTCTGCTCAGGACATCAACGATGGTGATGAAGATGTTAGGTGCTGTCAGTTGAATGGAAGCTTGCTCCCCTCTATTTTTTTTTTTCGTATGCTTCTCCGCTCTCTGTTCTGTAACTTTGCGTCTTCCCTAGTCAAGTCGATGGGGGTTCTTCTCCTGTCTGGGTTCCTGGAGGCTGAAGGGTTGCTGAAGATGGTGAAGAGATTGTTGAAACTGATTCTGTGTCTCCTTTCTTCCCGGTTTTGTCTCCTTTAATTTCTTCTTTCTTTTTTTTCTGTTCATCTGCTATGCCTGATATTTATAGGCCAGAGAACGACCTTGCACCTCCTTGAGTCCATCGTGCACCACTAGGATAGTCTCTATTCATGGCACATCGTGGGCGAAAGATGTTACCACGTTCTCTGTTGTTTCTGCTGAATCGGGATGGAGGAGATGAAATGTTAATGGCCATTTGCATTTGAACCTTGAAGTTTTGGAAGTTTTGTAATCAAGCCCTTTGGCAAATTGTAATTGGAATCTTGTATTTCAGCACCATTTACAAAATGATCCTTGAATTTTAATTGCTTGTAATTTTAACCCGAATCAGCCCTAAACCTTGATATTTCTTTAATTAAGCTCTTGATTTGGCTATCAAAACTAATCCAAAGTTTAATTAAATCCCAAAACTTCCAATTACGTTGTCTTAGCTCAAATTTCAATTTCAATTTCAATTTAATTCTCATTTTAATCATTTCACACATTTTTTTTAATAAAATAGAAGAAGTCAAAAATTAGGTTATGACAGTTGCCCCCCCCTTTTTTTTTTATTTATAATATTTACGATACAAAGACATTGGAAAATTTTGTTTTCTTTTAGCTTTGTGTAGTAAATTTATAACGAAAAGTGGATACCGAAAGAATTTTTGCTTTTTTGTTTTTTTAAGTATTGAAAAATTAAAAAACAGTAGATAGACATATGACTTTTACAAAGAGATATAGAAATCAAGAAACAAGTCATTTGGAAGATGACCCACTTTTTTTCTGTTTTTTTTTTTCTTTTTGAAATGGATTAAATTGTTTTGGGCAAACCGCCCGATGGCAAAAGAACGCGAAGAATTTCACAAGTGGTCTAATTGTTCCGGGTGACCTGCCCGATGAAGAATAAAACGCGAAAAAGGTTTCGGGAGTGGTCTAATTGTTCCAGGCGACCTGCTCGATGATTGAAAAATACGAAGATTCTTCAGAATGGTCACATAGTAATGGGCTACCTGCCAGTAGAAAAATATGATGATTTTTCAGATTGGTCACATTGTAATGGGTTACCTGCTTAGATTGTCACATTGTAATAGATTACTTTCCCAGTAGAAAAATACGAGGATTTTTCAGAAGTGAGTGGAAAAATACGAGGATTTTTGAGAAGTGTGTGGAAAAATATGATGATGGTCACATTGTAATGGGTTACCTGTCCGAATTGTCGCATTGCAATGGGTTACCTGCCCAGTGAAAAAATACGAGGATTTTTCAAAAGTGGTCACATTGTAATGGGTTACCTGCCTAATGAAAAAATAAGATGATTTTTTAGGATGGTCACATTGTAATGGGTTACCTGCCTAGTGGAAAAATATGAGGGTTTTTTAGAAGTGGTCACATTGTAATGGGTTACCTGTCCATTGAAAAGATACGAGTTTTTTTTTTTTTTTTAAAAAAAAAAGATGACATGATAGGGCTCGAAAGCGCACTATTCAAGAGATGGAAGCTCAAAGGAAATGAAGGCTCAAAGGCGTGCTTGAAAGAAAATGGGGGCTCGAGGACGCACTCAAAAAGAAATGAGATGAGGGCTCGAGGACGCACTCGAAAAGAAATGAGATGAGGGCTTGAGGATGCACTCGAAAGGAGGTAGGGTAGGAAATGAACTACCTTTGATGGTCAATGGCTCGAAGGCACACTCGAAAAAAAATGAGGTGAGGGCTAGAAGGCGTACTCAAAAGGAGGTAGGGTAGGAAACACACTACTTTTAATGGTCGAGGGCTTGAAGACGCACTCAAAAATAAATAAGGTGAGGGCTCGAAGGCGCACTCAAAAAGAGGTAGGGTAGGAAACGCACTACCTTTGATGGTCGAGGGCTCGAAAGCGCACTTGAAAAGAAATGAGGTGAGGGCTCGAGGGCACACTCAAAAGTAGGTAAGGTAGGAAACACACTACCTTTGATGGTCAAGTGCTCGAAGGCGCACTCGAAAGAAATAAGGTGAGGGCTCGAAGGTGCACTCAAAATGAGGTAGGGTAGGAAACACACTACCTTTGATGGTCGAGGGCTCGAAGGCGCACTTGAAAAGAAATGAGGTGAGGGCTCGAAGACACACTCGAAAAGAAATGAGGTGAGGGCTCTAAGGTGCACTAAAAAGGAGGTAGGGTAGGAAATGCACTACCTTTAATGGTTGAGGGCTTGAATGCACACTCGAAAAGAAATGAGGTGAGGGCTCGAAGGCGCACTCGAAAAGAAATGAGGTGAGGTAGAGTTAGGAAACGCACTACCTTATAAATGGAAAATGAAAGGTAGTGGAAAAATACCGAGATTTTTCATGTGGCCTAATTCTCATAGGTGGCCTGCCCAGGTTGAAAAATTCTCAAAAGTGAAATTTTTTTAAAAGTAATTTCAATGTTCGCCATTTCAAGTTGGCCTTCCACTTGATGGGTCCCGTTAGAATTTTCTCTAATGAAATTTGCAAAACTCACTATCCAACGTCTCAAAGTTTAGATGATATGCATGCATCTTTACCTTATTTGAAATATAAGCCCCCATTTTTTCTTAATCTTCTCGTTGCTTGGTTGGTGAGATCTTGCTATCTAATTTAAGTCATCTTTTTCATTTAGCTTTCTAGCCCACTCTAGTTAGCCCATGTAAGTTTATTTACAGATTTGTTTCCACAACTTAGCCTTTTTAGTGCTCATCGTGACCCACTTGCTTGCTAAAGATTTTCTGACTCGTCAAATAATTTGAGAGGATCATTCATTTCTCTTGCCCCCCAGTGTGGGGTGTAATCATAGTCGAGATTTTTTTATGAAAGAAAAATCATTCAAACTCAAAAGGGGATCACAATGGATGTACTTATTTCAGAACATGAAAGGAATAACAAAGATGGCCTTTCCTCATTTCAAGCGCAGACAACTATGATCAATAAACTTTGACCTCATCTAGTGTGATGGTTTGGTCTTTGCAAAGATGCATTTCATGATTCATGAGCAACGAGTTCACTATATACCATTATGCATACATTTAAAAACACATGATTCAAGAGTCATGAGGCAAGGGTGTTTATTCATTTCTTTTTTTCTTTTCTGTTCTTTTTCATAATTTTTTTGGTTTATAATTTAGTCACCTCAATGATGGAGTTGCTTGATTCACTTGTCATTTTACAAGTAAAATGTCAAAAATATCATTTTTCAATAAACATCAAATTATTTTTGAAATCAAAATGCCATATCAAATTTTCAAAACTCTAATAGGGAAACTGATTTTGGTAAAAGAGATGAATTGCGTCTATGAGATCATGCGAGGCTTTAAAAGTGTATTCGTGAGTTCTTATAAGAAAACTCACTTAATAAGATGAATAATGCTTGGTCGTGAACACGATTGAATGACAAACTCATTATTTCATTGCAGCTTAAGAAAAGATGTTCAACAACAAAGATCTTATGCCAATAACTTGAGCTATGACTACTGGCATGATAACACATAAAGGGGCTAAACATTTAGTGATCATTGATTGTAATTTCTGGAATCTTTCAATCATTCATTTTCCTTGACAAGGGCATCTTTTCAATAGTCAATTGAAGTCATTTATAGATCATTCTTGACCTAATATCACCATAGCTTTATCTTCAAGATAGTTGATTTTTGGGAGTTGGTGTGAAGCAATTAACTATAGGAACGATAAGTGCCTTGGCAACCACCTTTAGTGAAACCGTTCTTCTTAGTCGGGTTAGCAATCTTACCTAACCTAATGGCTTGTTCAATCTTCTCAGCTATAACAACCAGGTCAGTGAAATGTTGTGCAGAGCTTCTAACCAAGTATTCAAAGTATGGAGCTTTAAAGGTGTTGGAAAATAAACTGATCATCTCTTTTTCCAACATAGGAGGGTTAACTTGTGCAGCTACCTCACTCTATCTTTGGGCGTATTCCCTTATGGACTCCTTATTTTCCTTCCCCATAGCTTGCAAGCTTAACCAATCAAGGCCTACGTCTATATTGAACTTATATTGCCCCATGAAGGTGATACGATCCAGGCAAGGTCAAATTCGGATTTTGACGTAAAATGTGCAACTATCCAGTTTTACGATAATAGTCATAAATCTCAATCCTACAATTGGATTGGGCTGAAATTTTACTTGGAGTCTCCTGACATGTTTTCCTACATTGGGTTAAAATATAATGTCAATCGGAGTTTGTCAAGGCATCCAAACACATGTCAATAAAGGTTGTACGAGTTTTGTTATTTACTTCCTTTTGACTTGTGGACTTCCTATTTGGCTAGGATTCTTTTTCTAAAAGGATGTGGTAGCTTATTTTAGAAATATCCTAATTCTATAAAGATCTTTAATGGGCTGCAACATAGTTTCCAAGTGTGGCAAGGATTCATAAATGTTTCAGAATCCTTTTCTCACAAGGATTCCTTATTCATCTTAGCTAAAAAAAGGAAAGAAGATTTTAGAATTAATTTCACCTTCAGATTTGATTCTTCTAAGGTATATGGGACTTCTAAATGGCAATAACTCTAATCCTATCATATTTAGGATATTAAATTCGGATTTATTTATTTATTATTTTCTTCTTAGTTTAGGGTTTATTTATATTATTTGGGTTTAATTGTAAGTGGGTATCATATAAGTCCACATAAGGGGTCTATTAGGGTTTATTTTAGTTTGGAGTCACTATAAATAAGGGCATAACCAGACAAGTAAGGGTAGACAATTCAGATTAATTAAACTTCTTGTTTGCCGCACTTTGTGTGTGTGTGTGTGTGTGTGTGTGTGTGTATGTGTTGGTGAGATAATCTCCCTTCCATGGTTTTCTAAAGAACTAAAAAACGACTTATCGAATAACAACTATCTTCGTGGCGTCATCCTTATACTTCTCGTTCACGAATCAATATTTGTTGGGTGGAGGTTTTCCGTTTCCAACAGTGTTGGTGCCTAGGTACAAGTTATCTTTGTGTCACACTCCTATCAAACCTGATTTACTTGGCTTTCTAGGAATTGGTGTCTTTGTGTGTGGGTTGCATGACCATGTGATCACGAGGTTCGCATCATTAAGGCATCAACTAAATCCTTCCATTTTTTAACCTTGGTATTGTCTAAGGCATCAACTAAATCTTTCCATTTTTTAACCTTGGTATTGTCTAACCATATATACCAAGTGAGGGCAACGTCACTCAAGCTGTCTTGAAAGAAATGAATCAGCATTTTCTCATCATCAACCACCTCAGCCATTTTATTGCAGTATGCTTTGAGATGAGTTATAGGGCATTGAGTTCTTGTATATTTGATAAATTTTGGCGCTCTAAAATTTTTGGGAATGATAACGTTAGGCACTAAACACATCTTAGCCGCCTTTATAGGATCATATAGGTGAATTCCCTCAAATGCCCTCATCCTTTACTTAAGGGCAATGAATTTGTTCAGATTATCTTCTTTTACTATTTTGCCCTTTTGAGATTTCTTCTCTGTAAAATCAATGGTTAACGGCGTTCTCGTGGGATACACTGATTGGAAATGCATGGTTTGTCGAAAATCAGATGACAAACCGTTTGTCCTCAGATTTTGTGGAGTGAAGGGATTTATGAGCATAAGTTTAGGCTGAGCTATAAGTGTTACTTTTCCGGATTTATCTCTCAAGATCTGCTTAAGTAGACCTTTTTTTTTTTTTTTGCAAAGAGAGAAAAATCTGGTACAGCCAAGCTGGCAAAGAAGAACTATTTTGATTGCGAATAGATCAACATGAGGACTCTCTGGGCAAACCATAGAGTAAAACTTGCACAAACATCTCAACAAAAATCAGACCTATTCTCAATCACTACTTTCAAACAGCATATGCTAATTGACCAGACAGGAAGTTCCCAAAGAGTATCCAACAAAACAGCTTTGGTTCCTGGGCATAACATACAGCAAGTGCTGTTGTTTTTGCACATTTTTTTTCCCTAACAATTTGCACTGCAAATTGAGTATGTGACATTTCAACAAGAAACTGCAAATTGAGTATGTGACATTTCAACAAGAAAAAAAGGCTTCTTTCTCAAGATAAAAGGCAATGTGATAGGTATTCAAATCATTGCTAGAACCGAGCCTTGGTCAATCTCCTAATTGAAACAAGAAGAGATCCCTGAATGCCCTCTTCTCGTCCTAGATCTTTCCGGCTTTTGGAGGCTTCTTAAGGATTAACTTTGAAGTGCTTGCTGGTAGAACTGGTTTTAATATCTCAAAGGAACATACTAAGGATTCGTCAACGCTCAACAGAGCACCTGCATTGTCAAACTCCCCACCATAGTTTGGAGCTGAAAATATTGTTACTAATTTTCGTTTGGCGAAGAACTCGTATCCATCCTCCACCACCTGATGACCTCGGCAAATGAGATCCAGGTCATTTTTATCCAAAAACTCAGCAACTTTATCAGGTCCAAAGGTATATGAAACACCTCGATCACTATCTGACCAACCCTAGCATCAGGATCAGACCAAAGTAGATCGCATAGGAGACCGCTATCTGGGATTTCGGTAGGTCTTTGAATTTCCTTTATTTGGCCCAAATGTTCCAACTCTGGAGAGAGGCCTCCGTGCATGCAGAGTATCTTTTCATCAATCAGTGCAGCAACAGGGAAACAATTAAAGCAGTCGGTAAATATTTTCCATAGCCGGACATTGAATCTCCGTTTACACTCGTCATAAAACCCATATATCCTGTTGATCTTCGCATCCTCGTGGTTACCCCTCATGAGGTAAATTTTGTCGGGATGTCTGATTTTGTAGGCCAGAAGCAGACATATGGTCTCCAAACTTTGCCTCCCTCTATCAACATAATCCCCAAGGAAGAGATAGTTTGCAGAAGGAGGGTAGCCACCGTATTCAAACAGCCTCAGGAGGTCTTGATATTGCCCATGTATGTCACCACATATTCGAATGGGAGCTTTAATCTCAAGGAGAGTAGGCTGAGAAAGGAAGATTTGGCGAGCATTAACACATAATTGACGGATCTCTCCTTCAGATAACTGCACTTGCTTTCCTCCTTTTCCTTCTAATAACCTCCTTATTATATCATCCAACATTGCCTTATCCATCATCCCTTCCATCGTCATCATCATCATCTTCTTCTTCCTTTCTTCTTAACCTCCAAAACAAATCAATACCCAATTCTTTAAATTTCTTATAAAGAATCAAGATTTAAGTCCTTGAACAAGAAAATAAAGGACCCCAGATGGATTTTGGCGTTGAAACAGCGAAATAAAGGATCAAATGAAGAATTTACACACAGAGAGAAAAAGGGTTGGTGTATTTTGATCAATTGAAAAGAAGCAAATAAATTAAAGAAAGAGACGGAGAGAGGGGGTGGGGGGGATAATACATCAAGATAGAAGCAAATAATAATGGATATGTGTTGTCATTTTCTTGATAAATCTTTTCTCTTACACTCCAGTGCCTTTATTGGTGTCACTTTAGCCATTTGTGATATAGAAAATAGATGTGATTGGCCTATTAATCCAAAAGCCAGCAATGATCATTGGTTTATCTTGATCGCAATTGATTATTTTACAAAGTGGATAGAGACCAGCTCATATGCTCATGTAACTTAAAAGGTAGTCAAGCAATTCATTAAAAAAGACCTAATTTGTAGGTATGGTTTGCCAGAAAGGATAGTAACCGATAACGTCAAGAACTTCAATGAGAAGATGATCGTGGAATTATGTGCTAAATGAAAAATCAAGCATTCTAATTCATCCCTTTACCGACCAAAGATGAATGATACTATTGAAGCTGCTAACAAGAACATAAAGAAGATTGTCAAGAAAATGGTGGTTACATACAAAGATTGGCAGGAATGGCTTCCTTATGCTTTATATGCATATCGAACAACAGTAAGGACGTCAACTAGAGCTGCACCTTATTCACTAGTTTACGGAATGGAGGCAGTGATGTCGTTGGAAGTAGAGATTCCTTCTCTAAGGGTCCTCATAGAATCTGAGCTAAAAGAGGTTAAATGGACTAAGATGCGATATGAACAGCTAAATATGATCAGTGAGAAGAGATTAGCTGCAATTTGTCACCACCAATTGTATCAAAACAGGATAGCAAGAGCGTATGATAGAAAAGTTTGACTTGTCTTGATTTTCAATTATCCGACAGATCAAATAATACAGGTCAATTATCACTATAGGTGACTTATCGCAATTTTTTTTTTAAAACAAGCATCTCATCTTAATAATAATAATAATTAAAAAGCCTATGTCCACGCTTGAGAATTTTTATTTTATTTTTTCCTCACTAGAACAAAGCTTTGCTTTTGCCCCCCTTTTTTATATAGTTTTTAATTTTATTTTTCAATAACCTAATCTTTTTTATTATTATTTTTTTCTTGCAATCTCATACTTCAACATGTGATTGGTGAAATTATACTTCATGTTTTTTTGTAATTCTTTTATATAGGGCTATCATAATCTCATGACATGAGTAACGAGTTTAGAAGGTTAACTTACATTGACTAGAGTTTTTTTTTTTTTTAATTTTTTTTCAATTTCATCTTTCAACATTCGATTAATTGTGAATTAAACTTCATAATTTATTTTAATTAGTTTTTCATTGGTTATTGTGATCTCATAACTCAAATCACGGATTTGACAGGTTAACACGAGTTAACCCAAGTCAATCTAATTTGTAGTCATTTAAATACTTTTTTAAAAAATATCATCTAATATTCATTGTCTCAATATTTAAAAAGATATCATCTAATATGAATTATATTTTGAGTTCATGATTATAATTTTTATTGTAGCTAGAAATCACATTAGCAATAACTTGATTTTTATATTAAAAAGAATTTGATCCAATATATCATCATTTTTATAATTAAAAAAATACTATCTAATATTTATTATATTTTGATTTTATGATTAAAAAAATTTCTATTAAAATTTTTTTTAGTAATGTTTAATTTTTTTTTACATTGAAAAAAATATAAATTTGAGATTTGTTTTTAATATTAAAATTAATTGTATAGCACTCAAAGCTTAGCTCATGCATACTTGTATTTGGTATTGTGGTAGCTTTAGTGGTTGTAGTTTAAAAAAAAAGTTGTTTTTTTATAAAAAATACTTTAGTTGAGGTTGATTGGTATTTATATAAGTTTGGTTTAAAACTGTAGTTAAAATTTAGGTTGAACAAAAAATAGTTTAATGTGTTTTATTTAAGAATGCTTGTTAAATTGAGGCAATAATATATATATATATTATATATATATATATGGTTTTAAATTTAAATATTATATATTTAACTACTCCTATCACATCATGAAATAAATAATACTTTATATAAAATATTTTTATTGTTTCATTAAACTATCTACAATTCTATTATGTACAAAATTCATCCGAAAGAATTACAGTTTCCATGATTTTTTGAGCATGCAGTAAAATTAGATAAAATATTATTAGGAATAAAATTGAGATTACAGTGTGAGTGAATTTAATTCACTCTACACTAGTTTTTCGGGTAAAAACAATATTGTTCACATGAAAGTGCGAGTGAATTTATAATTTACTGCACTGGTTTGTCAAAGAAAACAATATTGTTCACGTTAACGTGAACAATGCCAATGAATTTATAATTCACTGCACTGGTTTTTCGAGGAAAAAAAATATTGTTCACGTTAATGTGAACAGTACGAGTGAATTTATAATTCACTGCACTAGTTTCTTCAGAAAAAACAAACTATTCACTTAAAAAAATAAACAGTGCAAAGTAGAAAGCAGTTGAGAATTGCTTTGATAAAACCTACATTTGAAACACGAAATACATTAGGCCCATAAAAAATAATTTGTGTTTTTTAACTTTTACTTGACAATTGTTTGGTTGTGATTGCTTCAAACACATAAGCAACCATGCAACTCTAATTATCTAAGAAAAGTAAACGTATTGACTTGTTTGTTTTTGCGTTTCAAAAGCACTTTTGAAAAAATTTAAAATTTTTTTTATTTTTATTAACTTTAAATTAATATATTTTTAGTGTTTTCAAATGATTTTGATGTGCTGATGTTAAAAATAATTTTTAAAAAATAAAAAAAATTATTGACATGTATTTTGACGTGAAAAATTATTTAAAAAACAACCATAATTATATCACCAAACAAGCAATGTTGTCATCTGTAGTAGGTTAATTAATCATTAGTTTACGAAATTTGGCATCATTTCCTAACTAATTCACGTCCAGAAAAGTCTGGTAGGTGGATAAAGCTTTTCTATGATTGTACTAAATATTCTAACTTGTAAAATTATTACCTTTGTCAAGCTTTTTTTCTAAACAGACGGCGACGAGTTGCGTGTTGATTCATATAACCTATTATTCTTTTGACTATTTTTATGATAGCTCAAAATTAAAGTTCAAATTAAATGTTTTTAACTTGATTTTATACTAAAATATCTAAAAAATAATTCTAGAAATGTTAATATAGTCATTTACAACTACAAATGACTGTATCAGTTAAACATTATTATTACGATTTTTATTATTATTTTGTTCTAGTTTATAAAAGTGTGGTTGTTTTTATGTTAATTTTTTTTAATTTTTTATTTTAAAATAAATTTTTTTAATAATTTTATATTATTTAATGTGATGATATTAGAAATAATTTTTTAAAATAAAATATTTAAATGTATTTAAAAATAAAAATTACTTTAAAAAGCAACTCTCACCACAATTCTAAAAAATAACTTATTGATTTATGCACTGATCAATTGATTTGAGATGAAATGAATGTTGTTGAATTTTTTTGTGAGGGGTTTTTTATATTTTGAAATGGGTTTTAATTTTTATTTTTTTTATAACAGTTGTTGGTTTGATTTTGTTTAACTAATTTGGAGTACGCCATGGATGGTAACCAATCTTTTTCATGAAAGAAGAGACATGATGATGAACAGATTAAAAAGAATGCTTGGTGGAATGTATAACTTACTGAGTTACTTTTTAAAACCAGAGTTGCGAAAGTGAGAAAAAAAAATGACATTAACTAAAAGTTTTATAGTATAATTTTGCCGTTAGTAATTTTGACCTTAAATTAAATTATCGACAGAAATATTTTATCAGTACATTCGTTGCTATTAAATAAATTTCTGGTAGTGATTTTTGCTGCAAGGCAGGCTTGGCTTGAGTTGATGGGAGTGTGAACCGGCTTGCTGGCCACATGAGTGAAACTTGGAAGAACTCGAGAGTGAATCTTCGTTTTCAAAGAAGCTCTCCTCACTGATTTAACTCGTCTGCATCACCTATGTTGTCTGTTTATGAAAATGCAGAGCCCACCATGAAGACAGGATGACAATCTCAGTGCTTTAGTTGTCATGGTCAAG